>NC_092814.1:110486840-110839340 GCF_023375885.2 Dermacentor andersoni | reverse complement strand
TGTTACTTCGCCAGCCAATCACAGAAGCAAACAAAATCGTCTTCATGCGGCCTTTTAAAAATGTAGTCGTACTTGATACCTCCGGAGCGTCTGCTGTTCTTGAAGAGTCTTTTCATCGGCGGAAGCAATGAGGTGCGCAACAGACATGGACAACGTGTATGGAGTCTGAGCATTTCACTCTTCAAAGGTCTGCGGTGCCGTTCATTTCACTGCTGAACCCGTTTTACTCATGAAACTTCACTGCCAACTAAAGCGAAACTTGACAATAAATAGTGGCAGCAAAGCAAGCATGTTATTTCAGTTCAATAAAGAATTAGGGTTTGGCCGTTCCACTGTAATAGGCGAGGCAAAATGTATAAAATTATGCGCTAATAATTTTATTTTTGTGGTTATAGCGCCTTATATGGGTAACAGAAAAAGTTTGAAGTACGAATTATTTGCAGCCTCCCGGAGGAACAGTGGCTGGCGGTTATGAGGGCGTGGGCGGGGCTTCACTGCAGACTTAATTTGTATCCGACTATAATAGCATTTTTTTAATTAGCTGTGGGACAACTATAGAGAAATATATATTTGAGGAACCGTCACAGTTCTTTTGGATCCCTCGTTTATGCTCTACCAAGTTAAGCGCCGCAAACGACTCGGATTGTTATTTGGGAAGTTACGTAACGATGCGTGGCTGCCAGTCCAGTACAACCTCGTAGGGCGCAGGACGCTGTGATTCTAGACGTACTATGCCCACCGCGGAAGCTTAGCAAGACACTTACATAAGCACGGCAGAGAAGTGGCTACGTCAGGCGGCTCGTATAGCAAGTGTCCTACGCGAGCAGCGGCAATAAAGCGAAAGAAAACGTTTATCTTGGGGCCAACAGAAAAGGATGAGAAAAATATGACGAAGAAAAAGACGGAGTCGCAGAGAGTCAGACGAAATCAAATGGAGCTCAAAGAGTGAAACTGATTTTCCAAGCCTGAAGCCTTCTCCAGGAATCCAGGACACAGTGGTGCCATCGCGCAGTGGACCGGCTAAAGCAGTCGAATCAATGAACAGAGGCTCCGTAGACGAGAAGACTGCTGAGCAACCGGAACAGCGAAGTTATGTGTCTGCACTGCAGCGACCCCAGTCGCGTTGCGATGAAAAAACACCACAGGAGGACTGTCAGCAGGTGCTACGTGCTCTCTTCAAGGCCTTGCGATCACACATAAAGCTCGATGAAGGACATGCTCGAAGTAGTCCTGGCTCTCGAGTCAGGGATTCTAAGCTCTGTCTCTTCTTAAAGCACCTAGCAATATGGATGCGGTCAGGAAACAATGTTCACCATCTCGCCCACAGGTGCCACTTATTATGCAATGGAACTGTGCGGGTCTTGCGTGCCATTTACCTGAACTGTCGCTTTTCTTACGCAACATGCCTGTGCCAATATTGGCCCTGTCCGAGGCTGGTCTTCCAAGTTCCAGATCAATTGCTGGTTATGTCGCACATGGAAACCAAAGTATTCCGACATTTCCGAACGGAAGCGCCATGTTATATGTCAGACGTGAAATACCACATCGCGTTCTACCAGTTCAAGACCTTTGCAGCAGTGCTTTGGAAGTCACTGCTGTACAAGTGCGGCTGGGAAACCGAAGCCTCAGCGTGGCCTCTGTATATGTGAGCTCTCGCCTGAAGGTCTCGATGGGAGAAATTATGAGACCTCTGCAGCCGCTGCCCAGCTCCGAGGATTATATGTGGGGACTTTAACGCGCACCATACTCTCTGGGGCTACAAGGGGATTGATGCACGTGGAAAGCAAATTGTTAGTGCTTTAAACACCGAGGGACTCTGCGTGGCAAATGACAAAGAGCCAACGTTTTTTCGACCACCGGCCTCTTACAGTGTCATTGACTTGACGTTACACTCAGCGGACATCCTCGCATCGTCAACGGCGAGTAAAGATAGAATGGGGAGTGATCATTTTCCTGTCTTCGTTAACATTTTTGGATATAGAACCAACGGCCGAAGATCCTGTCCTGTGACGCACTGGGATACGTACAGGGACGGCCTAAGCAAATCATCTGGAGACCTGTTCGCGGACATGCTACGTAGCAAGAGATTAGCTACCGCTGAGTTGAAGCTACCCGACCACTTCCCCGCTCCGGATCTAAAGCTAAAAAATCTATGCGCTGCCCGTAGAAGAGCGGAACGGAGGCTGATGAGGACGAAGGGCTACCCACCAATGAAGACTATATATAACAGGATTAACGCAGTGATTCGACGTTATACAAGGAAACTAAGAAGAGATCAATGGGCATGATTTTGTGCAAGCCTATCGGTCTTCACGCCAGTTCCAAGGATATGGTGGGTCGTTAATAACCTTGCTGGAAACTTTCGACCAAACAAGCCATTTGAAGCCCTAGCACTGAAGTTAGGCAAGACGCTCGCTTGTCTTGCGAATGCCTTTGCTGAAATATACGCTTCCGGCAGGTCAGCCGGCACAACCAACCCGCCTCTGCCGCTATCGTCGTCTCTAAAGGATGCTCCGTTCACAGTCAGAGAGTTGGAACTAGCTATGAGCAGCCTCCGACGTCGCTGTGCGGTGGGACCTGACCTTATCAATAATCAGATGCTGACTAACCTGCCGGTTGAAAGACGACGTGATTTGCTGGCATTTCTTAACCAAGAGTGGGCCAGTGGGGATATCCCACATTTATGGAAGGTAGCACGGGTGGTACCGGTTCTGAAGCCTGGAAAGAATCCTGCAGCTCTGGACTCATACAGACCGGTATCGCTGACCTCTTGTGCAGCGAAGCTAATGGAGAAGATGGCGTGCACAAGACTCACTTGGTATGTCGAGCAGGGTCGAAAACCACCATCGTGCACCACTGGGTTTCGGCAGCGTCTAAGCGCTCAAGACAATGTGCTGGACCTGCTAAGCCACATAGAACATTACAGTGCGGACGGCCTGTCGACACTTGCTGTTTTCATGGATGTTTCCAAGGCTTACGACTACGTGTCTCAAAGAGCCATCATCAGCCAGTTACAAGTTATAGGCGTCACGGGTCATCTCTTGCACTTCATACATACGTTCCTCAATGATCGTCGCATCAGAGTTCGTCTTGGCGACACTTTGAGCGATGAAATACGTATATTTCGCGGCGTGCCACAGGGGAGTGTTTTAGCTCCCTTATTATTTAACATTGCCATGAGTAGCCTCCCAAGAGTTCTGAACCATCGAACACCAGTGAAGATATCTATATATGCCGATGATATCTGCATATGGGTCTCCGGCTACCAGCATCGCCGCCTCGCCCGAATAGCCCATGGAGCAGTAAAAGCCATTCAGGGCCACTTGACAACGATTGGATTATCGCTATCAGCAGAGAAATCATCATTCGTACTATTTCCTGGAGTGAAAAGAAAATCTACACGCTTGAAGCTGAATTTGGACGGAAACCAGATTCGACAAGTCACCAACGTCCGATTTCTTGGCGTTACCTTAGACCACAGGCTACTCTGGCGCCGCGGTGTTGACCACGTTGTGATGTCATCGTCACCCAGGCTACATGTGCTCAAGCGAGTCGCTGGCATACGCTGGGGCAACCACCCAACGTCGATGCTACGGCTACATACAGCGTTGGTTACCAGTCGGATCCTGTATCAGCTACCTCTGATGTCACCCTCAGACAGCCAATACGAGCGCCTAGAAGCAATCCACAGAAAAGGTATCCGACTTTGCCTTGGAGTCCATCAGCCAGCGTCAAACAAGAAAGTGCTCTACGAAGCTGAGTCACGCCCTCTACGACTTCAGGCTTCCCAGGCTCTTATGATCCAGCTACTACGATTGAGCGAGTCTACGCGTGGTAGAGCCCTGTCACGACGTATAGGTAACAGGCCGCGGCCACATTTTTATGCAGCACTAACACGCTTCGCGTATTAGGATTGCGCTGCTCGAGACAGAGGTAAAGGATAGAACCATCGTGGACATTCGAGGAAATCACATGCACATTTAAATGTACCGCGATTGCAGCCAAAAAGCTGCATTCCATCTGAAGAAGCCAAGTCATTAGTCCTGGAACACCTGAACACGACTTACCCGAATCACCTACAAGTATACACAGATGGCTCTGTCAAGGCAGATGAAGACCGCTGCGCAGCTGCATTCATTATTCCCTCTCTAAGATATACGTGGTCTGGCCGTCTGGACTGTATAGCCTCGTCGACAGTTGTGGAAGGCGTAGCAATAGCTTCTGCTCTGCGCAAACTAAAGACTTTGCCTCCGCAGAATGTGGTTGTCCTTACGGACTCAAAGGCCGCGTTACAACAAGTATACCGTGGTCTGCCATCCCTCAAGTTCCCACGCAAATCACTAGCCATCGTGAAAGAACTCAACAACAAAGGCTTCACAGTAAAGTTTCAGTGGATTTCCTCCCACATTGGTATCTCAGGAAACGAAAAAGCTGATGCGCTTGCATACGCAGCGCTCTATCATCCTCCCAAAATCAAGGCTCCAAAGAGTAATCAATTGCAAAAATCTGACATTCGAAATCACTTTGCGTCGCTTTGGGTTCCACCGCATATGCCCTGTGTAACCAGGAGATTGAACCGAGAGGAAGCCTCACTTCTATGTCGAATAAGGACAGGGTCTGCTAGTACACCGGCCTGGTTATTTAAGACGGGACGAATCAATTCTCCGAACTGTACGGCATGCAACGAGACAGGAGACATTGAGCACTTTTTGTGGTCCTGCCAGCAATTCGAAGATGTAAGGGACGCTCTCCTGAATAATCTGCAAAAAAACTTGAGGATCTTCCGTATGCGCGCCTGCAACACCTTATATTTCCCGAGGGATCAGTTATAGCCCGCAAAGAAACTTCACGTCTCCTTATCGATTTTTTAAGAGAGGCTGGTTTGATGGACATATGGTGAAACCCTTCAGCGGCATTGTGCGATACGCTCAGGCGGAGCAATTGCCGGCCTTGATCGCCAGGCTAAACCCGCCTGTTGCTACAATTCACCACCACCACTTCCTGGTAAGTTCCACCACTGCACTCTTTTCACGTGATATTTGAAGTCGTTGTTCTCGAAGGTAGGATGATGTTAAAGTGGCTGCCTTCTGAAGCCGCGTGCGAAGCTGCTGTCGCGTCACACCCAACGTCCAAATACAGATGTCGTCGGCATAGATGGAGAGCCTAACGGTACATGGAATGATGTCGGCGAGTCCAATGAGTGTTCTGTTGAAGAGCGTTAAGATAAGTGCTCCGCATTGAGGCACCCCATGGTTACTGTAATGCTGGGAGGTTGGGCCATCCTCGGTAAGTATGAGAAAGGATCTCTTATGTAGATAGCTACTAATCCAGAAGTAGATCTTTCCGCCAAGTCCTACTGTCTCTACCCTGCTGAAGATCGCTTCGCACGTTACGTTATCGTACGCTCCCTTAACATCCAGAAACAAAGCAGCAGATAATCGTTTGCTGGTTCTCTGGTGCTCGACGTACGTCACCAAGTCGATAACGTTGTCTATGGAAGAACAGCCACGCCTGAAACCTACCGTTGCGTATGGATATACCTCGTGATGTTTGAGGTATCATTCTAATCGTGCTAGAGCCATTCTCTCCATTAGTTTTCCGATGCAGCTGGCAAGCGCAGTCGGTCGGTATGATACATTGTCTACAGGCGACTTGCCAGGCTTGAGCAGTGGAATTAGGCGAATGGTTTTCCATTCCTGTGAAACCGCGCCTGTCTGCGAGGAGCTGTTGAACAAGTGGAGAAGCACTTTCCGAACCTTTTCGCCAAGATTACATAGGGCACGATAGGTTATATCGTCGGGTCCTGGTGATGATGGACGCTTGCACAAGGCAAGTACAGCTTCAAGTTCGTCCATAGTGAAAGGACCGTCCATGCGGAGGTTGCGTGAAATCGGTGAGGGATCAAGCGTCGATGTTCCAGCGGTAATAGTTTCGCCAGCAATCCTCCTGCAGAAATCGTCAGCGATGTCAATCTCTCTGCTTTGTTGGTAAATGACCAAAGACTTGAGTGGACATGTTGGAGCAGCAGGGATGCAGCCGGCCATAAACCCGTTCATTTTCTTGGTACAGTTCGCTGCACTTGCATCGGGATGGACCAGCTGCCCGACGATGACCAGCCGACTTGCTGTGACGCTTTCAGCTTTGCACTGCGCAACTGCGTCGCCGGATCAACTTCACGGAACCGGAATGGCGTCATCCATATCTGATGCATTGCCACACACCCAATGTCCTGCTTTGGCGTCTAATTCTCGATGCGCGATACCGGAAATATTCATCTACGCACGAGCTCTGCTTCCTCATATTGATGCTTCACTATCGTCAGTGTCATCATACCTACCCGACTATTTAAAACGCCAGCTGCTGTCTGAACCTTCCAGTGGGCATGTTGGAGCAGCAGGGATGCAGCCGGCCATAAACCCGTTCCTTTTCTTGGTGCAGGTTGGTGAAGCTCCTTCTTATTATTGTAAAAAATCGAACAATGTGTTTCTACTGCTCCTACCATGCCCCAGTGTTTTTTACGCCCTTACTTCTGATTGTCTCAATGTTATCAAACTCCTAATATTGTGTGGGGACATAGAAGAAAACTCTGGACGTGATGACCTGAATTTACCGCCGAATTTACCGCCGGAGTTAGCAGTTGTTGTTAAAAGTTCTTGTTGCACATGTTGACTCGCGTCATGATGAACTAAGGATAATGCTTGACGTCAAAAAAAGTCAGATCGCCCTAGAAGAAACTGTCTGACATTAACGCTAGACTTGCCATCGTATAGGACTGCGTAAACAATTTAGATGAGTGCCAAACTAATGACCTGCAAGAAGTAGTTGCGGACACAGTTCGTGAAGAAGGTGCCGAACTTCGGAGCAGGCTAGACGATTTTGAAGACCACGCACGTAGGGAGAACCTAATTTTTTACAGTCATGCTGACTCGTCAAGTTAATCCTGGGCTCAATCGGAAGAAAAAGTTAAAGCTGTTCTATGCAGTAGCTTAGGTATGCAGTTATCATCTGGCAGTATATCTCGAGCCCCTGGATTAGGAGCATACGTAGCTGCTGAATGTCCACCAATAATTGTAAAATTTACAAGCTTTAAAACAAAAGATGCTATATTTTCTAATAAGGGCGAACTTAAAGGTGTTGCGTACTCCAGGGTAGCGTATCGTACTGCTGCCGAGAAGTAGCGGCGCCTGCCTATTGAAGCTCTACCGACGTTACTTATTGGGTAGCGTGGCGTTGTCAGCGGGCTGCAGGCATCCGGTAGATCATGGCGACCAAGCCAGGGCGAGACGATTTTCTAGTGCAAAACTTGCACGGTTTATTCAAAGGTAGTTGAAAGAAAATGAGAAGAGCATGAAGTCATTAAAAGTACATTTCGGAGCCCCTTAAATAGGCTCTCTACAATCGTGGGCGGGATCTTGCTTCCGTCGATGTCACGTGACCGGCACGGAAAGAGGGCCCCTCCTCTTGCGATGGTTGATGTCCCGCACCTCGTGCATGAAGAACTTTCTCTCACACGACCTTCTTCCACCAGGCCTCGTCGAAATGAAGCGTGACTTCCTAACTCGCCATGACCGTTTCGAGTGTCTACCTGTCTGCCGGAAGCCCCGCTGTGTACAGGCCTCTTTTGTGTGTGTGTGTGCGCGTGCGTGCGTGCGTGTGTGTGTGTGTGTGTGTGCGCGTGCGTGTGTGTGTGTGTGTGCGCGTGCGTGTGCGTGCGTGCGTGCGCGCGCGAGTTTAGAGAGGCACTTTCTTCGAATTGGACCTAGAAGAGAACTTCCACGAACCCGAAAAGCGCAGAAGAGGCGGACAGGCGACTACAATTCCAGGAGGCGGGACGACTTCTTCCTTTCAGCAGGCTCTTCCGCTGAAAAAGGGCCTGTACACAGCGGGGCTTCCGGCAGACAGGTAGACACTCGAAACGGTCACGGCGAATTAGGAAGTCACGCTTCATTTCAACGAGGCCTGGTGGAAGAAGGTCGCGTGAGAGAAAGTTCTTCATGCACGAGGTGCGGGACGCCAACCATCGCAGGAGAAGTCACGCCTCATTTCGACGAAGATGGTCGGATGAAATTCCTTTCGCCACGTGGTGTCAGACGCCAACCCTAACAGCATCTCCGGCGGGGGAGGAAGATCCCGACGTGTAGGGGCCAGCAGCCGCTGTACGAGGGATCGGCGTTTCGGTAGCAGAATTCCCCTTAGAGGTGACGAACCCTTAGTTCGAAGTAGGTAGATTCCTGGGAGTGGTCATCAGTCCTCGTGGCGCTCTTGTTACTTTTCTCCCTTGTCCGATCCGGTGAAATTGGTCTTGCAAGCAGGTCCCGCAACTTTTCGTCTCCTGCGTGGGCAAGCAATCACCCCAGAACAGTGCCGGACCCACAACCACAAAGCAGCGAGCACAAGGCCACCCTCCCCCAAGACACACCCGGCTTTAAAAAAAAGAAAACCCGCTACGCCTTTCCCATTCCTTACGCGCGTCCTCCCCCCCTGAACACTAAAAACAGCCATTTCTTGAAAGCGTTAAGACGTGGTTATTAAAATCAGCTAACAATCGGCTTCACTTCGGAAAAACATATGAATTTGGAAAAACGTATGAACGAACGAAAAAATGCCACGGAAACCCGAATAAGCATGAGGCTTTCGTTACTCTAGGGGCAACGACAAAAACCGTCGGCATTGCCGTTAAGCATACCCTTCTTGTAGCGAATATCGAAGGTGTACTGTTGAAGAGCCAAGCTCCAGCGCAAAAGACGACCGTTTTTCGTAGACATGGACTGCAGCCATGTGAGGGGACAGTGATCAGTCTCTAGGTGAATCTTGAACCAGCGATATAGCAAGCTAGCTTCTGCACCGCCCATACTACGCAGGCGCATTCTTTTTCTGATGCCCCCCCCCCCACTGTAAGCTTCCTCACGAACTGAAAGCTTTCTACTGGCGTACAGTATATGGTGTTCGTTCTCGTCATCTCTCTTTTGACAGAGCACCACCCCCATACCCCTGTCGCTGGCATCACACTGAAGAATGAATGGCTTAGAGTACAACACAACACACAACCGATTCCAACTAGCGCCCGCGCATTTCCTAATTTCATCGCTCCACCTAGTCTTTTGTCGTCCTCGATTGCGTTTTCCTTCTCTTGGTACCCATACTGTAACCTTAATGGTCCAACGCTTATCTAAGCGGCGCATTACATGACCTGCCCAGCTCCCTTTCTTTCTCTTGATGTCAATTAGGATATCGTCTATACCCGTTTGCTCTCTGATCCAAACCGCTCTCTTTCTGTCTCTTAACGTTATGCCTAGCAATCTTCGTTCCATCGCTCTTTGCGCAGTCCTTAACTTGTTCTCAAGCTTCTGTGTCAGTCTCCAAGTCTCTGTCCCATATGTCAGCACTGGTAAAATGCACTGATTGTACACGTTCCTTTTCAATTATAATGGTAAGCTTCCAGTCAGGAGCTGGCAATGTCTGCTGTATGCGATCCAACCCATTTTTATTCTTCTGTGAATTTCCTTCTCATGATCAGGGTTCCCTGGGATTAATTGACCTAGGTAAACGTGTTCCTTCACAGACTCTAGAGGCCGACTGGCGATCTTGAACTCTTGTTCCTTTGCCTGGCTACTTATCATTATCTATGTCTTCTGCATATTAATCATCAACCCCAATCTTACACTCTCTCTGTTAAGGTCCTCAATCATTCGTTGTAACTCGTCTCCAGTGTTGCTGAATAGAACAATGTCATCGGCCAACCGAAGGTTGCTGAGATATTCGCCGTCGATCTTTACTCCTAAGCCTTCCCACTTTAATAGCTTGAATACTTCTTCTAAGCACGCAGTGAATAGCATTGGAGAGATTGTGTGTCCTTGTCTGACCCCTTTCTTTATAGGTATCTTCCTAGTTTTCTTGTGTAGAATTAAGGTGGCTGTGGAATCTCTGTAGATATTTTCCACGGTATTTACGTAAGCGGTCTGTACTCCTTGATTACGCAATGCCTCTATGACTGCTGTTATCTCTACTGAATCAAATGCTTTTCATAATCTATGAAAGCCATATAGAGAGGCTTATTGTACTCTGCGAATTTCTCGATAACCTGGTTAATGACATGGATGTGATCCATTGTAGAGCACCTTTTCTGAAGCCAGCCTGCTCCCTTGGTTGACTAAAGTTCAGTGTTGTCCTTATTCTATTGGAGATTATTTTGGTAAATAGTTTATATAATACTGGGAGTCAGCTAATGGGCCTATAATTTTTTAGTTCTTTAACGTCGCCCTTTTTGTGGATTAGTATAATGTTTGCATTCTTCCAATTTTCTGCGACCCTTGCAGTCGATAGACACTTCGTATAGATAGCCGCCAGTTTTCCTAGCATTATGTCTCCTACATCTTTGATTAAATCGACTGTTATTCCATCCTCTCCAGCCGCTTTCCCCCGTTTCATGCCTTGCAAGGCCTTTCTGACCTCATCTCTAGTTATAGGAGGAGTTTCTGTATACTGTTCCTTATTATTTCGAATAAAGTGCTCCTGAGACCTCTGGGTACTGTAAAGGTCAGCATACTTCCGCTGCTTTTATTATACCTTCTAGATTGCTGATGGTGTTACCCTGCCTATCTTTCAGTGCATACATCTTGGTTTGTCCTATGCCAAGTTTCATTCTCACTGATTTCAGGCTGCGTCCATTTTTACAGCTTCAGTCTTTCTTACGTTATAATTTCTAATATCCCTTATTTTCGCTTTGTTGATCAGTTTTGACAGTTCCTCGAATTCTATCTTATCTCTTTAGTTGGACACTTTCATTCTTTGTCGTTTCTTTATTAGGTCCTTTGTTACTTGGCAGAGCTTGCCTACTGGTTGCCTTGGTGCCTTGCCTCCCAATTAAATTGCTGCCTCTGAAGCCAGCCTCGTTACGGTTTATGTTGTAAGGCTGCATATTTGTTTGTAAGTACCAGCCTAAATTTGTCTGCTTTTACCCTTACTGCCTCTAAGTTGACCTGTTTCTTCTTCACCAATTTTACTCTTTCTCTGTTCAAATTGAGGTGAAAATTGGCCCTCACTAACTTATGATCACTACACTTTACCCTACCTATTACTTCTACATGGTGCATGTTACGTTTCGCCTACAACGCGCGGTAATGCCGGCGCGGATGCAACGGACGCCGGGGCTTTGTTCAAAGCGGCGGACATTTTGGCCCGTCCGACGCCGCCGCGACGCCTACCCGCCAAGCGTGTCCAGGCGTGTTTCAGTGCCACGTGTCTTCGTGTGTGCGTGTGTGTGTGTGTGCCCTCGCTTGTCAAAGCGCGGCAGCCGGGGAGCGGAGTTCCCCGAAGGAGGGGCCTGGAGGTCTCTCGGCTCAACCGCTCGCGCCGTCGTGGGCCCCTGCTGCGCCGTCCCGTGACCTTCATCCCGTGACCTTCCCTCCTTCCCTTTTGGACCGCGACGCCGAGGGTATAAGAGCAGCTGCCCCCGGACGCCAGAGGAGAGGCTCCGATTTGTACTATTGAGTTACGTGCTCTCCCCTCTCTCCACTTCGGTCGACCTGACCGGCCGCTCGTTTGCTATGTTAGAATAAACAAGTTGTTCTGTTACCAGTCTTCTCTTGCTCTGCCGGGACCTTCGGATGCTTCCAGTGCCCCAGGCCGCCAGGCCAACGCTACCCTTGGGGCTTGCGACCCATTGGCAATAACGGGCGTCAGCACCGAGACCCCAACAACTCGTGCCAGCGGTACGATTCCAACATCTGGTTGCCAGCGGTGAGATCGCGACAACGGAGGCCAGCAGCGAAGAGATGCGGTTGACTGTATGCTGAGCAGCACAACGACCATCCGGGAGCAGCGCAACGAGCCCTGTGTGATGACTGGTTGCCTGCAGCGGAACGACTGCGCTGAAGTCTTGGCTGCGAGGTTTGGTGAGTGCGGGACTTTCTTCTTCTGAGTTTTGCCAGGCTTTTGTTAGTGTTAGAAACAGAGCTGGTAATTGTGGTTGTCGTTGCTACCGGGTTAGTTTGCGGCAAGACAATAGTAGGCAGTAGAGAAAGCAGCATTCAGAGCAGCCATGGATTTGAAGTCGTTGCGCAAACCGAAATTGCTGGAGCTTGCAAGAGAGTTGGGTCTGGATGTCTCAGACAAACTCAGAAAACCAGAACTGCTAAGGGCTATTCTTGAGTTAGAAGCTGAGGATGACGAGCTGTCGGAATGCCTTGAGACCATTGAGGAGAGGGAGACGGCAAAAAGACAGGAGCTGGAACGTAAAGAACAGATAGAACGAGAGCAACAAGAGAAAGAAAGAGAGCGCGACCGTCAACACGCTTTGGAAATGAAGCGTCTCGAGTTAGAGATGGAACGCGCTCGTAATGGAAGTCAGGCACACGGTGCAGGAGAACGAGTATTGTTCAAAATGACTGACCTGATGCGGCCGTTTAAGCTTGGAGAGGACATTGGTTTGTTCCTGGTTAACTTTGAGCGAACGTGCGAGAAGCAGGGGTTCTCTCGGGAAACGTGGCCACAGCGCTTGCTCACTTTGCTACCCGGCGAGGCGGCCGACGTAGTCGCTCGCTTGGAGAGAGAGGAGGCAGAGGATTTCGACAAAGTGAAATCGAGTCTGCTAAAAAAGTACCGGCTGTCAGCGGAGGCGTTCCGTCGGAAGTTTCGGGAAAATGAGAAAGGCAGAAGTGAGTCATATACAGAGTTTGCGTACACGCTTATGTCAAACATGCAGGAGTGGCTCAAAGAAGAGAAAGCGTTTGGTGACCACGAGAAAGTTCTGCAGTGTTTCGGGCTAGAACAGTTTTATAGTCGGTTACCTGAGAACGTGCGGTACTGGGTCTTGGATAGGCCAGACGTTAGTACGGTGGCTAGAGCCGCTGAGTTAGCCGAGGAGTTTGTGACGCGTCGGGCTCGCGGAGCTAAGGACGGTCAAAAGGGTGAATTTGGCTCCAAGTTTGAGAGGCCAAAGTTCACGCCCATGAGAGCAAAGGGGGACACACGTAGTTCGGATGCGAGTGAAAGCAGTCCGACCGAACGTAAGGAGACGGCGGCAACCGAAGCCGAACGCAGAAAGCGGTTCGAGATGAGGCAAGCGCGCGTTTGTTATACGTGCCAGAAGCCGGGTCACTTTTCGGCGCAGTGTCCGACCGAACGTAAGGAGACGGCGGCAACCGAAGCCGAACGCAGAAAGCGGTTCGAGACGAGGCAAGCGCGCGTTTGTTATACGTGCCAGAAGCCGGGTCACTTTTCGGCGCAGTGCCCAGAAACAAAACCAAAAGTCGTGTTTTTTTCATTAGGCAGCACTGACGAGAACATCAAGCTTCTCGAGCCTTACATGCGAGACCTCCTCGTGAACGGGAAAGAGTGCCGAGTGCTTCGCGATACCGCAGCTACGATGGATGTCGTTCACCCCTCTTACGTAGAACCCGATATGTTCACGGGCGAGTGCGCATGGATCAAGCAAGCAGTGGAAGCTCATAGCGTGTGTCTGCCGGTAGCAAAAGTGCTTATTGAAGGACCTTTCGGAGCACTTGAGACGGAGGCCGCAGTGTCATCTATGCTGCCGCCCCAGTACCCGTACTTATTTTCGAACAGGTCCGATCACCTCCTGCGCGAGAAGGGGCTTTTGTTTGGTGAGGCTAGCGTTCAGGCCTTAACCAGATCGAAGGTTCGGGAGCTCGCTGCAAAGGCGGTAGATGCGGGACCGACGTTGTTGAACGATGAGAAAGGGTCAGAGGCGCAGCAAGCTAGTATTCAGAGCACGCCCGAACGGGATAAAATTGAGCCTGTAGCGTTAAAGGCACCAGATACTGGAGAGGAAATTCCCGATGCGGGAAAGTTAGAAGAGCTTCCGGTCGAGCTTCCGGGACTAGGCTCAGTGACAAACAGGAAAGACGCCGATCAAGTCATTAGTGACTTAATAAGTAAAGCATCGCTGTCGCCTGAGCAGAAAACAGAACTACACCAGCTCTTACAAGAGTTTCAAGGTCTGTTCTCTGAGAGGCCTGGTAGGACTTCTGTCCTTACTCATGACATAGAACTTACCTCCCCAGAGCCAGTACGATCCAAGGCGTACCGGGTGTCACCCCGCCAGAGCGATATTATGGAGGCTGAGGTAAAGAAAATGCTACAGCTCGGTGTTATTGAAGCGGGTGAGAGTGATTATACCTCCCCTTTGATTTTAGTTGAGGTACCGGGCAAGGAACCTCGTCCTTGCGTCGACTACCGCAGGCTTAATTCCATCACTAAGGATCAAATTTATCCGATCCCTAACATCGAGGAGCGCCTTGAGAGAGTGAGTAGCGCTCAGTTTATTTCCACCCTAGATCTTGTCAGGGGTTATTGGCAGGTTCCACTTACAGAAGAGGCTAGTAGGTATGCGGCATTCATTTCACCAATGGGGACATTCTGTCCTAAAGTTTTGAGTTTTGGTTTGAAGAACGCGCCATACTGCTTTTCAAGCCTCATGGATAAAGTGTTGCGGGGACAGCAAGAATTCGCTTTACCGTATCTAGACGACGTAGCGATATTCTCCGCATCCTGGCCGGAACATATGACGCACTTGCGGGCAGTGCTAACCCGCCTGCGCGATGCGGGCTTGACAGTCAAGGCTCCCAAGTGCCAGTTAGCACAGGCCGAGGTTGTCTACCTCGGACACGTGATTGGTCGGGGTCGTCGCCGCCCCTCTGAAATAAAAGTGGCCGCTGTGCGAGACTTCCCGCGACCGCGCACGAAGACCGATATTCGGTCGTTCTTAGGTGTCGCCGGCTACTATCAGAGGTACATCCCCAGGTACTCTGATATCGCGGCTCCCTTGACGGATGCTCTAAGAAAGACAGAGCCGCAAACAGTCGTCTGGGATGAGACGAAGGAAAGAGCTTTTAGCGCCCTAAAGAGCGCCCTAACAAGCCAACCTGTTCTACGATCGCCCGACTACACAAAAGGGTTCGTTGTTCAGTGTGATGCTAGTGAGCGAGGCATGGGCGTTGTACTGTGCCAACGGGAAAATGGAGAAGTAGAACACCCCGTCCTGTATGCTAGTCGTAAGCTGACGAGTCGTGAGCAGGCGTATAGCGCCACCGAGAAAGAGTGTGCGTGTATCGTGTGGGCCGTTCAGAAATTGTCATGTTACCTAGCTGGCTCGAGGTTTATCATTGAAACGGATCACTGCCCTCTCCAATGGCTGCAGACCATCTCTCCCAAAAATGGCCGCCTCCTGCGCTGGAGCCTCGCTTTGCAACAATATTCCTTTGAGGTGCGTTACAAAAAGGGGAGTCTCAACGGTAACGCCGATGGCTTAAGTCGAAGCCCCTAACGTGGGAATCAGCCTTAAAATTGCTTGTTACTGATGTTTTTCTTCCTGAGGCAGGATTTTTTTTTAACTTATTGCTTTTGTGTAGTGTTTCAAAGTGATGATGTGCTTTTAAGTGCAATTTTTCCGATTTATGGACGCGTTCTGAGTGCTGCTAAACTACTGTAAGGAACTAGGCAGCAGTATAAAAGGGGAAAGAGCCTGGCAGGGCTTAGTGAGGGTTGTGCCGTGCTTGCTGACTGAGCGGTTGACTTTCAGGCGTGGTTCTAACGCTTGCCGGAAACGAGAACAAAAATGTCACCTCTCCCGAAGTCACTTTGCAGTGTCCTGTGTGCACCTGAACGTGAGAACGAGGCCTTCTCTGTGCGCTGCGCTCAAGAAACGCCCAGGGACGCCCAACTTCGGTTATGAGCATCATCGAGCGACATCCCTCCGGACAGCGGATGCAGTCCCCTGACCATCGGGATCTCCTTCCCCCGGCGGGGCGGTCTGTTACGTTTCGCCTACAACGCGCGGTAATGCCGGCGCGGATGCAACGGACGCCGGGGCTTTGTTCAAAGCGGCGGACATTTTGGCCCGTCCGACGCCGCCGCGACGCCTACCCGCCAAGCGTGTCCAGGCGTGTTTCAGTGCCACGTGTCTTCGTGTGTGCGTGTGTGTGTGTGTGCCCTCGCTTGTCAAAGCGCGGCAGCCGGGGAGCGGAGTTCCCCGAAGGAGGGGCCTGGAGGTCTCTCGGCTCAACCGCTCGCGCCGTCGTGGGCCCCTGCTGCGCCGTCCCGTGACCTTCATCCCGTGACCTTCCCTCCTTCCCTTTTGGACCGCGACGCCGAGGGTATAAGAGCAGCTGCCCCCGGACGCCAGAGGAGAGGCTCCGATTTGTACTATTGAGTTACGTGCTCTCCCCTCTCTCCACTTCGGTCGACCTGACCGGCCGCTCGTTTGCTATGTTAGAATAAACAAGTTGTTCTGTTACCAGTCTTCTCTTGCTCTGCCGGGACCTTCGGATGCTTCCAGTGCCCCAGGCCGCCAGGCCAACGCTACCCTTGGGGCTTGCGACCCATTGGCAATAACGGGCGTCAGCACCGAGACCCCAACAACTCGTGCCAGCGGTACGATTCCAACATGCACTATGCTGGGATCGGCAGAAAGTATGAAATCAATTTCATTTCTTGTTTCACCATTAGGGCTTTTCCAGGTCCATTTTCTGTTGCTACGTTTCCTGAAAAAAAGTGTTCATTATTCTCAGTTTATTCCATTCTGTGGATTCTACCAGCATCTTACCTCTAGCGTTTCTAGAATCGACACCGTAGTTGCCAATTGCCTGTTCACCCGCCTGCTTTTTCCTCACTTTTGCATTGAAGTCCCCCATTACTACTGTATACCGCGTTTGCACTTTTCTCATCGCTAATTCAACATCTTCATAAAACTGATCTACTTCCTCATCGTCGTGACTGGACGTTGGAGCGTAGGTTTGTACTACGCTTAATCTATACCTCTTATTGAGTTTGATTACGACTACTGCTACCCTCTCGTTGATGCTGTAGAATTCGTCAATGTTGTCCGCTATGTCTTTGTGGATTAGGAATCCTACCCTGCATTTCTTCTTATCCGGGAGACCTCTATCGCAGAGGACATGGCCGTTATTCAGCAATGTGTAAGCCTCACCAGTTCTTCTAATCTCACTAAGGCCGATAATATCCCAAACAATGTCTGACTTTTCTTCGAAGAGTCCTGCTAAGCTAGCCTCACTCGAGAGCGTTCGGGTGTTAAACGCTGCAAGGGTCAGTTTCCATTGGCGGCCTGTCCGGACCCAGGTATTCTTAGCACCCTCTGCTGCGTTGCAAGTCTGACCGCCGCCTTGGTCAGGTACTCCGCGGAGATCATTTCATTAGGGAGGTTGTGGCCGAATACTGCACCAGGGAGGTCAATTCCTGTTCTGGTGAGGGAGTGTCTGTTCAAGCTTAGTGGGCCTTCCTAATTTGGTTGTACCTGGATTAGTATAGCCCCACTCGCTCCCTTCATCTTTCGCCGATGTCAGGCACCACTCCAAGCCTGCAGATGTAGTGCTCTGGAGGATGTCATACGCAGATATACCATCGTTTAAAAAAAAAAAAAGAGGGGGGGGGGGATTTGAACTTTCAACTACCGCAACCGAGCATAAGACATAGCTCAGTAAGATAATCCCGCGGGCGGCTAGGCTACCTTGTCGCCGATAAGTACGGCCCAGAGGCCCCAACATGCGTAAGAGATCCGCTAATTTGTCCGCCCTTTGTGGGTTTTTGCTGATCGGCATAGGTTGCACAACATAGTGTCAATTCTCGGTTGCCCTAGCCTGTTTCCCGCATCTTACGCATGCACGCGGTCTTGAGCGCGCCTACATACACGATATATTTTTGCTGAATTTGAACAGCGCTTAACACTTGTGCGTAAAAATAAAAAAGGGAAAGTTTTTGAGTGCTTACCGAGAGGCCCCGAGTGTCGTATGATCCGCTCGTCGCATCTGCTTGTCTCTTGTCGTCCGAAAACTCGCGTTCACGGGTGGCTATTCAGAATGTTCAGTCGCACCGCCGTCTCACTACCGCGCTGAGATTCGCACAAAGCAGGCGACCTTGACGGCTCTCAGTGGTGTCTTCATCCTTTCTACAGCTTTGGACAGTGATTATACTAGAGCAAATGAGAAGGAGGGAAGGGGGGGGAGGTAACTGACTTCGTATATTTTCGGGGGACGCAGCGAGCCTAAGCACTAGGGAGACGGGAGTTGTATGCCTCATTTAACCTACAGTGGTACCTTCTTCGATCAGTCAGACATGGTTTGAACAATTCGGGCTTGTAAGAAATTGGCGGCTCTGCTACCGCCGCAGTCGCAATACAATTCTCGGGAATAAAAATGAAAGTAAGCACGAAAGAATAATTACAGATGTAGACTAAAGGGATGGACGCATATACGATCGTTCTGACGTGCTGAAAATCTGTTAACTTTACAGCTAGGTGTTGTTGTTGCTTGCTTTCCCAAGTGTTTCAAGGAAAATTGTAAACAAGTGTTTCAAGGAAAATTGCAAGAGGGTCCCCGTGCGAACTGTCGTGGCGAAGATATGCAATTCCCTGTGATAATGCTAAACTAAAACAGAAGGAAAGGAAAAAAAAATATGGAAGAAAATTCGGGATTCGAACTCGTGCGCCGAATTCGTCGCCGAATTAGTCTTTTGAACTACGAAGTTGCTCCAGAAGGTCAAGTAACCTCATCACGACGGCGGCATCGAACAGAAATGGTTCATGTCGTCCGAATGACAGCCTAGACACCACCGCCTTCTGTATGAGCATCGGGACGATGCAGTCTTGGAAGAGGAACAATGACACATGATGATTTCAAATTACGTGCGCCAGCCGCCTCCTGCGTCCGTCGAATTGTTTACTGCTACCTGCGAAAGATAGCGGCAGTGAAGCGGGCATCACGGGCTCCCAAGGCACGCGCAATCGAAGCAACGCTTCAGCGAGGGACACGAAGGAAGACGAGGTGCTGGACTCTTGCGAAATGACTGTGGACGTTGTAGTGAGGCTCTCGTTTAGCTGTTTGTCGGGCACAAGTTCGCTCAACGTAAAGTGATTAAAGTGCCGTCACTCAACTGTGCGTTACAATATGTACCTATGTTTTGCAATTCTGATTTCATTTACAACGATTTTGTTGGTACGATGGAGCTTTGTGGATACGGTAAGCTGACAACCGTGCTGAATTGACGCGTCTTGGTCAGCTACTGAACGTTGATGGTAAGAGAAACGGAAGGAAAAGGAAAGGATGATGGTGGTAACGATGACATAAAGAACGGAATCACCTCTGCACGTTAGCACGAGAAACTGCCTCAAGTGGAGACGACGGCCCGATCTGTTTTCGTCGCGGACGAAACCATGCTTGCTGCGTAAAGGTGGATCCAGTCCTCAGGAACATTTCGTGCACCATTGCATTTTTCGTTCGCCGCTGCAACGTTCTCTGATACGCCACCGTTACGGTACGCGTACGTTGTCAACGCACATCGCTTCAAATTTGTCTTGCCGCTGTAAATATATCCGGCATACCGTGGTGGACTCGCTGCTATAAACGCTCACTCGCTTGTTAGCATATCGGAGGCGCACTCATATGAGCAGAGATCTGTGGGGCGCGCGACCCTTGTTTACGCTCTACCGAAAACGAGTTTGAAAGCTGACGCAACTCGCATAATCACTCTGCAGGGCGCGCACTCGAAGCGGCAGCTCTTTAGCGCCTTCTGCATGGCCTCGCACATTATTGCTCGCAAAAACCTCATCGGCAAAAACGTACACTAGCAGGGCACCTCCAGCGAGGAAAGGGTTAAAAAGGGAGCGCGAAGAAGTAGAGGAGTAGATTAACGTCGTCAGAGCCGTCTCTTGGTTCAATTAAAGGCGCATCGGGTTGACGCGTTCACGCCGCGCTCGCTGCGCGTATGCGGCCGTCCAGCCGGCCGCATCGGGAGAGGCCTCTCGTAATCTTTAAGGCCCATTAAAGGCACTTGGGCCGGCATCGGCGAAAGGTGGCCTTTTTCCGGCGGCCGAATAGGGTGGGACGGTGGAGGGGACTGGAAGCAGGTGCAAAGGAGGCCGACGCGGCGCGTGAGTGATTAGGCCGTCGGCCGCCGGAGACACGCGCACATAAAAACCGGAGCTATAAAAAGGGTGTAAAAGGCGACCGGGATGGCTTCCGGAAACTAAGATAAATTCCTCTTAATCCGGCACTTTTAAGTGAAAAAAAGGAAAGGGTCTGCAGCAAGGGCCCCCGGTGTCGAGGGTGTGATTCCGCGGGCACCCCAGACGAGCGCTGACTAGAGGGGCGCTTCCCATTTACGGACGAAGCTCGTTTTGCGAGCTCGTGTCGCTGTTTTTGGGGCTCGCTGGCTTCTGCGCGAGGGAGGAGGAGGAAGAGAGGCCGCGCAGCAGCAAAAAAGGTGACAAGGAGGCCGGGAACGACACGATTTACGTCGCGCCCGCTGCTCCGAAGAGAGAGCGATCCATGCATCTTTGTTTCTGATTAAGGCGGCAAAAGTTACAAAACAGCCGGCGCTCGCCTAAAAGCGGCCGCCGGCCGACTGAGGTGTATAAATGTAGATCGCATGCGAGCGACCGTAGCAGCCGGTTGTACCTTTGCCAGGCTTGATTATGGATCGTGTTCTCTGGCGTTTTCTTCTTTTTTGTTTTTGCTTCCATCCTGGCTTCCGAGGGTGCTTTTTCTGCGCGCGAGACATTTGTTTACGGCAGGGAAGGGTGGTGGCGAATTAGGGGACAACGAGCAGGTGGACATGGGGTAATAAAAGGTTAGGGCGCTCTCACGGATGCTCATGTCTGTGTTTTACATGTGAAACGAAAACGGGAGTTTCGATAAATCTGAATTAACGATGTTTTTGCTGATGAAAATGAGTGAGGACTTATACCGCAGTGCCGTGGGGAGGGGGACTCTGTACATAGAGAACTCGAATGTATATACTATTCGCGAAAACACCTCCGCAGCACATTATGCCACGCCATCACGTGATAGGCTATGGCACGGGGGTATAGAAACTGCTGGAACAACTAAATAGTCACGCAAAACACAAGCTAATCCGTTCGCGCAGCATTCGCTTCAGTATACTAATATGAACATAACAGTCGAAACGTTAATAAATGTAATGACAGCACGCGTCTCAGCTTGTGGCGTCGGCAACTAAATGGTGACCAGTATGTTTAGTCTAAACTTCGCGTGGAGTACCTTTCTATGTGGCAACATTTTTTTCAATATCACATGCACTGTGAGAATCTGTTTTATGCGAAACATTTTGCTGGTAGCTGGCAATCTTGCCTCGTTTAGAGCTAATACGCACCATGTGACTAGATGGCACAACGTGTCTATGTATGCAAGGTGAAGTTATTGGAACTTGCCGTTGAGTGCGGAAGTTGGCCGACGTTGAGGAGTATTTTGAGATGAAACAGGAGGTTTATTTGCATTATTTACATTATTAACGCAAAGTAATTACCAGTCATAAAGTCATTGACGGCCGGCAGCAAATCGGACGCTGCGGCCCGTGACAAGAAGAACGAAAAAATGAATGGATGAAGGAATGCTTGTCTCTGCACCCTGTCTCTCGCTTTTAACCCCTTCGGTGTCTCGGGGTCACGTCATTTTCGGCCAATCGTCGTGCCCGCCCAGTTCTTCTCATTTTCCTCCATTGGTAGGCGCCCGTGCAAGTACAGTCACATTCGGCAGATGGGGCCGCTCCGAGGGCTCCTCTGCGACTTACGGGTGACTTACAGATGACTTGCAGATCAGTTGCAGATGACTTACAACCGGCGTTGCCTTGGTGTAGCCTCGCCATCTGCAAGCGCTCAGCTGGAGGAGACGGGTTGTTCTTCGAACGACCTTTCAGAGCTGCAAAACAGCTTTGCTCGGGATCAAGATCAACTAACTGGAACCGTGCCAGGCTCCCGTTGCACTTTCGGAAAGGGTCAAGCAGGAGTGGAGACAATAGCTCGACGTGCGGCGCACGAGGTGGGGGTCGCCAACTTGTCTGATAGGTCCAGGAACGTGTTAGACGCGCTCCTGCGCACCCTAATTGGAATGCGACGGCGATTGGATGTGGTCGGGGAACTCGAGTGATGCCAGGAAAAGGGTCCGTATCTAACAGCGTGTGGCAAAAGTTGTCTTCCCTTATGAAGCACTTTAGTTTGTGGCGAGGTATAAGGCAATTAAGCCCACACACAACTTACTCTCTCACCCCCATCTTTCCTAGCCTATTTCTTACATATCTAATCTGCATTCCTTCCTTCTTCCCCCTTCCCCACGTACCTTAACCCTTCATTCACACGATACTTTACTCTTGTTTGCCCATGGGATAGTTCAGGAGCCTACAAGGCAGCGAGACTGATACGGTGCCTGCGGCCGCACCCCTTTCTCTTATCCCACAATATGATCGATATTTTTTCATTGACGTGTGTGAATAAAAAATGCCTGACAGAGCCAAAAGGCTGGCGGTGTTCCAATGACACGAAGTCTAGGTGAGCATAGAAATAAATGCCGTCATTATTATTTGTTTTGAACACATATATACAATTAACAGGATAGGGAAAGCGAGGAGCAGGCTGGCAACTGCCACCGGAAGGGGCACAACGCCTGCCTACTCTTCAGAAGGGAGGTGACAGCAACACAGAAATGGAAGATAGGAAGGAGGGGAAGAAAGAGGAAAGGCAGAGCAACAAATCTAAAGAATAAAGTAGAACACAGTACATATCACACACAGTAGGACCGGTCACTGAAGGTCACGCTACTACAGAATGTTGAATAGAATAGTGTCGACGCTACAAACGTGAACCTAAGTTAGTTAACTCTAGGAAAGTAAGTAGAGCGCGATGAGCCTGATCACGTTTAGATGCACAACCACTGGGGTACAAACATTTGTCGAGTGTCGTACACCACAGGCCAAGCAGATGATAGTCTCTCACTAGCGACATGCGCTGCGCACTAAAAGCGGGACACTCAAATATAAGGTGCTGAAGTGTCTCGCAGCAGCCACAAGACGTACACGATGGACTGGCCACACGACCTTGTCTGTACAAGCGTTCGCGCACGTTCACGCAGCCAACCTTCAACTTGAGTAGTTGCGCTCTAGCGCGACGAGGCAAGCCTCGACCGCGAACACGGGGCGGGAACGTTCCATTTGCGACGCGCTGGTCTGGATGCTGCTTGAGTAGGTGGCGACGAATCACCAGACGAGCGTCATCAAGCTTGCACAACATTTCTGCACAGTCACAGTTGTTATGAGCTCAAGTTGAAGCCAGTCGATCAGCCTGTTCATTTCCGGTGATTCCTACGTGTGAAGGTATCCATCGAGCAACGAGAGATACCCCACGTGATAAAATTTTGCTTGCGGAGTCAGTAATGCTGCGCACAGCTGGGCAATCAATCTCACTGCGTTGTAACCTGCTAAGAGCAGTGCGGGAGTCCGTAAAGATGGCAATCTTAGATGTAGTTAACTCCTCTTGCACGTATTTCAGTGCAACATTAATCGCTGCTAGTTCCGCAGTTGTTGACGAAGTTGGATGACGTATTTAAAAGATACGCCGTACTTGAGTCGAAGGGCAGAAAAAAGCTGCAGAGGCGCCTTGACCGTCGCTGTGTACAGATGCATCTGTGAATACTTGAAGATAATCTGGAAACTTATCGAACATGTGAGACTGAGCCAATTGGAATATTGCCGAAACAGGCATATCACACTTTTTTTGCATGTCAGGGATAGTGAAGTAAATGGGGAATACGTGTTTCGTGACGACATCGCCGACTTTATCCAAATAAATCAACAATCTAGAGCATCAATCGCAGCATTTGCTCTTTAAGATAACCGCGATTGCATGGTTACCGTTCTTTTAAAATCCAGAGCCACGATCCAGAGTTCTGTTGGACTGTGTTATGCTACATTCGGAGACAGAAAAATTCAGAGGTTAGGTGTGCAACAGGTCACCAGCTGAACCTCTCATAATTCCTCTTAAACTACCCATTTGCGCTGCGATCTGCTTTCTTAAAAATTAACATTCACATTCACTGTCAGGTAAGGCTTATTATTAGCTTAATAGGCTTACATTTAGACGAATACGCGATGGTGACCCATCCCCACGTCTGCCTATCTTGCCTCTACGTGCCATGGTGCATGACCGTGACGTACAGATTGCCTCTTCGTGCCGGTGCGATCTGTAGAGAACTCTTCCTTCCCGTGCGAAGCGACGAGGCACAGGCGCACTACGCTATTTCGGGAGGAGCCCCCTCTGCATCTTGTATGCGCCGTCTCCATAACACCATGCAGTGCAGCCATGGTCGCGTGAGTAAATCAGAAAGAAAAATCCGAGGACACCTAAGTACTTCTTGTGAGTGGCGAGTGCGAAAGTATTAATGTCCTTGTTGAACTCCGCTGAGCGGTCCTTCGAGTTATGAACTCCTCGCGGGCAAGCGAGCGTATTGAGACGCTTGGCCAACGTCTCCTGATAGGAGGAGGAGGAACTTTATTATTGCAGAAACCGTTGCGCCGTTTATTCCTGGATGGTTCCCTCTGACAGGGCTCCACAGGGGATCGCGGCTCGCCGGGCCTGGTCGAGGGTCACCAGTTGGCTTCCCAGGTCCAGTTCGGAGAGTCTCGCCTCCCAAGACCACGTAGTGAGTGTGTGTGTTGTGACTCGTGGCGAAATTGCGTCGCCCGGACGGTCGGTACATTCGTGTGTTATGTGCGCGAGTGTCGCTGTGTGGTTGCTACACCAGGGACATGTCCGGGACGTATAACTATCTGGGGAGATTGCGTGTAGACGAGACAAGTGTGGGTATGAGTTCGTTTGCAGGCGGCGCCAGTCCCTTGCCTGGCGTTTATTGAGAGCTTTGTGTGGGGGAGCGTATTGCGTTCTTCCGAGACGTTGGTCCTGTAGTATTTGTTGACCTGTCGTTAATAACTCGTGGGTCGCTTTTCGGTCTGTCGGGGGCTGAAGAACGGTGTGGTCTGCCGCTCGGCTAGTGAGACCTCGAGCTGCGCAGTCCGCCTCTTCGTTGCCCCGCAGGCCTTCGTGCCCGGGGCACCAGACAATATCGTGGGTCCATTCTAGTGAGCGACCCAGGATTCGAATGGCTTGTATAGGGAGTGTTCCATTCATGTATAAACGACACGCCGCTTGTGAGTCCGTAAGGACGCGGGCGGACCTTCCCTTGCTCTCGGCGTCGCGAAGTGCGAGAGCGATCGCTGCTGCTTCTGCTGCTGCGCTGCATGTGGCGCAGATGGAGGCAGAGGCTACCAGGTTCCCCTGATTGACAACGGCGAGTGTCTATTTGGGCCCGCAACGTGGCGACGAGGGTACGGGCTAGCGTCCGTGTAGTATGTATCTGGGTCTCTGAAGCAGCGTTTGTGCAACATGCGGGCACGCGCTGCTCTTCTCTCTTGATTGTGGGTGGGGTGCATGTTCTTGGGGATAGGGTGTACTACAATGTTCTCTCTAATGTGGTTAGGCAAGAGTTGTGTTTCTTCTTTGCAGTACTGAGGTGTCAGTGGGTACCCTAGCCGTTGAAGAAGGTGTCTTCCCTGTTGAGTCTTGTTGAGGCGCTCCCTCTGCGCTATGAGCGTGGCACTTGCTAGCTCCTCAAAGGTGTTGTATACGCCTAGTGCTAGTAATTTCTTTGTGCTTGTGCTTGACGGTAGCTATAAGGCAGTTTTGTACGCCATTCTTATGAGAGTGTCCATGCGCTCTGTCTCACTTTTGCGCTTGACTTCATACGGGAGTGCGTACACGACACGGCTGATGACGAGGGTTTGTACCAGTCTTAAGATATCGTCCTCTGTGAAACCATCTTTGCTGCGCGCTACTCTGGCGATGAGTGATGCGGTGCTTCTTATTACGTGATTCAATTTCTCTGAGGCTACCTTTATGCCGTTGTTCTCCTGGACGTGCATACCTAGTAAGTGTGCGGTCGGGACGCGCTTTATAGGTTGCCCGGCAATCTCGAGATGTATTGGCGGGGCTCGATGTTCCTTAGTTTGCTTGGGGCGGACTTGAAGGTACTCCGACTTGTGTGGGGCACACCTCATTCCTTCTGTGGTTAGATATGACTCGATGTGTCCGATAGCTGTGAGTAAATGTGTTTTCTCTGTCGCCGTATGAACCCTTGGTTGCCCATAGGGTGATATCGTCGGCATATAAAGCACATCCGAGTTTTGGGATGTTTTCCATTTGTAAAGCAAGTTTTATAAGTCCGATGTTGAAGAGGAAAGGAGATATTATTGATCCTTGCGGAGTACCCTTCTGCGGTAGATCATATATGTCTGATTGTAGGCCTGCTATGTCGATGCGGGCTTTGCGGTGGCTGAGAAAAGCCACGGCATAATGGTATACTCGCTCTCCGCATCCTATGGCGACGAGGCCATCTAGGATGGTTCCATGTGCTATATTATCAAATGCTTTTCCCACGTCGAGGGCTAGGAGTATGTTGTTGTTGCTGCCTGGTTGTGGGTTGAGGACCTAGCTCTTCCTTGAGCAGGAGGAAGACATCCTGTGCTGACATGCCTTTCCGAAATCCATACATGCAATTGGGGTGTAGTCCATGTTCTTCCATATGTCGTTCTATTCGAGTGAGTACAATTCGTTCAAGAAGCTTGCCCAGGCAAGACGTGAGCGAGATCGGTCGTAATTGATCGAGCCTGCGTGGTTTTCCCGGTTTGGGTATAAGGACTATGAGAGCCGTAGTCCATTCCTCGGGTAATGTTCCGCCTGGTGTCCATATTTCTTCGTTCAGCTGCTTTGTAAAGGCTCGCAGGGTTTCATCACTTAGGTTTCTCAAGATGGCGTTGGTGATCCCGTCGGGACGCGGTGCCGTGTTTTTCTTGAAGCTCTGTGCTGCCGCGTATACCTCCGCATACGTGATGGGTGCATCAAGTATCTCGTTCGGAGGTCCCGGATATTGAGGTTATGGTTTCGGATGCCCGGTCCGGATTCCCGTGTATGTTTGCTGTAGTTCCTGTAAGAGTTCATCCTGGGTTCCCGGATATTTGCCAGCGAGCTTTTGTAGGGTTGTGTTTGTTTCTGTTTTCGTATTTGAAGGATCGATGATGCTTCGGAGTAAGTTCCACGTCTTTTTGGTGCTTAGCGTGCCTTTAAGCGAATCGCAGAACGTGTGCCAATTGTCCCTGTGAACCTTCAGGGCATAATTGCTGGCTTGTTTAGTGACGTTTGATATCCTAAGTCTAAGTTTGCGATTTAGCTTCTGTTTGCGACATCTTTTTGTGAGGCCTCTGCATGCCTCACATAAGTGTATTAGATGGTTGTCGATTGCCGGCGCGTCGGTATCGGTTTGGTACACTTTAGTGTTGGCGTCATATAGTTCTTTGATGGGTTGGGCCCACTCCTTGATCGTGGTTAAGCGGTCTTGATGTTCCGGGAAGGGCGGACTTGTATGCAAATCGAGCTGTTGCCTCTCCCTAAACTTAGGCCAATTTGTAATTTTGGCCTTCCCTAGGGGTCGGCGTAGTTTGGCCGAGGCGCTGGTGATTTCGATAATGTAGTGATCACTACCCAGCGAGTCGTCTAGGACCCTCCAGCTTGTTCCCACGGTATCGTTGGTGATGGTGAGATCAGGGGTCG
Source organism: Dermacentor andersoni (assembly GCF_023375885.2). Classification (NCBI taxonomy): domain Eukaryota; kingdom Metazoa; phylum Arthropoda; class Arachnida; order Ixodida; family Ixodidae; genus Dermacentor; species Dermacentor andersoni. Next base: position 110,811,919 of record NC_092814.1, on the reverse strand, counting down.
CGTCCCTGCTGGCGCTGTTTCCTACTCGAGTAGGCCGGCGTACCTGGTACAGTAATTAGAGTGTATTCGTGGCGCTCTATGGCTTCTAGGAGCTTGGTGCCCTTGGTGTCTGCTTTCAAGTAGCCCCACGTGTTGCGCTTTGCATTGAAATCTCCGGTTATAATTAGGCGATCGCGGTGTTCCAGCATTCCCTGTAGGTGCCGGAACAATGACGCGAAGTCAGCCTTTCTGTCGCGGGGGGACTGTATACGTTGCATACGACCTGTTTAGGTCTCCCCTTCTTGACAGGCCATATCGTGGTGATGAGATGTGGGATTTCCTCACTGGGGAGCACTGTAAGGGTTGTTGCCGAATCTTTGCGGACGAGCGTCGCCACCCTACGGTAGCTGGGGTCGTACTGTATTTTATACCCCATAATTGGCTTCGGTGGCTCTCCCGCCTCTTGCAGGCAGATAATATCCGGGGGTACTAGCGCCGCCTGTACGTATAGCGAGAGGGATGCGTGCTTGCTTTTAATGTACCTACAGTTCCAAGACCAGATCGTGATGCTTTCGGTTTCCATTTGAGGTTTACGGGCCATGATGAGACTTAGACGGTATTGTCCTGTCTGTGTCAGAAGTTAGCATGCTACCGTCATCTGTCTGAGAGCGTATTTTACTACTTTTTCGTTTACGCTTGGGTTCCTTGGTTAGGGATTCGTTAACGTATTTCTTTAATTCTTGGAATTCCGCAAAAAACTGTTGAAATTGTTGCTGTATTTGTTGTATTATTTGTTGTTGTGATTGTTGCAGTGCTTGTTGCAATTGGTCCTGGGTTACCAGGTTGCTCTCAGACGTTGAGTGCGCCTGAGGCTGCTTTGGCTGTGTTGTTTGGGGGGAGAGGGGCAGTTGTGTTTGGTAGTGGCGGATGTCCGGTGAGAGTGCTCAGCTGTGGTAATTGAGATTGTGGCGATCGCTCACACGTCACACGATCGCTCACACGGACCCTCCAGCACGGCCACTCTTTTCATTAAAGTTTCGATTTTGTGCTCGTAGTCGGTTAGACGCTGTTTTTGCTGTCTATTTTCCTCAATGACTCTCTGGTATTCTGGATTTTGTGTGATAGGTGTGGGTGTGTTTCGTGGCTTGGGAGAGACGACTTCCGCCCAGCTTACCTCGTGTGAAGGTTTCTGCTTCCTTGCCGGAGGCGACGGGTTCCTTTTGGGTGTCGGTGGTGCCCGATGCTCGCGGCTCGCTGACCGGGAGCGGGGGCGGGATTGGGAGCGGGAGCGTTGCTCGGTATTGACCGGCCGGCCGCGAGTGCCCGCCTTGTAGGTCTCTTCGTCTTCCGAGGCGAACCATCGTGGGGCTTTCGACTTCATCGGGGCTGACGATGGTGTGGGTCGGGGTCGAACCGGTTTGAGTCGCTGCTTGCACGAGTGGTCACCGGTTGGGTGGGCCTCCCCGCACGAGGCGCAGTTTATCTCGCATTTGTGTCCGTCGGTTGGATTAAGCAGTCCGCACAATCTACAGATGGGTCTGTCTGGGTTTGGGCACACGTCGGTACGGTGGCCCTTTTCCCTGCAGATCTTGCAGACTTGGAGCGTCGGTATAAATGGATAGCAACGGAGTTCACCTCCGTAGTAGAACACAAATCGTGATAGATGAGGACCAAAAAAGGTCAGCGCTGCACTTTGAGTAGCACCGATCATCCTGGCTGTAAGGATTTCCACGCCTTGTGTTCTCCCTCTGAGGTGGGCCATGAGGGTTTCGGTGGTTGTGTGCAACGCTATTCCATGTACCACTCCTCTGAGGGTGCCTTCTCCTTGGGCGATGTATATGCGCGCAATGCGTGACTTCTGCCGCTAAGTGTTAAGGTGTGGATGTGTCTTGCTTTTTCGGCGACCTCTTCGTACTGGGTCGATAGGATGGCTATGTTGGATCCCGGGTTGATTCTCAGTATGAATTTGTGATCCGTTAACTCGTTGTGGCACGCGTTGATGATCACTCGCGCAAGTGTATGAGTGAGCACGTTTCTTAATGGTAGACCTTGATTTGGATGAATGATTATTTTGTAGTCTTTTTTTCGCAAGCGGTGGAGGTCTAGCGACTCTCCGCGTTGTTGATGTCTTAGTGGTAGTTGCGGGGTCTTGGGGCTTTACACTACCGCGTCGCCTCTCCAAGGCTTCTTGCTTGCGTTGCTTTTGTGTTCGTACTGATTGCCAATTGAGATCTTCTCTCACCGTGTTATGGTACAGAGTTTCTTGGCTCACCGGTTTGGTAGTCTGGTCCATGCGTTCTTCTTCGTGTCCTCCGGAAGTTGTATGGAGGGGGTCAACGATCGTAGTCGCTTCGTTCACCATGGTTGGGCCAAGTACCGTCGCGGGAATCCCCGTCGGCGAAGCGAGCGGCTGCCGCCGCAGGTTAGGGTTAGCGGCTCACCCGTGGTGACGAAACTTTCAAGAATTCTCCTAGGGCCCTCGGTGGTCGGATTTCCATGGGGGTGGCGTTGATGCGGTCCTTATAACGTTAGGAAGCTGGTGTAAGCGTTTCGGGGCGTTTTCTGTTGAAAACACCATCGAAAATTCACGAAACTACGGAGCCCGACGCGAGCCGGTGTTGACACTGTGGTCTTCTTCTCAGTGCCCTTCAATCCGTAACGTCATGTTAGCTTGCCCTACTGTCATGGAATCAATGAGGACACTCCCGAGTAATCCGCCGTGATTTTGAAGTCGCCGCATTCGCCCCGCCGGGCGTGGCAATGGAAATTTCGGTCCAAGTAGCGTGATGTCATAAAGCAGAGTGCACAGGCTTGCTGTATAGGAGGCACTGGTTTAGCTCAGTGGGCAAGGCACTCGACTTCTGAGCGTGGGGTCGTAGGTTCGAAACCTACTGCCGTCAACGTTTTTCCTTTCGAATTTATTCTGTTTTTATACATTAATTTCTTTATAACGATTACCGAGTCAAAGTTAGAACTCAGGCGAGAGTTCGCGCCGATTGCACGGGCTTCCTATAGCGAGGTTGACGTGGCGTCGCGGCGATGCCCTCTCCCCTCACGCAACACCTGGCGGGCCAGCGCAGCAGCAGGTGTTCCCTTCACACCTGCTGTGCTCCGTCGAGTCGCGCACGTGACGTGGAATATGTGAATTTAGGTGCCGTTTCGTTGTTACAGATGCCGGCTTTTTCGCTCAATGGGCCATTTGCTGCTTTCACATCAAAAAGACCCATAAGATCGTCTAATGTCCGCCGCTAATTACCTGTTAGTCGCGGGCTGAATGCAAGGTATGAAAGCATCAGCAGCGCATTACGGTAGAGCGATTCGCCTTTGAAAAGCGTGGCCGGCTTTCATTTTTAACTGGTTGACACCAGTTGTAGCTTTCGCTGCACTGCACGGAGTTTGTGAGGAGGAGTATAGGAGAATGGCATCTTCGGCAATGCCCAGTGTAGCATTAGCCACCTCCACAGTTTCTCTTTAAATAGGTCGTGTATCTAAGCTTGTAAATAATACGACATAAAAGCTGAATTGCACTCTTTATAATTCCTGTCTGTCAACATCGTTGCCAACCGCTCTGTCGGGTGCACATTGATCAAAGCGACAAGTATGTCAGCGTTCCGTTTTGGATCAGACAAGATTGAGCGAAGATGAAAGAAGGTGCAAATGTCCCGGATCCACGACTTAAAGCATTTCGTAAGAACAGGTGCCGGACAAGTTCGATGACTCATTATTAGTGTAGACGGGAAGCTAATGATGCTTCCCGTCTGACGGGAAGACGGGAAGCTAAAGAAGTTAATACCAGCTGCACTGTCCCTACTGCAGTGCAGGTGTCGAGGGAAAACAATTAACATTCACATTCACTGTTAGGTAAGGATTATTAGCTTAACATGGCACACATATAGACGAATCGGCGATGGTCACCCATGCAACGCGTCTTTTTTCTGCGCTGCTTATCCGACACGTATCACTGGCTTCACTCGATCCTAACGCTGTATCACAAAACAACACTTCTTATTTAATGAGACGGGATCTTGATACTAATATCCAAAGAAAAAAAGTTACTGCTCTGGTGTTTCCTAGGTCCAAGTCCAGATTGAAGGTGATCACTCCATTTCTGAGGAAGGTATTTTGTATTTCAGCAACGCTATGGACGAAGTGGACTGAACAAGCGTAGCTTCTGGCCTTGCTGCGATAGGTTTGTGATAGTGGAGGCGTAATTGTGCTTCTTGGACGAGAAGCCGTCCGAGGCTATGACAGACGGCACACCATCATTCGCGTTGAGCACGCCTCTTCGCACTGAGTCATCCAATGATATAATGTAAGGCTCGGCACGTCGAGATGGAGATGTCCATTTCCTGTTTTTCCAACAGCAAGCCAATGGACTCCGACAACGACTACATCATCGTGGAGGGCCAGCGAATGAAGAGGAAATACCTCAAGACAACCAAAGATGCGAGTGAGCAGGGCCCCAACGGGTCGCCCACTCCGACTTGCAGAATTGTTTTTGTGCCTCTCGACGTCTCTAAGGATTTAGAGACACAGGTAGATTTAGTACACATGCAGATTCTCAACATCTACCTTGGTAATGTGGCTGCGAAAGGAATTAACGAAGTGCGTTTCAACACCAAGAAAAACATAGTCATAGTGGAAGTAGCGACGCAGGCTGCCCTACAAAAAAATTGAAAACCGTGCGCATACTACGACACATAGAGGTCCGGTCGTTAATTGTGCACGGTGATCGCACTAGCGCAGGCGTTATTTCAGATGTCGTGATAGACATCAGCGACGAAGGGTTACAAAGGCTTCTGGCTTCAACAGTGAAGGTTATCGACTTTCATCGCTTCGGTCGCTCGACGAGCATCAAGCTTCTTTTCGAGGAGACACTCTACCTGACCAATTCAAGGTGGGCTACGTGAGACACCCGGTGCGTCCTTATGTATCCCGACCACTGCAATATCACAAGTGCCTAAAGCTAGGCCATGCCGGCGCTGTCTGCACAGGCCAGACGGCATGCCTCCGCTGTACCGGCAGGCATGATATATGTTCATGCACAATAAAGGAAATGAAATGCTTGAATGGCTATGGACCTCACGAGGCCAATACCAAGGATTGTCCTAAACAGAAAAAGCAGGTAAAATACTGAATCAAATGAGCAAGACAAGTATATGTCCCACAAAAAGACGGCAGCGTCAGTGCAACACCGCAGGAGACTATCGCGTCGTCGACGTGGACAAGCTGTAGGTCCAAAACAAAGCTATCTGGTTTCAATTGCGCAGGTCCAGCAGAAGGTAGTTGAATTGGCGTCAATAGATCTCTCCGAACCGTTGCTTCGAGCGAGCCGCGCAAGCCCGGAATCGAATGTATGGCCACGCTTGCCTCCGCGCACACGGGCCTTAGACTGTCAGCGCGAGCAAGGAGAGTGCACTGAAAAATCGCCATCGGAAACTGCCATCAAAGCCGTGCTGCGGCAAGTAATCGACGCCCTGCAGCTGGTGCTGTCTGGTTTAAATACGCCAGTGGCGCTAACAGCGGCAAAAATTGTGAAAGCTATAAACTGTCTCCCAGCTGCACTGCAGTAAATTCTATCTCTGCCCGCGAAGATGATTGTGTTGTGTTGTGCTGTGAAGTGTGCACGTACGCGTCACACAGAAACAGTATGCTGTGGAGCCCTCATCATCATCACATTCACCATGCCACCACCCTCCTTCCTCTTCACGTCCTTTCTCTGTTATTCCCCCAAGCCCTTACCCCAGCGTGGAGAAGCAGGCAAGAGGTACTTTACTCAGGCCGACCTCTCCACCTTTCTGCCATTAAAAGTTCTCTCTCTCTCTCTCAGTGGGTATTTAGCTAAACGCAGTGCATACATGGTGCCAACTAAGCGTCGATGGAAAACGGGTCTCAATGCATGCCGATCTGAAGTTCTCAACGCTTCATTAAAACTTCTTTCTGGGCGAGTTGGTGCATACTTGACATAAAAATTGTTACAGCGCACAAACACATGCAACCACAAAGTATCAAGGTCGGGACGCAGCGCTTGTGTCCCGTCCTTGATACTTTGTGGTTGCATGTGTTTGCGCTGTAACAATTTTTATTTCTCAACGCTTCGTTCTCGATATTCAGACTTATTTCAACGAAGCGATAGAATCGGGCCTACGACATTACCGTGTGTAGGAGTTTATTCAAAGATTCTGCAGACGCAACTACTGGGCATGTGCGACGGCGATACGTATATCGGAAGCATCGACCAATCATCGACGACCAAGTCACGGACCGATCGCTACTTAAACAAGCCCCCGGATCCCTCCGGACCCCCCCGGACTCAGTTGCGGGCACGGCACGCATTCAAGCATGGTTTCCAACGTGTTCGTATTTGCTTGTCTGCAGGTGAGAAACGACACTTCCTCACTTAGAAGTAATCATTTGTCACTGATTATCGTGCCGTGCCCCCGCACTCTAGCGCTGCTTGTATGTGATTGTTGGTCTGTATGTCTCAAGCTTATCACAAGTGGTGATGTCGAGTTGAATGCGGGCCCTGGTTTGACTACAGATGAAAAACTTGAACAGATCAGAGCAAGACATTAAGTGACATTAAACGTGATCAGAGAGCACTTCAAAAAGAAGTGAAAGAAAATGGCGCTGCCATAAAATTTATTGAAGACCGCTTAGCTAAACTTGAGTCTTCTTTTTCTAGACTTGATGACACACAGCGGACGATGTCTCGTCTCAATGAAACAGTCACAGTGCTATCCAGAAAAGTTGACGATATGGAAAGTCGCCAGCGCCGCAATAACCTTATCATCTTCGGTTTGCCTGAACAAGACAATGAAACACAGGCAGATTTATCAAAACTGATGCAGGACAAAATATTTTCTGTGATTGGTACTTCTCCCCGCAGCATTGAGCGCATGCACCTTCTCGGAAAAAAGCAGTCAAAAGCACGACCGGTTATTTTCCGCCTGTATGACTTCAAGGAAAAACAGGAAATTATGCGTAACTGTCCCAAGTTGAAAGGCATGAACGTTTCGATAAGCGATGACTTCTCAAAGAGCGTGGTGCACAGGAGAAAGTACCTATGGGAAAGCGCTAAAAATGAGAAATCGAGTGGGAAGCGAGTGCGCCTAGTTTATGACATGCTTTATGTGGACGGCAAGGCGTATTACTGGGATGATGATACTTCCACTCGTAGGCCCTGTCGGGAGCCGCGTCGTCATGACAAAAGTAGCAACATAGGCGGCAGAGAAAAGCCCTACGAGAGGGGAAACAGCTCTGACAGCAGTCACGAGTGTCCCTGACAGACTAGTAGTTTTAAACCTCAATGCTCGGAGCATATGCAACAAATCTTCACTTTTGGAAGCTGTCCTCTTGGAACATGAACCGGATGTCGTAATTGTAACTGAAACCTGCTTAAATAAATAAGCGAAAGTGCCGATTTCCTTCCTCCGAACTATACGGCTTGTCGCAAAGACAGAGGATCCAGAGGAGGCGGTGTTGCTATTGTTTATAAAACTTCAATGGTCTTGGTTGAAATTTCATCCCCTCCAGAACTGGAGTGTATTGTGGGTACTACAGAGATCGGTGGTCTGTATTTTGTAATTGTTGCAGTATATCACCCCCCTGGCACCTCCGAAGAATACATGCTATTGCTGAATGATTTCTTACTTGAAAAGATTGGCAACAGCACCTGTAAGATTATAATGGCCGGATATTTTAATTCACCAAATATTGACTGGGTATATTGTCGGGAAGGTCAAAATGATCAGGCCGTATCTCGTGTTCTTCTGAATCTGACTTTGTCCCTCGACTTAACACAAATAGTAACTATGCCCACATGAACCCACGAATCGGGAGACTCATTACTTGATTTGGTGTTTTTAAGCAGATTTGTCGCAGAATCCAAGTACTAGTGTGAAGTCTTAGAAGGGATTTCCGACCACAAGATGGTGATCACGTATGTCTCTACCACATATACCCGAGCAGAAAAGAATAAAACTTTGTTAGTCTCCGATTTCTCTAAAGCAGATGATGTTGCAGTATTGGACCATTTAGAGGAAGGTTATGATGATTTCAGCCATTTTATTTCGCTAAATACTACGTCAGTAAATGATGCCCGGGAGAAGTTTAAAAAGGTAGTATTGAAATCAATAGCACTTTGTTCCCAAGCGCCCCAAGAAAGTTAACAGAAAAAACCCGTGGATTACACGGAAAATAATTCATAAAAAGCGTCTCCTGAAACGAATGAGGTCTAGAAAATTCTCTACGAGAACACGTCATTGTATTCATCCCGCTTCACAGGAACTTAAAATGGAAATTATTAAAGCGAAACATTGTTACATGAATAAAACACTTACCAATTTTATTAAATCCTCTCCGGGAAAATTTTGGAGGTACATTTCAGGGCCCAAATCCAGCATTCAATTTCTGACGAGTGAAAATAAGTCTATCACGAACAGCTCTGAAATGGCTTGCGTCTTCAATGAATATTTTGAATCGGTCTTCACATGGGATGATGGTTCTAACCCCAGACAGTAAATTCCATTAGGCAGTGTATATCTGAACCAACTATTAGACAAGATGGCATTTTGAATCTGCTCCTTAAACTAGATGAGAAAAAATGTCCTGGCCCTGATCAAATTCCCAACGTATTTTTAGAGAGATACGCCGAGTGGTGCCCATGTTTCCTTTCGGATATCTATACTAAATCTCTGAATCTGGCGACGTTCCGAGTGACTGAAGGCGGGCTAAAGTAGTACCGATTCACAAACAGGGTTCCAAACATGATGTCACTAATTATCGACCAATCTGTTTGACAAGTACATGTTGCAAAACGCTAGAGCACATCCTAACTATCCACCTAACTAAATTTGTGGAAGAGAACGACATTCTGGGTAAAAACCAGCATGGCTTTCGCCGAGGGTACTCCACAGTCATTATTCTCACTGAAGTCACGCATGAAATCGGCCAATGTATTGATGGGAGGGGTCAAATAGATATGATCTTTATCGATTTCCGCAAAGCATTCGACAGAATATCCCATAGAAAGCTGCTTATGAAGCTGTCTCATTTCTTAGGTAATACCCAGCTATTAAAATGGATTGAGGCATATTTGTCAGAAAGGGAACAATTTGTTTCATTAAATTATGTTTGCAGTACCAATAAATCAGTTCGATCGGGTGTGCCGCAAGGATCTGTTATAGGCCCTTTACTTTTTTCCATTTATATTAGTGATATGGGAGCAGGTTTTTCACCGCAAATATCCATCAAGCATTATTTTTTTTTCAATCATTTATTTACCCTAAAGGCCCTGCTTGGGCATTACATAGGGGGGGAGAACAATTGATATACAATATACAATGATATACAATATACATTGTAAGCCGAATATCCTTATATGAAGTAGTACATGCTATACAACCTTTACATCACTTCTAATTCGACAACATCATACGCCAATAATTATTACATTATACAAACAATAATATGACATCTGAAGAAAGGCAGGAAGAAATGTTAATGTTATTAATTCACGAATGTTTCATTAAGTGCTTGTTTGAATATAATATGGTCAGTTATTTCGGCTATATTACTTGGGAGATGATTCCATTCCGAAATGGCTAAGTGCAGACATGAAAACTGCAATAGTTTAGTACGTGCAAATGGTTGTTCGACCTCAAATTCGTGATCAATTCGTGAGAATTCTCTTTTGGCTGGTAAGATGTGTGCCTGAGAGAATATATTTGGGTTATGAAAAAGCTGATGGAAGAAAGTTAGCCACGATATCTTTCTTCTAGTCTGCGATGGGATGAGTCCTAGGTCATGTTTTATTTTGGTGATACTTGAATGTTGTGCAGAGTTACCTGTAATAAATCGCGCTGCCTTGTTCTGAAAAGATTCTAATTTGTTAATAAGATGCGTTTGGTGCGGGTTCCATATAAATGACGCATATTCAATCTTTGAACGAAGTACGGTGGTATATGCAAGAAGCTTAGTATCACTATTAGCCTGACGGAGCGTTCGACGAATGAAGCTAAGAGATTTGCATGCAGCGGAAACAATACAACCCACGTGATTATGCCAAGACAAAGTCGGAGAAAGATGAACACCTAGATATTTAAATGATTCTGTAGTTTCTAGAGCCTCACCATTAAGAAAGTATGTGCGTTTCGTAATTTCACTGCAAGTAGTAAATCTCATAAGTTTAGTTTTCGAGGTATTTACGCTCATTTGCCAGTCTGAGCACCATCTTTCAATCCTGTTCAAGTCAGTTTGTAATTTATCACAATCACCCTTACATTTTAATGGCCGATACAGAATGCAATCGTCGGCATATAACCGGATTTCTGAGTCTATACCCTGATGAATATCATTTATATAAATTAAAGATAGAGTGGGTCCCAAAACGGAACCTTGAGGCACACCGGACTGAACAGGTTGAAATGACGAACGGACATTATTGATTACGACAGCTTGTCGTCTGTTACTTAAATATTCTTTAACCCAGTTTATTACTTTTTCGTCAACATTAATCAGCTTCATTTTATATATGAGGCGGATATGAGCCACACGGCCAAAGGCTTTAGCAAAATCTATAAATATGGCGTCAGTTTGTGTAAGTTCGTGAAGGTTAAGGTGAATGTCTGTAGTTAGTTCAAGAAGCTGGGATTCACATGACCGGCCTCGTTGAAAACCATGCTGGTTTGCAAATAGAATGTGGTTGCTAGCCATGTACTGCATGATTTGAGAAGATAATACGTGTTCAAATAGTTTGCATACAGCAGACGTAAGGGATATAGGCCTATAGTTTGTTAGCTTGTTTTTGTCGCCGGTTTTATATGGTATGACATGTGCCAATTTCCAGTCGTCTGGAATTTCGGCGGTGTCGAGAGACTGTTGAAACAATAGTGTAAGTATAAGAGCAGAATTGTGCTTTGTCATTTTTAGTAGCTTAGTACAAATACAATCAGGACCTGGACTAGAAAACGATGGTAAACGCTCAGTAGCTTTCACAATACCGTCACTTGTCACAGTTATACATTCCATAAATGGAGAACTATCAGAAAAATGTGTTGGCTTATCTAGGGGCTTTTTGTCACTAAATACACTACAAAAGAATAAATTAAACCGTTCAGCAACATCCATGACATCAATTGCAGCACCAGACTCAGTGTCAAAAACAGTTAACTCTTTTGTAGGTGCGGGAGAAATGACTGTCCAAAAATTTTTTGGATCTGTTTTTAGAAATTGCAAAATATCCTGGTTGAAAAACTTATATTTGGCAGCCTCAATATGTAATGCACATTCTTTAGAAAACGATAAATATTCTGACTTAGCTTCAACAGATTTTGCGCTTCTTGCCTTTCGAAACAAACGTTTCTTTTTATTCAGATATCGCTTAATCTCGCGAGTAAACCATGGCTTGTCTGCTGTTTCATAGATCCATCTTTTTGGAATGTATTTCTCCCGGAGTCTTAACGACTCGTCACGAAAACGAATTCAGTTATCTTGCAGCGAACAGTTTTCATACGTTTGCATGAATGACAGGTAAAATTCAAAAAGCTCAGAGTTAAGCTTTCGGGATCTGCTTTAGAATAGTCATAAATCTTCTTTTTTTGTCGCGGTTTCTTCACGGTCTGCGTTTTAAAGGTACAATGTATGACACGATGGTCACTGATATACTCTAGTACATCCACGGTAACACGTTCGGGGTGTGTTGTTAGAAGCAGATCAAGAATAGCATTGTGCCGCGTAGGGATTTCGATAAGTTGAGACAACTGAAAATATTCTAAAAGGTCAACAAAATCTGCACAATCGCGTGTCTGGCGCGTGCTAGGGAATTTTAAAGCAGACCACTCTATGCTTGGAAAGTTAAAATCGCCGGCCAAAATTATGGGAGTTATTATATTCGGATTGGATGGAGCCTAATACAGATTGCAGTTCCTCAGAAAAATCTTGTAGAAAGTCAGGTCGCCTATAGCATGCTCCAATAACCAAAGTTACAGCTGGTAAATAGCATGCAACCCAAATAGTTTCAAGAATGCTGTCAGTAGGTATGTGTTTTACCTTTATATGCTTTCTGATGGCTATTACGACACCGCCTCCTTTTCTATCCACACGGTCTTTACGAAAAACAGTGAATGAATTTGAAATTTGTAACTCAGAATTGCTAACTTCAGGAGTTAACCACATTTCCGTTCCGATTATAACGTCTGCATTACAAGCGTGAATGAGGGAAGTAAGCTGATCTTGTTTGTTAAGGATGCTACGAAAGTTGGCGGAAATTATAGAGAATGTAGGTGTCCTACTGTCTTTCTGCATGTGGCGACTGCGTCATGGGTTTGCATTTCGCTGGACATATTCCACGACCCTGCCCTCGGAATGCTGGTACCGATATAATATCCTGCCTATGTTTAGCTTATCGAAAGATAGCTTGAACCCTTCATCGGGCTGACAATTCGCTCGAGCAAAGTCGCGAAGCTGTTTACGCACGAATTGTATTCGAGGTGAAAAGTCCTCATCTATCCAAACCTTTAATTTCAAATTTTTTAGCTTGAACGAATTAGCCAGAATGCTGCACTTTGACTTGTAGTGCAGAAACTTCACTATTATTGACCGGTGCTGCCCTTGCCTGCGAGATCCAATGCGATGTGCACGTTCAATATCCGTTATCTCGAGGCCAAGGTGATCTCTGCAGAAGCTTTCAATGACAACTTGATAAGCCTCGTAGACTTCTTTCTCTGCCTTGGGCAAGCCTTTGAATATCAAATTTTTTCTGCGTATGCGATTGTTGATGTCATCAATGATTTCAGCTATGTTAGGTTCAGAATCCCGCCTAACAGAAAAGGATGAAAGATCGCTTTTGATGTCATCAACACCCTTTTTGACTTCGGATAACGCTGTGGCATTTCCCAAAGAATCGTCTAGCGAAGCTTCCACTTTCGAAAGGCGTTTCTTAAGGTCAGTTATACCTGATAAAATGTCCTTCATCTTACTGCTAATTTCCTTCTGAAATTTTTCACGCGCAGACTCGGCATCCTTTAGCGCATCAAGAACCTTGTCTATCTTGTCAAGGCCGGGATTGACTTCAATGTCACCGCAGCAGATTAGGAGGTGAGCCGCAGAAAACATAAGAACGATCAGTCGCCCTCTCGGGCACCATGTAGCAAAGAAACCGGCAGCGACATGAAAACGAAGCCCTTCACTACAGCTACACTGTAGTCGTTGGCTATGGCTACCTATCCGCGCTCGATATGTGACAATGTCAACACCCATACTGTACACATATAATCATAGGCACTGGGCTTGGGATTTGCGGCGTGCACTGAGGTACAGTTTACAACGCTATGAACCTGCACACACCTATAAAAGGCAGAAGAACGATGTTTAGCGCTTTGCACAAACGCCGCAAATCCCAACGATGCACAATCCACAGGGCCCTTTTATAGCTGATCGCCGCCAGCAGGTACCGAATCAGGTATCACGTTAGCCAGAAGTCGACGCAAGCGCCGTCCGTAGCGGTGACAGTAAACAGCTGCGTCGATGCACCGTGGTTTACGATGCGCTGATCACAGCCGCAGTACGAAGCTCGTAGCCCGAGATCCCAACAGGTCAAGCAGCGACGTCGACGGTATCGCTATAAAAGGCAGAAGAACGATGTTTAGCGCTTTTCACAAACGCCGCAAATCCCACTATTACACCATTATATATGCTAAAATATGCACTCCTAAAGATCAGCAGGAGCTTAGTAACCATTTACAAAAAGCCAGTCTCTGGTGTGATGAATGGCAAATGGAATTGAATGAATCAAAAACTGTTTGTATGCGTATGACGCGTAAAAAAGATCCTTTAATTTTCCCCTACAGCATTAACGAAGCCGAATTAGCTGAGGTTAAGGAATTTAAATACCTAGGAATTCATCTCACATGTGACTTGAACTGGTCGGTACATGTCGACAACATCTGTAATAACGCCATGTGTACACTTTGGTCATTACGACGAAAACTTCCCGACGCCACCCCAGAGGTAAAAACAATGGCCTACAAAATGACTGTACTTCCTGTACTGACTTATGCAAGCCATGTTTGGGAGCCGTACACTCAACAAAACGCACTAAAATGTGATCGCGTACAAAACAAGGCCTTGAGGTTTATTTTTAACACATACGCTAGAACCCAGTCCGTCACCGAACTTAGAAATAGAGCTGGCCTCATGACTGTCAAGCAAAAAATGCGGCTTAACAGGCTGACATTCTTTTTTCACGTATTAAGCGGAGGCTATAAAGTAGACTTAGAATAATACATCACATTAGAGAGACCTGCTAACCCCTGAACAAAGCATCCAAAACATATTAAACCACTTAATTTTAGAACAGAATCATTCAAAAATTCGTTCCTGGTTCGAAGCAAAGACGATTGGAACAACTTGCCGCATGATATAGCAGAATGTACTGATTTACAATCTTTTGTAAAGGCTGTTACCAATTACTTGTAAACGGTTGAGAATACGTTTTATTGTTAGCTGTTTCTCGGTTGGCAGTTGTTTCGTCGTATTACTTTTTCGTTAGACCCATATAGTGCTATAACTATTCATTGTAACTCATGTTCTTTATTGCTTCATATTTGTTTATATGCTGTGCCTTCCTATCCTGATTGCTTTGTATTGAATTGTTTAAACATCTACTATGTCTACTTTGATGACAGCAATGTAACCGCAACTCCTGTCTTGGCTTGTGCTGACAGTATGATAAATAAATAAATAAATAAATAAATAAATAAATAAATAAATAAATAAATAAATAAATAAATAAATGTACTGGCGAAATCTAGAGCAGCAGATCTAGTTTCGTTGTACCTGATCACGTTCCCTGTTTTCCACGCTGATTCTCGTTATTAAATTGCTTGTTTTACGAAGGATTTCCCGAGATCACGCGGAGCCAAATCATAATGTGAAATACGCTATGTGCACTGCACTCTGCATTTTAAAGGGATGCTAAAGAGTAACGCCAAATCAGTTGTAGCAGGCGAAACAGTGTTTCAAAACGTAATTTTAATTAAAATGGCGGAAATTTTTATTTATTATTACTCAAGAAAAAGAAAGCAAAACTTCCTTCTTTTTTTTTGTTTAATGCCACACCGAAAGTTCAGCGCCGGTAGATCAATGTGACGTCATGGATACCCAATTATTTTCTCGCATGAACTGTTTTGACGACAGGAAAGCTCACGAAACTTGCTATTTACTGTCTATAAACTCCTTTAAAATGCGATGTGGCGCATTTATTTATCGAAAAATAATTAACTAGTTTCCAAGTATAAACGGTGTCAAAATCCACGACGCCACGTCGAGCTTGCGATGAAACTTTAAGGCAGTGGCGCTGCCCGTACTTCTTCGGGCCCACCTCTCAAGGCAAGAACGGCTGTTTGACTATTGTAGAAACAGAATGAAACGATACAGTTTGTAAATATCAATCTTTGGCGTCTCCTTAACGCTGTCCAAAGGGCGCGAAGGTTATAACACGAGTCTGTTCTTTCTCATGTAAACCGACATCTCGCCCGACATCTTTATTCGCTCAGCGTTAACACTCGCCGTTAAACTGAAGCAACAAAGTAGCTTTGGCGACACACTCATAATGGAAACTGAAGGCATTCCCTGAATTCGATGTTCCTCTTAACGTAAAAGGCGCAAAATACAGACGCACTACACGCGCCGCAAGAAAGATAACGGGGCGGGCTTCCGCCCCGTCTTGTTTCTAGCGAAGCAAGTGCGTCAGTTGCGCCGTTTATAAATAGGACAGCCGAACAGTTTACCGTATATTTCTGACTATTCTCACAACTCTCAGTAACGCTCCCAAAACAAAGAAACAAACACTCGCCAGAACCCATCTCACCATTACGTCGACGTTAGTGCGAATAGCATTGATGCAATATTGTAGCGACACGTCGTAAATCGTCAACGGCGAAACGCGTCATGTATACGGTGCACGTATGCAGCCTGGCTCTTCTTTCGTTCTTCGATGGTGATATTTATATCACGGCATGAAAGATAACGATTTCTTTCTTCTTGTTCATTCAATAAGATTTTTCAGCCTCCTTGCTGCATTGATCATCGCCATAATGTCACATTTCAAACAAGCAACAATAACACTTTCAGTAAGTTTTTTCCCAGATCATCGCAACAATGGGACCACTTTGCCGGTGACATTGACGCCATTGTCGATAACAAGCCTTTTCGCGAGACATTAGGTAACATTGTATAATTAGGAGTTACTCACTGTTACATTGTTTATTTTATTTTTCGTGTTTCATTATTATGCTTCCCGTTTTACCACTCCCCTGTGTAGCGTCCTTGGGCCTTGAGGACAACATAAATAAGTTAAATAAATATAGCGAGGGTCTCAAATCTAGCGGCCTTGATGCCATTAGGTAGCAAACGGAGCTTTATTAGCAATGTGCCTGCTCTCTTAAATTCACGTGCTACTGACGCCATCGGGCACAAAAAAGAAGGGGGGGGGGATGTTACACATGCGCCTGCCATGGCCCTGAGTGGCGCTGGCAACACTCCCAGGGCTAGATCTTGCACACATAAATACCCAAGATAGTGGCCGGATTGGCAGCCGTCGCCGAAGCACAATTGGTAGTACGACGCACGCTTAATGCGGATGTTGTGGGTTCGGATCCCACCTGCCCCATGTTATCTTTTCGTGTGCTTTCATTTTCCCTTTTCCTCATTATTTTCTACCTCTATGAACTATCATGTCATTCATTTCATGCATGCATGTCATGCATGTCATCTCATGCATGCCGGCCATGCCATCGCATGACATATCATGCATATCCGGATATCTTGATATATATCCAGTTAAAGAAACGACCACATCGGCATCATGACGGCGTAAGAGGATATATATATATATATATATATATATATATATATATATATATATATATATATATATAATACAAGGAAAGGTTCTGTAGGTCCGGTGCATAGGTAGTTGAAGAAACGGAGCACACTTACGAAAATTGCATTTTTAATGGTGTAACGTTTCGGCCGTGGCACGGCCGAAACGTTAAACCATTAAAAATGCAATTTTCGTAAGTGTGCTCCGTTTCTTCAACTATATATATATATATATATATATATTGAAAGTTCCTAAAGTACGCAAAGAGTGCTAATCGCATGAATAAATTAAATATGGCGTAATGGGACTGTTCCACGGAGGTTTTGCGTGCTTGGACCGTGTGTTGTGTAACCAGACGCTGGCGGCCTTCAGAAGCAGCATGAAACTCGCGTGGAGTCGTGCGACCGCACAGTGCCAGCCGCTTATCTGCCTGGTTTCCGGCACACTCAGGTGCCATGCGCATGGTTGCGGTGACAATGTAATACTCCGGAGACGAGGATACGCACACTGTTCTCCTTGCACAGGTGGCGGGGTTGTTTATGGGAGCCGCGAGGTGCGGCTGACATCGCGTCTACTGCGCTCCGGCTTCCTCCCTTAGCTTTACCACGGCCCTAGGCGAAGCTAGCTTCTGGGGAGTCACAGCTGGAACTACATGGTTGCCGTGGAGCAGAAAGCAGCGGCGTATAAGGCAGCGGCAATGCAGTCTAACTCCATAGCTTGTCTTTTGTTTGCCACTTTGCCTCATTTATTTTGATTGGCACGCATTGCTCGAAATGCTTGCTCCGCAGCTATGCCCGTTTTCCATGACATCTGTGTGGTCTGTGTTCGAGTCGCTGCATATAAAATGGGCGTTGCAAATGACAACAGTAAGATCAATTCCGAGGGGACTAAAACGAATTATCGGAGTAAAAGAAGGGGTAAGGGGGGGAGGGATTTCCGGGAAGCAACGTTCAGATGTCTTGGCCACGTACGGCTCGGATATGGTCTCAACATAGTGCATTGCGCTAGATTGTGTAGCCCATTTCGATATTTCACAATGCTCAGGACACGGATGCAAAGGGGACGCTAATAAGTATAGTAGTTGTTCCCTTCTGAGTGCCTGACTTGAGAGCTCAAAAATTTTGAACTAGGATGTTGTTTACTAGATGTGATATGCTGGAGGTTTAGCCAAAGGAGGTACCGCTATTAATAATCACAGTTATGAGAGAAAAAGAAGAGATAGTGAACTGAAGTCTAGAACAACATAGCAAGACACTAACAGAGCAAGTTCATGGATCACGGCGAAAAAATAAAGGAGAAAAGGGTATACGTCACCAAGATGACGCAGTACCAAAATGAGGTCAAGAAAGGAAACACGTCGACAAACGCCTTAGCAGAGCACGTGCAGGCATCCGGGCACACCATTGATTGGGACAGCGCGAGCATCTTGGTGACGAATCACATAGGTCATCACGGTTTCATCTCGAATCACTCATCCTTCAGACTGCTGACAATACCCTTAACAGAACAGATGGCAATCTCCACCACATCCATGCGAACTCACTTCGTCACATGTTCAAGTGTGTATAAATTGTTCCAGGGGGACAATCCAGGGGGGGGGGGGGGAAGAGAGACAATGACGTTTTACATTCTTGTTTTTGTGAACAAGGTGCCTGGCGTACTGGTACCGAGACAGCAATTTCGCCGTTTTACTGGTCGGTGAAAATATTTATAATTTCTATGCTAAGACTATAAAAACACAAGCATGAACATTTTATGGTAACATAGCGGAAATTAAAAAAAAGCGCATATAAACTACTGTTCACATGGAATTTATCAATTCGCTGTCTACGACAAAATCCCGCAGAGCCCTGAAAATCAGTCTGTTTGTTGGGGCGCGACCACGGTTCAATCACGTTTCGTACGGAGAAAGGACACTTATCTAAAGTGCCCATACGAATGCGAAGGACCTCTCACGGTCGGTCATGTTGTGAGCATGCATTCAATGAGACAGTAGTCAACAGGAGTTTCCATTGTGCTGCAGTGCGGGCACTAAGATGATGTGCTTTTCTTTATACGAGGCAAGAAATACCATGGCACAGAGCTAAAGCCCAGTATCACTGTCATGTAGATAACACTAACGAAGCTAAGTGATACACAATGTGGTCTGCCACAAACTAAAACCGACGTGAGAGAGAAAAAATGGAAAATGAACTAGTCATCAACTAAGTTCAACATAGAATTCATGGCACATCGCATGTTTTCAAAATTGCAATCAGCAGCGTTCCTTGCCGTCTGTTCTATTTGGCATTACACGTGGGAAGAACGCGTGTATTTAAAGACATTAGCAGGGAATGACGTTTCCAGTTATGGTCGCGAGGACTAAACAAAATGAGGAGCCAGGAAGTAAAGTTTCTTTGGTATCCCAATTGTTTTGAAGTATATTCACACAAAATTAGTTTTCCCCCGAGACGCCGCTAGCTCAAGGGAGTCCACTGGAAGCGGTCTATTGATATATACAACACAGGCCTCAGCTAAGCCATTGGATAAAGGGGATATTTGGCTCTTACGTATAATGTAAACACAACTGCGGGATGTATGGATGCATGTGCGACCTACGCTCTCCTAAAAGAGCTCACTCAAGCGGCAGGTATAAGACAACGTGGTGTTCCAGTGGGTTCCAAAAAACTGCGAAATCAAAGGAAATGAAATGGCGGATCCGTTGGCAAAGTGGCTCATGACAATTCGGAAAACTACCTTATCCCCATGTACGAGTCAGACACAGGGCGAATCTTATACAAGGCCTCGAAGAGACGTATGCGTAGAACTGGTTGACAGATAGCACGAAAGAATCAATACTGCATGCATGCAGTTGACTCACGTTTTGAGTATTAGTTAAACCCTCAGCTTCCACGACGCACCGACATCCTCTTACATCCGCTGCACCTTGAAATTGCTTGTACAAAGTGCTTTTTATTTCGGATATAAACGTGGTTCCGGTCAAACACTTTCGTGTGGCCATGACGACGAGGACTAATGCGAGAATTTCTACCTTTAATTACTTTTTTTATTGCGACATTATCAACTAAGGGAAAAGGGGTAGCCGTCACCAGCAAATGGTGACAACTACTTTGTTTAATTTGATCTCAATAAAAAAAAGGTATTTGGAACTAAAAAGTTAAATTCTAGGATTTTACTCGCCAAAACCATGATCTGATTCTGGGGCAGGCTGTATAACGGGGTACTCCGGATTCATTTTTACCAGCTGGGTACTTTACCGAGATATTTAGAATCGCAAGGATAAAAAACGGTAAGGAGTATAGCGAAATTAACAAATGGAAATATCGTGGCAGCATCAAACAAGGAAATACACGCGTCAGTAGATAAAAGAAATTTGTAATCTCCTACGAAGGTAGGAAACATGATATCGCAAAATTGCATCACTATAATATATACAACACTAAATAATAACAGCAATAACAACAAATCTAACGGGAAAGCTTATTCTTGAAGCGAACAGCACGAAGAATATACGACAGAAACGAACATGGACCCAGGGATTGGATAGGATAGAATAGGACAGGATAGGATAGGACAGGATAAGATATCCTTCTACGATGGCGCATATACCCACTGCGGGGGATTGGCAAGATTTGGATGGTTTAAGAAGATGCTGTTAATACAAAAATTGGTAGCAGGTAGAAATTGACAAAAATAACAATTTGAGAATTTAAAAGAATGGCCTTGACAGAACTATGAATTCCTCCACGGCTGAGCAAACATCCCTGTGGTAGTTTCCAAGAGAGGAGGCTCCTAGAGAAAGAATATTTAGAATTGACAAATTTAAACCAAGTTGCCTCAACGTTGATTCTAAAATGTTTTTCTTTAAATAAGAAAAACAGCGGCAGAATAAGAAAAAAGGATCTATGGTCTCATCATCTGCACAGATTGGGATAGAGGGGAGGGCGCCAGACCAGCCCTGTGACGACAAAAGTTTAATTCTGGTGTTCGACAGCGTAATCGGATAACAAGTACTTCAGTTTTTCCGGTGTGAAAGGAATTATTGTGCCAAGGGAGTAGGAGGTGTCGATACTCTGAAAAGTCTGCTATAACTGGGTACAAGAAGTCTTGAGCAATTGCAAATCTCCTGAATATAGCAGTAATTAGGTAGGCTGATCTAGGAAGGAATGATAGTACAGGGCCATTCAGGTCCGCTCTCGCGAGACTGTCAGCCATTTCAGGACATCGTTCGTCTTCCTTTCTATCGTATTTTTCGCGCTGCTTGCCTGAAGTATGGAATACCAAATCGACCCGCAAACCACACTTCAGAAGCAAAGATTATTCTACGATAAACGTAATACAAGAAGTGTACCAGGTATAAGGATCAGGTTTAAGTATTAGTGAATACTTTTCTAAGGCAACCCGTAATTCTCGAAAAACAAAAAAAACAAATTATGTGGTTTTACATGACAAAACCACGATCTGATTATGAGGCATGACGTAGTGGGGGGGACTCCAGATTAAGTTTAACCACCTGGGGTTCTTCAACATGCACCTAGATCTAAGCATAGGGGTGTTCTTGCATTTCGCCCCCATCGAAACGCGACCGTCGTAGCCGGGATTTGATCCCGCGATCTCGTGCTTAGCAGCGCAACACCAAAGCTACTAAGCGACCATGGCGGATTGCAGTCGTCGAAAGAAATTTATAGAATATGGCAAATAAAGTGGACAGCAGTATGCTTTGCGGCACAATAGTCTGTTCATAAACAAAAAACGCTTCGTCTACTCTCCGCAAACCGATAACGTTTACGAACTTCCCCAGATTGCAAACCCTTCTGCCGTTTCGTGGAATGCTCATCCGTCATAGCACGACAAACCACCAACAAGATAGCATAAGTCCAAGCACGGCGCGTTTGCTGTGGGTAACATATCTTTTGTGTTCACTAGCAAGAGGAGCGTTGTTGGCAAGCGAGATGATTTGTCTTATATCGTTGATCATTGTGCCGCTGATGTGGTCGTATTACAGAAACCTGGCTTTCGAGTGAAATTGTCCACACTGAAATTTTACTGTGTCGTAATAACAATAAGTTTTTTTTTTTTTAGATCTGATCAATTAAGCCGGAAAAACATGCGGTGGCATTCCGATTGGAATGTACGCGTCATTACTGTCAGCACGGGCTCGGCTGCAACGGAGAGCAACAGCGTCATTACTGGCGTAGCGAATCGCGCACCTCTCCTTTTTCTTTCTTTCTTTTTTTTTTTGCGCATGCGCATGGGGTTGCGCTGGTGGAGTTTACGGCGCACAGGCGACAGACGGACGGAACGGACGAATCGGCTAGCCATATACAGCTTCTCTGTAAAATGCGTTTGTTTATGGAAAAATATGTGCCTTTACGCAAAGTCCGTTCCATTTTTAGCTCTCCTTGGTTTACACCACTACTAAGCCGTCTTCGAAACAAAAACAAAAAAAGAAACAGCGAATTTACGGAAATGCATTGTCGAGTGTTAAGGCTGAACGGTGGGCAGCTTATCAAAACTGTGTCTTAGAGTACAAGCGCGGGCTTGAGGCGGCCAAACGCACCCTCTTTTCGAGCACCCTTCCTTCGCAGCTCCGAAAGAAGACGAAAAAATTTTGGGAAGTGGTTAGCGGTAAAAACAAAGCTGCGAAAAGTGGAGGCACGGCAACAGGCTAATTGGTAAAGCCAAATCACTGAATGGTTAGGAGAAACCACGTTAAGGGACCCGGCTACAAAGCACTTGGAAAAAGTGGCGTGGTATAGTTCTTTATACCTTAGTGTTTTACGATCCAAAATAACAATATTATTATGAGGCACGCCGTATAGTGGGGAACTTCGAAAATTTCGACCCCCTGGAGATCTTTACCATGCACCTACTGCACGGGCGTTGGTGCATTTCGTTCCCATCGAAATGTGGCCGTACCCGCCGCCTGTGATGTTGCACTGCTAAGCATGAGGTCACGGTATGAAATCCCGGCCGCGGCGGCAGCGTTTCGATGGGGGCGAAATGCTAAAAAATGCCCGTGTGCCGTGCATGGGGGGCACGATCCCCTGGTGGTCAAAATTTATCCGGAGTGCCCCATTACGGCGTGCCTCTTAATCAAATCCTGATTTTGGCACGTAAAACCTCACAATTCATTCATTTACTCAAATGTACCGCTGCGGCTGGGTTGCCCGCCGTGGTTGCTCAGTGGCTATGGTGTTAGGCTACTGAGCACGAGGTCGCGGGATCGAATCCCGGCCACGGCGGCCGCATTTCGATGGGGGCGAAATGCGAAAACACCCGTGTACTTAGACGGCAGACGACATCGGTAGCCGCTCTTCAAACCATCGGCTCGCATCGCAGCCTATGGTGCCGCTAATATTAGCGTATTTTCTTTTTTGTGTATAATTATTGCAAAGAGCGACAACAACGGTAAGAAAATATTGTGGCTTGTAAGCGTCGATGATTCATTCCAAAGCGCAGTCAGCTTTAGCTTTGAAGTGAACCGCAGAGAAGGAAGGCATAGCGACGATATCGGCGCCGCCGAGCAATCAGCGGCGGGTGGCTGCCGTCGGTGCCAGAGTGACCACTCCTCGGTCTCTGAGTGGCATATTCGCCATACGGCTGCCGCACAAATGGGTCCCGGTCCGATCCCCTCGGCGGCAAGGAAATCTGGCCGTTCGCGAGCAAAACCACCGTCGAACGGCGGTCCGCGAACGGCAAACGGCGTGCGGCGAGTTGCCGTGCCGGTAACGTGGACGGGCCTTGAAAGCCCATAATTCAATTATTCTTTTATAACTAGCGATGACGTTAGAAAAGCCTTGTAAGACATGTCCCGAGGAAAGCGGCAGAAGAGGATGGAATTACAGTCGATTTAATCAACAATGGAGGAAATATTTTGCTTGGAAAACTGGCGGCTCTTTATACGAAGTGTCTATCGACTGCAAGGGTCCCAGAAAACTGGAAGAATGCCAACATTATACTAATCCCATAAGAAGGGAGACGTTAAAAGAATTGAGGAATCATAGAGCCATTATCTTGCTTTCAGTATGGTATAGAATGTTACCCAAGATAACTTTCAATAGAATCAGGGCAGCACTCAATGAAACAAGAGAACAGATTGGCTTCAGGAACACATATTCCACAATGGATCACGTCCATGTCACCAATCAGGTAATTGAGAAATCTGTAGAATACAATCAACCTCTCTATATGACTTTCATACATTGTGAAAATCTATTTGATTTAGTAAGGATACCTGTAATAATGAAGGTACTGCGTAATCAAGGAATACAGGAGGCATACGTGAATATCTTGTGAAATACCTACAAATGTTCCACAACTATCTTGCTTCTCCACAAGTAAAGTGAAAAAATGGCTATCAAGAAATGGCTCAGGCAAGGAGACAGAACCTCTCCAATGTTATTCACTGCATGTTTAGAAGTATTCAAGCTATTGTACTATTATACTATTCTATTGGGAAGGCGTAGGAGCAGGGTCAACGGCGAATATAGCAACAACCTTCGGTTTGTAGATGACATTGCCCGGTTCAACGACACTGTGGATGAATTTCAGCAAATAATTTAGAACCTTAACCAAGAAATCGGAAGAGTAAAGTTGAAGATCAATATGCAGAAGTGAAAAGTAATGTACAGTAGCCTGACATGGGAACGAGAATTTATGATCATAACTCAGCCTCTAGGATCTGCGCAGGAGTACGTTTATCTGTAGGTTAATCACTCATAGGGGACCCTGATCATGAGAAGGAAACTTACAAAAGAATAAAAATGGGTTGGAGGGCTTACGGCAGGCATTACCAAATCCTTAATGGGACCTTACCATCGTCGTTGAAAAGAAAAGGGGACAATAATCGCATTCTGTCGGTGCTAATATATTGTGCATAAAGTTGGTGGGTAACAAAGAATCTCGAAAGCAAGCAGTGGCGCAGCCAGAAATTGCGTTTGGGGGGGGGGGGGGGGGGGGGAGGCTTACGTTGCAGCTCAGCATCCTCCTTAAGAGGAAGCTTTAGCTCGGATGCGCCTATCTAAATACATGTAGAAGGGGAATTCGTTTTTCTCGGCAACCACTGCACCAAATTTGACGAAGTTTGTTGCATTTAAACGAAAAGCTTGGAAAAGCTTGAAAAATGACTGCTGGTTTCGAATTTTTCATTTAGGTCGTAAATATTTTAATAAAAATTGGCCAAAATCGCAAATTTTCGGAAAACGAAACTATCAAGTTTAAAACTCTAACTCAACAATGAAAAATGGTATCACAATTCTGTGAATTCCATCTAATAGCACATCTACAGCGGACAAAATTAGCATGTTACACATCATACTAAAAGAATTTTGTATTACGGAAACACGGCTTTTGCAGAACCTTTGTACACAACGTAACCAATTCACGTAAGATACAAATTGACATACCAAATTTGTCCGCTTTGACTGTTATAATAAATGCCGTTGACAGAACCGCGATATCTGTTCTTGATGCAGAGCTGTTAGTTTGTAAACGTCGTGCTCCTATTTTTTTCGAACTTTCAAGTTTTTCGATATAGTTTAAACAAAATTCAGGCCCTAAATCGAAATTCCGCTTCCAACACACACTACAATTTAACTTTCTCTCTCAAGTGCAACAAGTTTCATTAAAAGCGACCAAGAGGTTATCTCAGAAAAGCGTTTCTGCGTTTTACATGTATCTGAATAGGCCGCGTCGGAGTGGGCGCCGAGCTAAAGATTCCTCTTAAACAATTTGTCGAGGGATCAAATACATGAATAATAATTGCATTGCCATTGCCAAAGATGCTGCAAACGAATTCTTGAACGCTACGCACCGTAAAAACAAGTAAAATATATCATTCTTCATAAAAGAATATACTCGTAAGTGCCGAAAATTGTGTCCAAAATAACTGATATCAATGCTTCCATGTTTTTTGTCTATTTAATAAGTAAAGAAAATATCACACGAACTTTAGAACTATATCAGTTCGAAACCAGCAAAGCAGTGCATGCCGCTGATATGAAAAATGTAAAGGCCATGAAATGAACAAGTTGAGGACAAATATGTTAATGAAACTTTGTCATTCAAGAACCGTGTTTACATTCATGTACGTATACAACGGCCAGTGCAAAATATCAATGACGCTGGAATTTGTTCCAATGTATTACGTAGAAGCAGTTGTCACCGGTCGTGTATTGTGAGTAATTACACCGAAATTATAGTCGCAACAGAGAGCACGTATAAAAAGCAGGAGTTCTGCAAAATATACGAAGGCGAGACAAATGAAAGTGAGCCAATGCGAATATATGACAAACGAGGTACTTTATTCGAAAGTAGTCTCCATGAGCATTTAGACATTTCTCCCATTGACTGAGGAGTCGCGTGATTCCGGTCTCATAAAATTCCTTGGGTTGCTGCTTCAAAAAGTCTGCAACTGACTCTTTCACGTCATCGTCCGACAAGAATGTGGTTCCCTTGAGCTGCTTTTTTTTTTTCGGTTGCCCGAAAATGTGGATGTCGCAAGGCGACAGGTCTGGGCTGTGTGGAGGATGTTGCAGCGTTTCCCACTTGAACGTTGCCAGTTTTGTATTAAATACATCAGCGATGTGGGGACGGGCATTGTCGTGGAACAAGATGACCCCATTCGTCAATTTTCCACATCGTTTCTTCTTGATTGCAACACGCAGCCGTTGCAGCGTTTCACAGTATCGGAAACAATTGATAGTCTCTCAAGACTCAGCAAATTCTATCCGTAATGGTCCCTGACGATCAAAAAAAAAAAAAGTCAACAACACCTTTCCGGCGGAAATGATGGCCTTTGCTTTCTTTGGGTGTGGTGAATTCGAATGTTTCCGCTGTAAGCTTTGCCGTCGTGTTTCAGGTTCGTAGTAGTGGCACCATGGTTCGTCCCCGATCACAATTGCAGACAAAAAGTCGTCACCCTCATTGTGACACCAGATCAGATTAGTCAAGGCAGCGCCGAACTTCTCCGTCTTCTGGCGGTGGTTCAAAATCTTGGGCATCCATTGCGCACACAAAAGCCGATGACAAAGATGTGAATTATGGCGTGAACCGAATTGGGACTGATGTTCAGACGCTCTGCCAGTTCATCGATGCATATCCTCCGTTCTTGTCTCAACACAACATCATGATGTACAAACTAGAAAGTATTGGTTTCCGAGGTCCTTATTCGAAATTCTTTTCCAATTATTTTTCAAACCGTATGCATGTAGTTTCTATAAAAAATACATATAGTGATTTTACATCAGTTAGACATGGTGTACCTCAAGGATCGGTCCTGGGACCTCTTTTATTTAACATTTACGTAAATGACATTGCCAACATACAACTGAATGCTGCAATATTTCAATACGCTGATGACACTGCACTACTTATATCACACGAATCGTATTCTGAAGCCGTAAAACTACTTCAAGAAGACGCAACACGTGTGATTGATTGGTTAAATGCTAATCAAATATATTTAAACAAAGACAAAACCACCGTGATATGTTTCAGAAATCCTCATAAGACTGTTAGCCTAGACCTGTCTTCAATTACATGGTTCTCAGTGTTCAAAATGGTCTTGCCTGTCTCTACCGCTATCGTCTTCTGTTAAGTACCTTGGTCTTCATTTTGACGACCGTATGTTGTGGGATGTCCACATTGACTACATAATGAAGCGTTTACGAACGGTAGCAGCTCAGTTATACACACTTAAATTTAACACGCCTGTTAAGTTGCGAAGGTTAGTTTTTAAGGCTCTAGGCCAGTCTGGTGCTCAGATATGGTATTTCAGTTTTTGGTTCCTGCTCACAAACGAAAGTAGATCGAGTGGATAAGCTATTGCATAGAATAGCTGCGAGCATACTGTATGGTACCGCTTATGATTGTTCGGGCAATGACGTAAGAAGTAATATTGCAGGTGTTGAGTCCTTTTCGGATCTGTTTGTACAAGTGGTACTTCTTCGTAATATTTTCTCGAATCGCCTCAAAATAATACAGAGTAAACCTAAAACGCTAAGAAAAGCATGCCTTTATCAGTTACCGCGTATATATACGAACTATGGTAAAAGGTGTCGAGAATATTACGTTCCTTTTTATTTTAACCAGTTGCCGAAAGAAATAATTCAACAGCATTCCCAAAAAGAAGCCAAACAGCAAATTAAAGCATGGTTACTTCATCCTCAAGATACTTGACAGGTATTGTGTGCTTATGTTTTTTAAACAGTTCCTATCATTATTTACACTTTTGTCTTGTAAACAAAAAGATTGTGATCTTTTTTTTTATGTGTTTCCCAAAGAAATAGAGGGAAATTTTATTTTTCAAATTAGTTTTTTTTCTCATGCTACTAACACAGTAAAATATTACTGTTCAGTGTTCTCTTCAAGCTGTTGCGATATGTAACATATACGTCATACTTTTGCTAGCAGCGAGCTAGCACCTCATGTCTGCCGTGACACGCCCACAAGCGACTTGCGCTTATGCGGGCACGATATGTGTAATAAGTTGTGAACTGCTGAAATAAAGATGTATGTATGTATGTATGTATGTATGTATGTATGTATGTATGTATGTATGTATGTATGTATGTATGTATGTATGTATGTATGTATGTATGTATGTATGTATGTATGTATGTATCTCCTCATCAACTTCTGCAATTTTGTTAAGGGTGATTTCACGATGGCTTTAGTCCCGTCTTGGATCGTCTTTGCAACTTTCACGTCCTCCTTTGAACCGTTTGCTCCAACGCTTCACAGTGGCCAATGAAATGCGATGTTCAACGTACACGGCAGCCATACGGCGACTAATTTCTTTTTACGAAATACCTTCAGCAGTCAAAAACTTCACGGCACCAAGCTGTTCAACTTTTGGAGTTTCCAATATGTCACGCAACCATACTCAACCGAATGTATGAGAGCATTATAGAACCTTTATCCTCACACCTGCGTGTCACTTTTGTAAATGAGACATCCCTCTCTTCTACGCACATGCCTCGCAGGTAATGAACCGAACCATTATTGCGCGGGGTGGGTAGGCTCACTTTCATTTGACTAGCCCTCGTACATTAGAAATGCGAAGGTACAATGGGGTATACAAATGCAAAGTTAGACCTTGATAAAGGGCAAAAAAGTGCCACTGGAAACAAAGCTCACTCCACGTATACACAAAATCTCCCAACAAGACATTTATATATACGTATAAGTCTCCAATAAATGTACCTATCTAAGAAAAAGTGATGGTGTATAATGCGTCAAACGAAGCAAATAAACATGTTGCGCAATCACAGATTCACAGAATCCTAGATACCGCCCCCATTCCATCCACTCCCCCCGATGTATCGCGCGCGACGGAGGATGACTAGCTTCCTCTCCGCTTTTCTCCTTTGCGCACACAAGACTGAGTCACCATCGTCGGCTCACCCATTCCAGCCCCCCCTTCCCGTACGCTTTCACTCGCACATACAGCATGCGGCGCTCAGTAACGATGTTATCGCCCTTGGACTTTATACGAAACGTGAGGGCGACGATGACAGCAGGAATGTGCTTGGAGTGTCCATATAATTGCTATCACAATAATATAATAAGAGTATCCGGCAACTGAAGCGTCCCGTGGCCCATTACTTTACAAAGTCGAACTTTCACCATGCAACAATTCGCTGCGCCGCAACAATGTATTTTTCTTTTCCTTTTGTGGGGCGGGGGCACCGAAATTAAAAAAACTCCAAGGAAAATATGTTGGCCACAATTGAATGCCTACTTTGCGCACCTAATGTGGCTACCGAAGGAATATCGAAAAAAACTTAAAACGCTTGGTCCACAGAGAACCATACGCATACTGCTCGGTATCCTACACCGGCGAGCCAAGATTTTCTGGAGAGGTTGCCCTCAAGCAAACGCCATGCAATCCGTTGAGTCCCCACAGTGATGGCGGCGAGCGACCATTGTTTATTTTTCTCGTCTGCAAGCCAGAAAGCGTCTAAAACTCTGCCAGGTGAAAATCTGCTCGGCCAGAGCAAACCGAACACGCACCGAAGTGCGCCGCGTGGTGGTCAGGGCAACACGAGAAAAACGTATGCGCTCTGGCTGGCTCTGGCAGCCCGTGGGTAAGGTAGCAAGACCAAAAAAATTGAAGACGCTCAATGTGTCCTCGCGAATAAAAGTCAAAGTAGGAAAAATAAATAAGAACGTAGTTACCTTGGCTGGCTTTAGTGTCTTAACATGGATGCTTTGGCGTATAGGTGAAAAAAAAATTGATATTTTTTTATGTGACATGACGGCACAAATGAACAACCACAACGCTTCATCTCATCCAACCTCGCTGCTGGCTTTGTCAACTTGTCTGATAGTGTGTTGATTTGGCTTGTCCCGTTGTATGTTCCAATGCAATCCTTTAGAAACGTCAATGCACCTTTTGCGTCAAATGTTTATAACAGCATTAGACCCACAAAGTTCCGCAATTGAAAATCTAAAGCACTACTTTGGAAATGTCAATGCACATTTCACATCAAAAGTTTATGAGATTTATGCCCATAAAGTTTCGGTATTGATATCCATGCGCTCCGTAGATTCCGCGGCCTCTGCGATATGCCACGGTGAGCCCGTTTGTCATCAAAACGCCATTGAAACATTGTACTCGGATGGGGCTGCTTGCGTTATGCGACTCCCGGTTCATGGTCGTTGCCACGAAATCCAGCCCTACTTTGCAATTTTAGCGGTGAAATGTTATTTCGAGCATGAAAAAGACAGTCTAGACAAACTACAGAATGATTTCCGGCGCTGGGGGTCGCTTTGGTCGGCGGTGCATTGACAGCACGAAAAAATTTCGGAGGGGGGGGGGCTGAAGCCCCGTAAGCCCCCCCCACCTGGCTACGCCCCTGTATCCTAACCATGTGTTGTTGT
The DNA here is from genome assembly GCF_023375885.2 of Dermacentor andersoni. Taxonomy (NCBI): domain Eukaryota; kingdom Metazoa; phylum Arthropoda; class Arachnida; order Ixodida; family Ixodidae; genus Dermacentor; species Dermacentor andersoni. The sequence goes on along the minus strand of NC_092814.1, from coordinate 110,781,168 downwards.
CAGTGGCGGAAATGCTGCTCAAACAGGAACGATCGAGAAAGTGACCCCATGAAAATGCGAGAGTTAGCAGCCGTGACAAGGCGAAAACCGCCGTGATTCCGTATATTCACCAGGTAGGAAGATAGTAAGCCGAGGAAACGTTCGGGTTATTTTTTCAGCTCCAAGCAAGCTAAGTACTCTGTGTAAACCGGCTAATCCGATGATGAAAAAAAAAAAACGGGCTGTGATAAAAAGCACAAAGATCAGTTCGTTGCGTCCGCTTAGGGGTATGTCTACCGCATTCCGCTGTCTTGCGGTAAATGCTATACCTAGGTCAAACCGGAAAATGCATCGACAGACGCTTGCGAGGGCACATAAACCAAGAGTGTATCAGGTGATTGTTTTCTGGCGTTTCATTGGAAAACGCGTGCTGGTCACCCTCTTCTAGAAGATACCGCTATTATAGGTAGGAATAAACGTGAGTCTGTAAGATTAATAACTGAAACCGAGCCCATCCTCTCTGCCGCTGACCAATGTATAAGCTAACTTTGAGTGTCATCGTCCGCGAAGGAAATGGATTATTTGCGCATGCCTTGTGAGGTGACTTCATTTGCAATGTAAAATTTTGGTTTTCTTGGCTTTGGCATGTACTTAGAGGCTTGATAACGCTGTGCAGGTCGTTTTGTGTGCGTATAAGACCCATCCCGGAATTAAAAATTTCTTTGTTGATAGTTAGCTCTTGTGCCCGTCTGTCGTTTCTTCTTGTGTCAATGTTTTGCTGCGCTATACCAGATACCATGTCGTGTCCCCTGATGGGGCTCGGTCTTTTGTCTCCAGACCTAATACATGTCTCCCATGTCCATACCTATTTATCATCTCCAGCATGACGCGTGACAAGGTTTGTGTGATATAGTTTGTTTTAGCATATCTCATCATCGAGTCTGACTTATTCCAGTATAATATATTTAAATAACTACATGTAATATTCATTTGTCTTATTCATTAACTAAATTACGTTTTATTTGCCCAAAACCACAATATGATTATGAGGCATGCCGTAGTGGGGGACTCTGCATTCATTTTGACCACCTGGGGTTCTTTAACGTGCACCTAAATCTAAGCACACGGGTGTTCTTGCATTTCGCCCCCATCGAGATACGGCATTTGTCTTATTGTTCATCCATCTGTGGTGATAAGTGTATTTTTTTCCTTCGCACTTCACTTATGGGGCTAGTCATCCAAGGGCACATCGTATACCTATAATTCTGTCGGTAGGAAAAATATTTTGACTCCGCTATCACATGGGTGAAAGCGTTTACATAAGTTTCACATTCTAAATGTACGTCATCATCACAAAGGATTTCAAAATTAATTATAGTCGCAGTACAGAGCGCGCATAGGTTGATTAGTACATTTTTTTTGCCGACAAGTCTTATGTATTTCTTTGGGAAAAGCAAGAAAGTCGGGCAAAGATCTGCAATAACAACTTCACAAACTCCAGCAGACACAACTTCATCAATTTCTCGAAGCATGTGACCGATCAATGATGATGATCTGTCAGTTATACGGATAGGCTCACTGATTATGTTCTTCATCTGCAAAGATTCTAGTAGCAATAAGTCGGAGCACCTGTCTTTCCCGAGGTCCATAATAAAATCACCACATATGACAAGAGAAGATTTAGATGCCGCTAGAGTAACCAAAATGTCCGCCATGACTGTTATAAATTCGCTGACATCTGAGTTGGGGGGGCGATAAACAACGCCTACTGTGATGCCACACTTGAAATCTTTCGTTACCACGCCCATTCAAATCGATCACCGGTGATCGATCCTTTAGATCGCCGATTTCGACATGTTGGAGCCGTTTCTTATCCACTTAAGGCCATCCACTAGTCAGTACAGGCACTGAACTTTCAGAATCAGTTTAAATTTTCGCACTCCGGTGATGATGTGATTTTTGACGGACCTTTTTGCGAACTAATGAGCGTATGTTGTAGCGAAAAGAGGCGTGGCTATCACCTTCTGTCGCGCTCGAGAAAAAAGCATACTGCTCACGATTACGCCCCACTGGCATCAAAATGTTGTAATCAAATGAATCCCATCAAGTCAAGAAATAAATTATATCTCCGGATTTGCTGTGAGACAGCGCTGAGCGGCGATAATTAACCGAAAATGATGCCACCTATTCACTAGTGAGCTTTGGTTTGGAGTCCGAGTCGTTTTATTCCTCCATAGTATATTTCTGAAGGTCCGCCGCATGTCCAACATGTGCACCTGGCACTTTCAACCAGTTTCCAAAAGTTTCCGTTTCGCTTCTCTCGTAAAATCCAGGCAGTTACTGCGCAGTTACAGAAAGTCGCTCCCATGGCGTCGTTCCACCGGCTGCGTCACGAGAAAAGCGTCCCGCTCGAAACTATGCGGCACCCACACTTGAATTTAGTTACGAGGACTCGAGTTATGATTCGAAAGATGACAGAAAAGCAAATTGAAGCGCTGCCGCAGCGGTTCACCGGCGAGTTTCCTTTACGCCCTTCAGCGGTCTCCTTCCTTGCGCACGCTTATGTACCGATCTTTTTGCACGACCTGAGAGCTCTACTCATTATCTTCAGGGTGCATACTTCGCTTGGTTATGATGTGCTGCGATCGGCAGCAAAGAAACTTCCGTTCACGCCAAAGAAACACATCTCGGGCCAGCGCTACGGATCAGCGCAAAACAGTTTACAGCGGCGTGGGATTTCTTTCTACTCTTCTCTGCAGAGGTGATAAAGACAATCTGCAAAAATGCAAACAGATATGCTTGGATGCATCATCTTGTAGTTGCCCAGCTACGCTGAGAGCGACCGGTCCTGGAAGAGGTGCATGAATCTAGACGAACTGGTGAAGTACGTTCTTTGGACTTCTCATCGGACGATGAGAAGTCCACGATGACCGCAAGGTTGCGACGTTACGATGACCGCAAGGTTGAACAAAAACCAGACGTTTTGCGGGAAAAGTGCGGAGGGCACCTATGCTTCACAAAATCCAGGAACTCCTTCACCGCATAGCGCCTTCACCGCATGGCATCAGCAGTGAATTGGCCTGTTTCTTTTTTGCATCCGAAGAACGGCGGTGTACTGAGCACTCATTTTTTAGATACTCTTCCTGGGTTACATATCTTTGAAATTTATATTCTGAATTTCCTTTGGTATTAATGTTTTTGTAGATATCACGTTTTTTTATTGTTGTTTTTATCAACTGGCAGCAAAAATGGCGCTTTCTAGAATTTTTATGTTTTACGTAATAATTTTTTTTACAACGTAAGTTTTTGGAAACAGCATTTCATTATGCACAATATGTTATGCTACAATGTGTGCTGGAATATTATTTGTAGTGGTAAATAATTTTTTTCCGAGACCTATAAAAAACGACCATTTTCTCGCGGTATAACGGAAGAGTTAAACTGATAAAAAGTGATTCCACGGAATGTGGTATTCCGTGGAGCATGCGCGGCTGATTCTATATCTATACAATTTTTCTCGTCAATAAACAATCAGTTGAAAGTGAGCGCTACGTATGTCTCCATCTCCTTTTTATGTCTTTTTTTTTTGTCCTCGTTTTGTCGTGCACTGATTTACGAAGTCAAGTTGTACCAACTTGCACAAACCGTCGCATTTGTGCCCTAAGAAACGTTGGAGTTGGACTTTATTTCACCACAGTATTTCAATGTTTACATACATATTCATGCATGAGGCAAAGATACAATGTGTGGTGTGGAATGCGGGAAAAAAGCTGTGACATAAACGCAGCTTGACTGGCCCCACATCCCAGCAATGCAAGGCAGAAAAGTGACAGCATTCGTAGCCATGAAAACAAGTAAATAGGCACATAAATACATAGTGAAATTGGTACAATAAGGAACATAATTATACAAAAATGAAAAACGCATTAAGATTTGCACTCCTCGAAAAGACAAAAAAAAATTAAAAATCGTAAAAATGCAGCATCTCATGCCGCATTTTTTGCACCAAGAAAACACATCAAGAAGTACATCATGTCAGTAAAAAAGATTGGACATATCCTGTTGCGAAAGAAGGCGTAATCGCTCTAATGAAAAATTGAACTTGTTTAGTATGTGGGGGAGTGAATATTTCAGCATTTGGAGACCATAATTTGTTCGGCATCGAGGAACCTTCCAATAATCGCTCTGTCTAGTAGGTCGAGACGAGGTGCTGCGCTAAGCATGCTATAGAGGTAAGATTATTATTTCCTTTGTTAAATTCAGTTTTCAAGGACACTAATAAACAATATTCATACATGTTATCAAATCTTAATACATTGAATTTGTTGAATAAAGACGAGGCATGTGCATTATATTCGGCATTTGCTATACAACGTAATGCATTTTTTTTTTTTGAAGCACGAGTAATTTTTGCTTAGATTGCAGGGTGCCAGTGCCCCACACCAGAAGACCATAGCGTAGCTGTGAACAAAAAAGCATGTTATAAATAGTTAACATCTGAGTAGTCGGCAGAAATGATTGACATCTCCTAAGCATGCCTAGTGCCTTACTTAGCTTTTTCTTACAATTTCACTATGGGAATCCCATAACATATGCTCGTGAAAAATTATTCCCAATGCTTTAGCTGTCGAAGAAAAATCAATCACGGAATCGTTCAGGTATAGCTTTGAAGTAGCTGTGTACGTTGTTCCCTTCGATCGAAACAGAACAGCTTTGGTTTTTAAGCAGTTGATTTGTAGAGAGTTTACGGTCGACCATGCATACAAGTCACCTAGTGCCGCGTTTGCTGCTGAAATAATGTCATTTACGTCTACACCTGTGAAAAACAAGGAAGCGTCATCCGCATATATGACATATTGGATTGTCTGGTTTATGTTTATAATGTCGTTGACATGAGTAATGAAAAGTAGTGGCCCCAATATACTACCTTGAGGTACACCTTGAGCAACTTTTTGCAAGGACGATTGTTCTGTGTTTATACTTACACACTGTAGCCTATTGCTCAAATAACTGGCAATTAATTTCAATGGAGTGCCTCGGATGTCGTAATAGGGTAATTTTTGTAAAAGGGTATTGTAATTGATCCGGTCAAAGGCTTTAGAGAAGTCAACAAATATACCTAGTGTAAGTTTCCTGTCCTCTATAGTGCCTAATATAATTTCGTTTCGTCGTAGCAATGCTACCTCTGTCGACAGCCCTGACCTAAAACCGTACTGAGCCGGCGTAATTACGGAGTGTTTTGTAAAGAAATTCGATAATTTTATGAATATTAGTTTTTCTATAGGCTTTGAAAACAATGGTAGAATGGATATCGGCCTATAGTTTCTTAAATCATTTTTGTCTCCCCCGTCAAACAGTACTCTAACTTTTGCATGCTTCATACGTTGTGGGAAAATACCTGTGCCTAAAATGAGGTTATAAATGTATGTTAAAGGGACGACTAATATATCTATAACAAAACGGATTGGAGCGTTCTTTAAACCATCAATATCTTCCGATTTACTTTTCTTGAGTTTTTTTTAAAACGCACATAACCTCATATTCATCTGTTGGGGAAAGATAAACCGACGAAGCTACTTGTGGGGTGGACATGTAATGTAGTGCAGTGGTGTCACTGACGCTGTCTACCGACGAAGTAAGGTGATTATTAAATTTCTCAGCCAATGCTTTGCCCCTGTATGTTCGATCCCCTTCAGTTATCTCTTCTACAGTAAAATTAGCTTTATGTAATGTGGTAATTTAATTTAATTTGCGAATGTAAGAGTGATTGTAAGAGTGTCATGCGAATATGTAAGAGTGATTGCATTTGATATCCGAACAAATATCAATGACACTTTATTCGTGATATTATGGGTGTACAGGGCCCCAACGAATAATACCCCCAAAAAATGGACTATAGATGGATATGACCCAGTCAACTGGCCCAGTTCATTCACCACAGCGGCTGGAGCGCGAAGACTGCAAGGTCCTGGGCCGGCGCTTCCTCGGCCGCCACTGCGTATTCGCCCTTCGCCCGCTTCTCGTTTTCATCGCAGCCATATGCAACACGGGCGGAAAAAAAAAAAGTAGGTTGCTTGGGAGGTAGGCAGACGCCAGGCTTCCTGCATCGGAAAACACGCATACGTTCGCAGTTGCGCTCCATCACTGTTTCAGCTCTCTGCTGAATGGTTTTTAACTGACTTTTTTCGGTTAAAGCCGAATTCCTGGGTACAAAGAATATCGACATGCTCTTTCTTTCTTTTTCGGCATAAACTAAAAGCTCTGAACCTAAAAAATAACAAGGCACAGATTAGTTAACAAGCGCAAATTGTAATTCAAAGGATATGGCAATAGGTTCAAGGATAAAAGATTAACCTAAGATTAGAGAAACATACGCGCGGGCAACCGACATGCATCTTTGCACTAGAAGAATTTAGAAGCAGGCTTTGTTTAAATGCTCTAATGCAATGTAAAGAAGCAAACTTTACATCGCGCTGTGTAAGGTTTAATGCAGTGCAGGCAGCCCCCACCGCAGGTCAATGCGGCTACCAACATTTAGTGGGCATGTTTTTAAGACAACACTTAATTGAGCAATTCTCATCCGCTATTCCGGATCCGGCATAACGGCACTGAGCAACCACAATAATGTGCACAAGGTGAGTGAGTGAGTGAGTGAGTGAGTGAGTGAGTGAGTGAGTGAGTGAGTGAGTGAGTGAGTGAGTGAGTGAGTGAGTGAGTGAGTGAGTGAGGAAACTTTATTGCAGGTCCGGCGAGGACGCGAACTCGTCGCGCACCCGGCTAGTCCCACGTCGCTACCGGCAGGTCTAGCCCACCGGCCCGGTCGCAGGCACGCCGGACAGCCACGACTTGCTTTTCTAGAGCGGGGGTACGCAGAAGCGAGTCCCACTTCTCCTTGATGAACTTGGGGTATGTCGACCCACACTCCCAGAGCATGTGCGCTAGAGTGGAGGTCTGCCCGCATGACGGGCAGGCGTCGTAGCGATACACATCGGTGTAAGGCTCGTGGAGAACGGACAGACACGAATATGTGCTGTTCTGTAGAAGTCTAAGCGAAACGGCTTGCGTCCTATTCAACTTGGGGTGAGAGGGTTGAAAGACCCTTCTAGACATGTAGAAAAATTTAATAATCTCGTTGTGAGTAGCAGGAGCGTCCCTGTGGCCGTAGAGAGGAGGGGAGTCGGTGCTCCTTATAGAGGAAGCGCGGTTGGTGAGGTCACGCGCAGCCTCGTGAGCAGACTCATTGAGGTTCGAGGGAGCACCCTCGACCGACCATACGTGAGAGGGAAACCAGTGAATCCAATGATGTGTGAGACCATATGGACTCGAGCCGCTAAGAAGACGAGCAGCTTGCTTGGCGATGAAACCTTTCTGAAAAGCCCTATAACTGCCGTTTTGGAATCACTATAGATCTCGGACCCACGGCCGTCTAGCAGGGCGAGGGCGATGGCGGCTTGCTCGGCGACTCCGGGGTCTGAAGTGCGAATCTAGGCTCTATTCGAAATCTTGCCGCTGGAGTCGACCACAACGACGGCAAAGGTCTTCCCATTGCCGTACTCCGCGGCGTCGACAAACCTTGCTCTAATGCCGTGTTGCTTGATCTGTTTGAGGATGGCTGCTGCTCTGGCCTTGCGTCTGCCCTCGTTGTGGACGGGATGGATGTTTCGGGGCACAGGGGCCACTACGAACTTGCCTCGAAGGGACATAGGGATCGGGGTACTGACCATCGGGAATCCCGCAAGGTGGTAACCCAGCTCTTCGAGGATGTGTTTACCTGCCGCTGTGGTGGTCAGGCGAATGAGTTGCGCGCGTTCTTGGGCTTCGACGATCTCCTCGGCGGTGTTATGTACCCCCAGCTTCAGGAAATCCTCGGTATGGGTCCTGATGGGTAGCCCGAGAGCCCTCTTGACTCCTTTGTGGATGAGAGCGTTCAGCTTGTCTCGCTCCGCTCTGAGCCAGTTGTGCATAGAAATCGCGTACGTGAGGTGGCATAGTACGAAGGCATTGATCAGCCTCAGGAGATTGTTTTCCTTCAAGCCTCGGTGCTGGTTTGCGATTCTGCGAAGGAAGCAGAAAGCGTTGTCCGTCTTTGCGATGACCTTGCGGAGAGCCGCCTCGTTCCCGCCGTTGAATTCGACAAACATGCCCAGGTCCCGAATAACGTCCACCCTGGGTAGCACGTTGTCGAAAGCCTTCTCGAGGTCCAGACGAAGCAAAGCCTTGACGTTTCTGGAACGGCCATCCACAATCTGATGCTTGGTTAGTTTCATGGCATCCTGCGTCGAGAGTCCGGCGCGGAAGCCGATCATGTTGTACGTGTAAACCTCATTGTCTTCGAGGTACCCGTTGAGTCTGTTGAGCACGACGCACTCCATGACCTTGCCGACGCAGGAGGATAGAGAAATCGGCCTGAGGTTCTCGATGTTCGGGGCCTTGTCGGGCTTGGGAATGAGCCCCGTGCAGGCCGTCTTCTATTCTGCAGAAACAATGCCGCTCTTCCAGGACTCATTGATCTTGTCGGTCAGAAAGACAATCGACGTGTCGTCGGGGTTTCTGAACATTCTGTTGGTGACTCCGTCCTGACCCGGCGCAGACTTGTGGTTGAGCGCGAAGATGGCCTGTCTGACCTCGGCAACGGAGAAGTCTTCGTCCAGCTCGGGGCGTGAAGGGCCTCGGTAGTCCGGGAGTTGGGTCGACAGATCCCTGTCGCGACGGACAGGCAGGTACTTCTGTATCAGTTTTGAGACGAGTTCATCGACCATGTGAGACCTGGTGGCTTCGTGAAGGGCCCGGGCCAGCGTATGCCTTTGATTTGACTTCGAGCCGCTTTCGTCGAGAAGGTGCTTCAGCATACCCCAGGATTTGCCGCTGCGCTTCTGCCCGTCGATGGATTCGTTGAGCTCGTCCCACTGCTGCTTGCATAGCGCCTTGCAGTGCCCATCGATGACGTTGTTGAGCTCCGAGGTCTTCTTTCGGAGTCTGTGATTGAGCCTTTGACCCTTCCGTCGGCGGAGCAGGGCGGTTTTGGCCTCGACCAGGTGGGCGAGTCTGCTGTCCATCCGCTCGACGTCGAGATCGGTTTCCACTTTCTTGGTGGCCGCAAAAGCGTCGTTTCGGATGCCTTCACACCATTCTTCAAGAGTGGCGGGTGCCCTGGCTCTCCCGGGTTATTCGCGAATCTTGCGAAAATGGTCCCAATCGATGAACGTGAATTCCCTGACCCTACTCCGAGATACCGTGAAGTTGGTCTCAAGAATGTAGTGGTCGCTGCCGAACTCCATCGCGATGTTCTCCCAGCCCACGTCCTCGACGTTCCTCACGAAGGCGAGGTCAGGTGTCGAGTCCCGGGTGACGGAGTTGCCGATGCGCGTAGGAAAATCCTTGTCACTGATCAGAGTGAGGTCCAGCTCGTTGGCGTCTTGCCACAGGTTGTGCCCCTTGGTAGTGTCGTAGACGTAACCCCAGATGTCGTACGGTGCGTTTAAGTCGCCGAAGACGACCAAGGGTCGAGGGCTGGCCGAGTCGGTCGCTTTCTTGCGAATTGTCTTTAACTGCTGGCGCGAGCCTCTGGGGTTGCTATAGATATTGAGGACGAACACGCAGTTTCTGCGCTGATTCCGCTGCGGTACGTCGAGCAGGATCTCAACCATGACATATTCGATTCTACCACTCGCCAGGTTGAGGTCGTGGGTGAGATGAGTTAGCCGTTTATCGATCAAGGTCCAAATCGCTCGCCCCCCGGGCCAGCCCGACACGGCCCTGTAGCCCTGGAGCGAGGCGGCAGACTAATGTTTCCTAGGGAGCAAGGACCTGAGGTTTGACAGCGAAAGACCTGAAAAATTGCTGCAGAGGGGCTTTTTTGTTAGAATACCCCCTGCAGACCCATTGCCAAATGCGAAAATTCTCTTTGGATCTATCCATTATGTCTGACCGGACGGACTACCACATAACGGGGCAGTTAGGGCTGAGCAAAGACTGGGATCTCCTGTCGCCGCGCTGGTGGGATACTGAAGTCTAGCTTCCTTTAGTATGGTGGGAACGGTTAGCGGTTGTACGACGGAGGCGGATGAAGCCATTCGCGCCTCAATGACGTCGATGCGATCTGCGAGAGTTCCGAGGCCCCTGTTGGGGTCCCTGAGCGCAACCTGAATTTGGTGCAAGGTGTTCGTACGTTAAAGCACCACCCTCTTCTCTATCGCAAACACTGAGCGATCTTTCTGTGTCGCTGTTCACGTCTTCACAAGAAAACGAGGGAAGATGATAAAAGCACATTTTTAAAAGCAATTGTTGGTCACGATAGACAACTTGTGAAGGGCTGCTGAGAATATAGTGAAAGAGCCACAGGCCATTAAGCTCGTTCTATTTACTGTATTTGGAGAATGTTAATAAAGATCGCGCTGAAAGAAAAGTAGAAGTAATCGATTACTATTTAGTTAGTAACTATTCAATTACTTTCGTGAGGCACTAATCGGTAATCGTAATCAATTGCATTACTGAATAAAGTAATTGTAATTGTAATTAATTTCTTTTTTTCTGAAACGTGAACAAGTCTGGTCTATAGCAATCTCCCTGTTGATATTTTCTTGAGCTGCCTTTTGAAGACTTGGCCCCGATTGCTCCCATATGCGTAGGACATAAGGTGACCCGTCAGCTATCACCGTCAAGGCAACATCGTCAAGTGGCGCCGCCTGCCAACCCACTACAATTGGCAATTGCCAGCATCTCGGAGGTCCGTACAGTACCCACACTGCAAAGCGTTTCATGAGGGTAGACACACTTGATAGGCTACTCATCCTGTTTCGCCTCATCAACAACTGCGCGGCTTGCAGGTCCTTCTCCCCTTTACCTTTTGTCCTGGAATTATTTCCCACCTGCATTGAAGGTTCTCTACGGGGCCAGTCCGATTCATATTTCTATTCCCTCCACTTCCCCTGTGTAGCGTTGCCAACCGGATGCTTTTGCGTCTACCCGCCATACCTTTCTCTCTTCGTGTACTCTCTCTAGGAACAGGACTCTGCGGAGCTCGGGATCTAATCGTTTCAGAAGGCACCGCCACCATCACGCAAGTTGGAAAAGTGTCACGACGCTGAGATCGAGGACTCCATATCTCAGTGCGGCAGGAGCTTATTGTACACTGTCCGTATGTATTGGGGCTTCTACTAATGCGATTAGCGTTCTTCGGGAACTTCATCCAGCTTATGGAATGTCTTTTTGTCCGTTTGTGCTCGGCTAACATCTTTCATGCCAACTTAAGGCACTGGGTATTCCACGGTCTAATAAGTAGAGAGCATCTGGCTGCTGTGCTAAGTAAACCGGATTCGAAACCAACCGTCATATTAACACCGGGCATGGTCGCTTTTCAATGAATCTCTTTCACGCCACATGTGCCACCTGGTTATGCGCCGCTCTTCAATGAACCTCTTTGACGGAAGCTTGGGTCACTGGGAACGTTCCGCTCTTCAATGAACCTTTTTGATGCCAACTTGGGTCACGAGTACGTGCCGCTGGATATGCCTTCAGACAAAAAAAAAAAAAAAACTCGTTTAAAATTTATCCGGTACTGGGCAGAATAGAACCCGCGTCATATATATTCAGACAATCTTGTCTGAGTAGACATAGGGTGCCTCAATGTAGCGCGCGGCGTGCTACATCGGGGCACCCTAAGTAGACATTCAAACGCGCGCCACGCGCGGGCATCGCTGAGGCACCGCTAGGTGGCGCGCGAGAGAGGAGCCCGGCGGCAGTGCACGCCCAATACATGACGCGCTTCGGCGGTGGCAATACGGTGTGTCGCTGCATTGCATCCATTGATAAAACAGCCATCCTGAGTTGGTTCCTGCTGGAATGTTTTTTTTATTATTATTTGGATGGCTCCAAATAACTCGGGTTTCATCACAATGTCGCCCTCGACATCAAAAGTTTCAAAGCACGAAGAGCTGCAGCAGTGGAAGCGCGTGGTCCGAATTTGCAAAGCTTTTCATTCGTAAGTGTTATTTGCTTTTGACTGGCCACCGTCGCTAATAATATGTGTATCGTAAGGATTGCCTGAAATTTGCTCTTACAAACAATTTTAGCATAGGAGATTTTGTGAATACGGGCCCAGGGGCCGAATTCACAAAGATTTTCGTTCGTAAGTGCTCTTTCCCATCGATCAGCTGCCATCGCTAATTATATGTCCAGCATCAGGGTTAACTGGAATTTGATCTTACGAACAATTTTAGCGTAATAGCTTTTCGTGAATACGGGCCCAATTCACTTCCCTGTGCGAGTTAGCAAAGCAGTGATGCCCTTGCGAAGGATGTGGGATCGTTCCCCACCTGCGGCAAGTTGTTCTTTCATCCATTTTCAATTCCATTCATTTATAATTTATTTATTTCAATTAGTCAGTACAAGTAATTCTCCCGTCCTTGGTGTCTTTCTTTGTTGGTTTCTTATGATCGATTAGACATAGTGGTGCTTCCCACGCAATGAACGAGATAGCACCCTGTGTTCTCTTCTTGCTTGTCCAGTCCGTTGCACGCTATCTTCTCATAGAGAGGCTAGTGAGCATGGATCACTATCACTGTCTTTTCATGGACTCACTACCTCCTTTGAGCACTACCTAACCAGCATTATATCTTCTCACAGGGAGGGTATACCGCCGTTGATCTTGCGTCTATCATGAAGAAAGTCATACGAGCGCGCCCACAGTTTTTTATGCCTAACGGAGTATTGGCCTCCTGTCATCAAGTGATTATCTCTCTAGTGTACGTGCATGCGCACAGTACTTTACCTTCGCCACTTACCTGCACCTAATTTTGTCCGATTTCCTGGGAGTCAAAACTTCAGTGCCGCTGTTACACGGCAAGAAACTAGGTATTTACTGTGATCTAAGCCAGCTCCGATTCTAAGTCAACCCCGCGAAATCGAAAAGTCAAAGAAAAAAAAAAAGATCCTCCAATGTAAGCCAAAAAAAAAAAAGAAGAAATACGTGAACACCATCCCTTTGAAGTCTCAAACGATGCTTATTTCGAACACGCGAAACTAGCGGCGAATCTCCGGCAGCTTACAGCATGCAACCAGTCACTCATTATCGTCATCCACGTCGAGATCACTGGATTCCTTGTCGCTCTCTTCCTCCCTCAATGCGCTGTCTTCTGTACCATCCAGCGTGTTGGAAATGCGCTTCCTAAACGTGCGCATGGTGACAGTCGCAATCCAGCTTGCCACCTGTTCCAGCGACGAGCGCTTGACGCGAGCAGACGGCCGCACGAGCCAAATCTTCGAGTCTAAGCCGACCCATGACATTTGTATCCCGCTTTTCTTTAAAATAGTATCAGCTTAGACTCCAATAAATACGGTAACAAAAAATCACACACGTACACACACATAGCCCTCGTTTTCTGTGTGCCTCCACGTGTGCCTTTGTTTCCGGCTTCTTTGCCCATTTAGTTTTAGTTACTTTATACCCCCCCCCCCCCCGATCTTGTGGGTTTTTCTTGCCTAATTATTTTTTCTCTCCTGAGCTCACTCATTTCTCTAACTATGCTTGCACGCTTGTGACCTACTCAGAGCTCATAAGCAATTAATTATACGCAGTGGCAACTAGCTTGTGGAAACACGCACCTTTCATAGCAGCAACAACTCTCACGCCATGTTTTTCTTCTTAAACATCAAGGCGCACGTTATACAACCGCATTTTTGCAGAATAAAGAGTACATATAAGGAAAGCTGGTAACGGAGTTGTCAGCTGCATTAGGGGTTGCTTCGATGTGACGCACGTCAGTCCCACGTCAAGCCGTTGTAAGCTGCAGGCATGCTTTGTCTTCCAAGAGTGGCCGGCAGTGGAGGCATGCATGCCATAACTGCATGCATGCCATAACTTTGCAAATCATTAACGCTGTTCCAGTTTCTGTTCCGTGCTTGCAGATAAATGGAGGCGATTTTCCTATTTGAAACAATTTTAGGTGTTGGTACAAATTTAATAATTATGTATATTAACGTGTCAGGTTCAGCGTGACGGAAAGAACCTGTACAAGCACAACTATCGGCAGGACGCTATATTGCATGCGTATTCGCGCAATGACGAAAACCAAAATGCGTGTTTTCCCTTAAAAATACGAACTTTATTTGCCTCGTGAACCTTGTAAACCACACAGGCAAAACGTAAAAAAACTAATTGATATCATATAGTTGTGTAAAGAAACATAAGGATGCTTCTGAAAACACAAACACTGATGATTGAACACTGGGAAGAGTAAACTATTCATATTTGGCTGTGGTGTATTCACTGTCACAAAGGTGCTTCAAGAGGAGTATTATACCAAGGCATAAAACAACCGCAGCTTAAAATGTATGCAGTTTCATACCCTGCTTTATGATGTCAATACATAGAACAAAAACGTGGCGATGAATATGAATTACTTGTATTTACACGGTTGGGTGAAATTCTTCACCGGAGAAGCACTCGGGTAAGAACAGCCTGAAGACCACACACGCCCCCTTTTTTTTCTTTTTTGACAAGATGATCAGATATATTAGGAGGTATAACTTCTGAATAGACGTGTTGCGATTTGCCTCGAGTCAGGACTGGGAGAACACGGGAGGCGCGCCACGGAAGAGAAATAAGTTAACAGAAAGACCGCGGGCGCGTTTGATTGTTTCGAGTTTGCGAGGTGCACTGGTGTCGCGCACGGTGCACACCGTCGAGGGACTACTCAGCCGCCGTGGCTGCTGCGCACGTGCTGTTCGAGCTCGAGTGGCGACTCGAACTTGATGCGGCACTCGGGGCAGCGGCCCTGGTCCTGGACGCCCTTGGCGTGGAAGCAGTCCTTGCACATGAACGACTGGCGCTCCTGCTGGCGGCCGGTGATGATGCGGCTGGCCGCGTCCAGGGGTCGCTCGCAGACGCAACATAGCGAGCCCTTGTCGCAGTGCGCCACGTGAAAGCGCGCGTGCATGCGCAGTTCCACCTGAGACATGAGCGTCTGGCGGCACACCACGCAGGGTAGCGGCAAGGCGGGACCTCCACCGTGAGAGTTGACGTGCGTCAAGAACTGGTCCTCGGATCGAAGGACCTCGCGGCAGCCGGCACACATGGAGCCCTTGACGACCTTGCAGTGCGTCAGCTTGTGCTCGGCCAGCGTGGTGGCCGAGGGGCACATCTCGTCGCAGATGTTGCACTTGTGCTTACTGGGGCTTGCCGTGTGACTCTTCATGTGGTTCTCTAGGTCCGAGCGGGACTTGCATGGTTCGTTGCAATACGCGCACAGCAGGCTCACCGACTTCTGCGACGAAGAGCGTACGTTGTGCACTTGCTTGCGGTGCGCCGCGAGCAGGGCGTCCGCTCCAAACGCCTGGTCGCAGATTTCGCACTTGATGTCCTTGATCCTCGACTTGACGCTCAGGTTCTGCACACCGTCCGGGTGCAAGGTGAGGTCGGCCGCGTGACAAGCCTGCATGTGTTTCTCGAGCAGGAATTCTACGTGAAAGGCTTGACTGCACAGGGCACACGCGAATTGTTTGCCGTGCGTGTCCAGGTGGCTTTGGAGCAGGGGCTCGCTAGCAAATGTCTGGTCACACAACAGGCACCGGTAGGGCGCAGCCTTCGCTAAGTGCGTGACTTGAACGTGAAGAGCGAACTCTGGCTCAGACCGGTAGGCGGCGTTGCAAGCGCTACACTTGAATACTTGGCACTCGTTGCTGTGCTTGACGGCGAAGTGAACCTGGACTCCAACTTTGGAGTCGAACACGTCCCGGCAGAGCGCACAGCGGTAAAGGTGGTGGGCATGAACGTCAAGCAGGTGCTTCTGTAGCTCGTCAGGCCGCGCGAAGAGCTTTAGGCACGCCTGGCAGCCGTACTCGACCGACGTGGCCAGGAAGTGCGCGGCAACGTGCGCCTCGAGTTGCTGCGAGGACGGGAACTCGGCGCGGCACTCGGGGCAGCAGCGTGACATGCGTCCTTCTAGGTGCGACGCCAGGTGCGCCCGGAACGACTCGAAGTCTGGCGACGCGGCGCCGCACTGGCTGCACAGCAAAGGTCCGCCGCCGGAGTCGGCCCCCATCATGGCCGACATGCGCTTGCTCAGCACCTCGCTGAAGCTGTGAGCAGCCAGCGTGTGAGTCTGCAGGGCGTGGACGCTGGGTAGCTTCATGCCGCAGTACTCGCACTCGTACGACGCGTCCACCACAGACGAGGCCGTGGTGGCGGCCGGCGGCGACTGGCGGGACACCGAGCGGCCGCTGGGCTCCGGCCGCAGTTGGTGCGACGGCCCCACCAGCGAGGCCGCCGAGAAGGGAACGTGGGAGGCGCGCACGTGCGCCTGCAGCGCCTCCAGGCTGCTGAAGTCGCGCCGGCTGCAAAAGCCGCACGCCAGCGGCTCCCCTCCGTCGCGGGGACTCGTGCTGCCGGCCCGCTCGGACATCTGCAACGAAGCGCAGATCGTCAGCATCTCGAACAGTGAAGCGACAAAGCCACCCGAAAACTAAACACACGCGCGCTTTTTTTGCAAGTTGAGAAGGCAGATACGAATTCAGGTCATCGCAAGAACTGAAATTGCACCTCTTTCGCGTCGCAAGCCCTCCTTTGTGGATGTCAAGTAATCTATTTTGAATATGCCGAACGTGAGCCGGGAGGAATATGAACTGTTCGATACAATCCCCACGACCCCGAGTGACCAGGTACGAAAGCATCGCGCGAGCGCACTGTTTTCCCCTACTCCAACTTATAAAGAAAACACAAGTACAAATAAATAAATAAATAAATAAATAAATAAGTAAATAAATAAAAATGATACCCTTCGACGTGGGCGCACTCGGCAAGTAAAACACGCCGTCGTATGTGCGCGAGCCTTGCATGCCCCCCGCTATTCATTTCGATCCAGAAGGAAAAGCCCCAGCCCCTATGTCTCTCTCTCTGTTTCTTTCCTTCTTTTTTTTTTACGTTGCCTCCCTGCGACACAATGTGCCTCGTCGCATGCAAATAGAAGCCATCTTCCCTCCCGGTATGGCCCCACCCGGTCAAACAGAACCCAACTGTTGGATAGGGATTCCTATATTTTTTATTTCTCTCTAGGAATAGATGGACAACAGATTTTCCTGTTTTGATGAAGGAAGAAAAATAGGACGTCCAACTTCAAATCTGCGTGGCTCAGGCTTCATCCGAATCTGCATCCACCGAAATCCCTCGTATAGACTGTGCGCGGACGCCATGGCAGTCCCCATAGATTACATGAATTGAACTGTGTGCCTGGATCACAAATTTGGAGTCAGCACGAGCACAAGAGCCCTTTGTCTGCGTACTCTTTTGAATGCGCATCCGCGCTTCTGACGATGGCCGTGTGAATACACGTGGAGTACTTAAGCCGGTCTGCTTACTAAATAAAAGGATTGACTCGACGCCGAGTGATGTGCCGACACCGCTGTTTGCAGTGACAAAACACCAATTTCGCGTGGCTTAATAAATATATAGTGTCTTAATAAAACGTCCTCGGTGTGAGTGCAAAATACGGCAGAACTGCTAAACAATGTGCACACAGTCAACTGCAGACATCAACTTAAAGTTAAACTTGCGACAAGTACTGTACAACGGTAAGAGCATTACGAACATCGCGAGATTGAGGTCTTGATTATATGGCATACAAAAGCGTGCGCATATTTTTTATTCGGTGCATTATGAAGTTACAACGCAAAAACTGCAAGGCCAGCCTGCGAGGATAAGTTGTTACGAAGATACATGTTCGACCAACCGCTTGTAGACTGTTATTTGTTTTGGCATGCGTTAAACTCAAGAACCTGACAGTGTTATTTTATTTTCGAAAGCCGCTTACTTGCATGGAAGTCACATAATTCACGTGGATCCAAAGCATACCTAAGGAACCTCGGGCTTATATCGTCGTCGCTCGCAAAGGTCACATTTACGTACAATAAAAAGTTATATTCTTACAAAAGTCTATACAAGGGCCTTTCTCACAAGTATTTATAATTCTCTGTGTTTTGTTTGAAGTTGGGGGACGTAAGCGCTAACTGGTGGTTCGATGGCACTACAGACCCATGTATGTCACAAACAGGTGTGCGATAGCAGGCACTATCTGGGCGCTAGTCCTTACCGATTTGCATCCGTTTGCTTGGACTTCAACGCTGCCCGGACCAGGGCTGCCACCGGTTAGGCTCAGCTTGTCAGTTGAGCACGAGGAGCTGTCCTCCCGCGACATGGACGTCTGCGACAAGATGGCAATCTATATTAGAGCAATATGGAGCAGGGCCACACTTGTGCGCGCATACAACATCGCCGTCGTTCGTAAGTGTATACGCATATGTAACAAGTACCTGTTCTAGAAGGGTGCACTCTATTTCGTAAATCTGTATTATTTTTCTTTTCTTTGCATTTCAGGTTTTGGTAAAGAATCCAACGCGATAATGAGATGGGACACAAGGATGCGATCGCTCTCTCGCTGTCATATATATTGGCCGGCGCATATAAGCGCCGGCCAACGCATAAGAGCACACACACATAAAAGACGTTTTGACGCTCGTAAGAGCTGCTAACATGAATGCGTCCACTTGCTCGTTCACTATTCCTATAAGGGAAAGGCCGATGGAGGCCGTGGCAACGTGTTAAAATGTACGCATTTTAAACGTTACCTCGTGAGAGCATTCCATATACTGTGCATGCAGCAGCGTTGCATATGCGACATGCGATTCCCCATTTGGTGAGCGTCTTACTACTACTATTCCTTGTACTGCTAGCAGGAGTAGTAGAAGTAGTAGTATCTATATAATTCTCTGGTGCGGAGAGCAGTCACCTGCACACTGGCATCGTGAGCTCCTCGAAGCCATGCGCATATCATCTTGCGCGCGTGTGTCAGGTAAAATGTGTCGTACAAGCATACGACAGAACTGGGAGAACGCTGTCGGTGGTCGCAAGGGCAGGCTCCAATAGGGTCATAACTAGGGTTCACCATTTTCGGTTCAAGCCAAGGGAAACCGAAAGAGCTACGACGAATATTTCCCCCAGAATTCGGTTTTAATCGAAAAGGGTCAGTGAAAGTAAATTTACTAGATTGCTAAAATCGGCGCGCCGTAGCTAGCCTGCGTGAACTGGTCCAATTACGCAAGGCGCCTGGAGAGGTCACGCGCCATTCTGGCGCCCAAGCAATGAGGTAGAGTGAATGCACGGACGGCGTCGTGGCATGCAGCACATTTCAGAAATTTAGTTCCTATAGAACTAATAAATATGATTTCTTTCTCTCTGTTACTTTTCACAGTGGCTCGTAAGACCTAGTCCTATCTATCTATCTATACCTGCTGTTCTCATTTTCCTGTATTATAAGGTCTCAATGTATTTTGTCTTCGAATGTCTAATGCGTTGACTCTCATTTACTGCACAGACACATCGCCATATATGGCGATATACCTTTGCTAGACTGTTTCTCTAAAATGTTGTTATTCTGCGCATTCGATGCAACTATACAATGTTGAAGAGCGTGGATCTGCAGTTTACAGTCGATTCAGTGCCAACAGAATAAGTAGACCAGATAGACACCTAAATTGCGAGAAATTATCCGCCAAGCAAGTTGGCGAAAATTCACCTGGAAGAAATGTATTCGGAAAAAAGAAAATTGGGGGTAAAATGAACACTCACCGATCCATTGTCGGCGGGGTTGCCGACTGCAGCGAGCGTCGCCGCTCCGTTAGCCGACGCCAGGCTCGAGCCGGGCCGGGAGAGCGCGGCCGACGGCTCGAGGCCATTGACGGCGGCGGCGCTCTTGCGGTGATTCTGCATGTGCGAGGTGAGGGCCGCCGCGGTGTTGTAGCCGCGGTTGCACATGGCGCACTGGAAGGGCTTGGCGTGGTCGTGAGTCTTCATGTGGATCTTGAGGTGATCGGAGCGCGAGAAGGCCGCCTCGCACTGCGAGCACCGGTACTTGCGGTCTCCCGTGTGCAGCTTCACGTGCCGGTCGCGACTGCGTTTGTGCTTGAACAGCCGCTGGCAGAAGTCGCACCGAAACGGCATCCGGTCACTGTGCACCTGCAACGCACAAGCGCGCACGTCACGGTCACCGCATCACAGTGTCTCGCCGAAGAGCATCGTGCAGGCGTGGACACATATACATACGTATGAGGAGGAGCCTTCATGTCTGAGCGATTTATTTTATATGATGCTTAGGAGATGCTAGTGCCTTTAATTGGTAACCGCTAACTATAATAAAGGCCTCAGATATGAAAAAGAAATTTGTGAGTTTAACTACGGCAGTCGAGTATACATGAGTGCCGACGCCGCCATGCTCTATATAAGAAAGATTCAGGTTGCTCGAACCGATCAAGAGCCTTTAGTCACGGCGCCTCTGAGCAGCAAAAATTAGTCGAAATATTTATCTATTGCGTCCACGCGGTTATTTGTGGCATATATCCATCGGATTGGTAATGTTGTCGAGGTATCAAAACGCTATTTCGAAAAAAAAATTCGATCATTTTCGAGCACAGAAGTTTACCAGACACGAGGACTGACCATGTAATCGTTTTCATCCCGTCATCATAATTTACGGATTGTCGAGATTTTTCAGGCACGTGAAACCACCGCTAAATATTGGTGACGGTAACATTTCCAGCTCTTTGGCGAGCGTTCTGGTTGCCAACCAATTACTAACAGTTTCGCTTTTCTTCCAAGTTCCCCAATTCTTGGCCGACTCTTTCTTGAGAGAGATCAGACAACATGGCGTGTTAAAACGTGAGTGCCAAATTATCACATATGTGTGCAAACATCTGCACTTGGCGTATTAGAGTGTGAAGACCTGGTTTGTGAAGACAAAAAGTCGCCTATGCAGCCCCGGGATTGCGCTCTGTCCATTAGCGCGGAAGGGTGTGCTTGGCCGACCGAGCAGACAATGGCAGCGCTAGTTAGTCCTCGCCTGCAGCGCGCAGGCGTCCTTGCACAAAAGCTCATTTGCACTCGCGTAAGCCCGTAAGTGGACATGTGCGCTTCTCTAGAGAGCCAGATCAACGGCAGCGGTGGCCGCAGTGCGGAAGGCATCCTCCGATCCTCATCAGCGGTAGGCAGTCACGATTGACGGCAAGTTGGCGCACATTAGCGGGCCAACCAGATAAACAGGCCGAATGGGACGCCGTAGCGGGACAGCGAGTACTGCCCCAGAGGTAACCGGCCGGCGCTAATCCACTTTGGCCGGCCGCAAGGCCAAGCCAGGGATGCCTCAAATTAGATGATCTAAATTGCGTTGTCGCACCTCCGCGCCATTCTCGGGGCTTTCGTTTTTCTTCCCTCGGCCGTTGTGCGGCGCCAGGTCTAGCGGCCATGATATTCGCGGGTCCTGGATTAGGCGTAAGCACGTTAATGTGGATCGGGTAACCGCATTGCGGGCAGGGACTCGATCTTGCTCTCGGGGGAGCGGGGTCTGGTCAGCATCTCCTCGCGCACGGCACGCTGCAATGCGGGGAGCCGCTTTATGTCTCGCCGCTGCTGGCGGCGCTGAGCGGGACGGCCCCTCTCGTCAAAGATTTATAGCCTTTTTTATAGGCTGGCCACTCTCCCGAGCGACCCGTGTTGTGGCGTGCGAGCCTCGGCAATTGTCAACGAAGGGCAGAAAGGACAAGTCCTCGGCAGCACCCACGAAAAGGCCGTGGACCTCAGTACGTATACCTCGCGCACTGTGCCAGAAATTGCCGAGGCAAATAGCTAATAAAAGCGGGCGTTGTTTGTGCGCGGCTGCACAGCGCGAGCAGAGCGAAGCCAGCAAGCGGGGCAGAAGTTCAGCGAGAGCATTGCTGGCTGTTGAGAGGGAAGCGAGCATCGTAAGCGTTCATGTGGCTTGCCTGTTATAGCATATTCGGCCGGCATTCAACGAGCATAGCGTAGGCGCGCAGCGAACGCCGCCCGATCGCGCACGGGCAGGATGTGCGATTTGGCACCACGGTTTGGCGTACCTGTTCGTGTCGCTTGAGGTAGCTGAGCCTGGGGAAGGCCTTGTCGCAGAAGTGGCAGGCGTAGGGCGTCGCCTCTGTGACGCCGATGGTGAAGGACAGCTCGGAGTCGGAGCAGGAGGCCGACGCCGGGCCGCCGGCCAGCAGCGAGGGAGGGGGCGACAGTGACGCCGACGTCAGCTCGTCCTCGGGGCTGCCGGACGAAGAGCGCCACGACGAGGGCGTGCCTGCGCCGCCGCCCGGGGCTGCCCCTGGGGACAAGAGAGGCGCGCGCTCAGAAACCGCGGACACGCCCGGCGCGACAGCACGTGTCTGCCGCCTTCGCACAAACCTCATCTTCACGAGTAGCACTTAGGCAAGTAGCGCTTCAACAACGCCAAGTGAAACAGAGCGGGTGTCGCTCGGACAAGTTCAAGGGCACTTTGCGGAACGCGTCGGGGTATGACATGCAGCAAGGAAGCGAACAATAACTAACACATGGCGCATATGTCTCGATGTTCACGTGCAAGGCATACGAGAGTCCTCCGCACCCAATTACGCGCACCCTGTGCGGACGAACCCTTGCCACGACGACGCAAGGGCGTGCATGGCCGCCCGCTGTGCGGCGAGCGCAGCCCAGACGTGCTCCACGGGGGGTCGCGCCGCGCCCGCGCGTTTAATAACCGGCGTCGGAAAAGGAGGAAGTCCGCACAATGGCAGCCGGGGACCACAGCAGCGGCGCTCCATAAAGCCGCCTCCCCCAACCGTGACCCCTCCGCCACCCACCCGCGATCGGGAAAAATAAACCTCGAGCACTGCTGCCCTCGCCAGGGGCTCTCTTCCCAGAACTCGTCGGCGTCTGGCGGGGCCGTTTTGTCAGCCCCATCGGTCGGTGCCGGATTTTCGGGACCCAAGGTGGCCCTTCCTTCCGTCACGGAGAGGGCGAGAAAGCGCCGTTTCGCGAGCCTTGTCTAAATCAAGCGCCGCGTGTGTGCTCCACCCAGTTGGGCGCCAGTGCCCCTCCCCCTTCCTTGCGGCGCCCGCTTGCTCGGCCGCTTGCTCATCCGAGCTGACAACTCAATAGAGCGGGCCGCTGGGTGACCCTGCGCACAAAGGGCCATCCAGGCCGGATTCCTCGAAACCCCCCCGTCGCGGTGCCTGCGCCAACTCCGCAACAGGTCCGGACGTCTTCATCGCTGGACCACGGTGCGCGAGCCCTTTGTGGCACGGCTGCGCCCGTGGCATTCCGTGGGGCCCAACGGTGGCACTAGCGGAAGCCTCATGAATGAATATGGGCCAGTCGCCGGCTTGGAAAAGTCGCGTGAGCTGCATACGTGAGCGCCATTAAATGAGACAACGCGCGCCAAGCTGGTTTTCCATAAAAGTGCTCGCTTCAAACCCTCGACCGCAGATAAGGTCCCCAAGATCCGGTGACCGAAAACTGGACGTGCACCAGTTGCTCTCACAAAGCATACAAAAAAGTTACTTCGAGTTGGACTTCTTTTTTTTTTTTTAGTGTAAAGTTTATCAGCGCGAACTGCGACTCCCAAAAGGATCGTAAGGTAATTAAACATAATCGCAGCTCTCGTTTTTCTCGAGCAAAACGAAAAAAGAAAGAAAAGCGAATTTTCTGTCCTATAGAAGGGGTTGTTTTAGAAAATTTATTTATTTAGAAAATTCAGTTTTCGACTCCGCCCTGAAGTAAGCCGGCATCTAGACACGCTATACGTTACAGTGACTACTCGGGTTCGATTTTGTTCTCATCGAACCGTTTACAGCTGCCACAATACCTAGCGCTTTACACCCAGTCATCCTCCAGAATGAACACTGCCGGTATACTCGCTTAATAAGATGGTCGAGTAGAAATACTGTGCAAACGGTATTCTGAGAAAGTTAGAGCTTGTAATGAAGCAAAAGAAAGAAAGAAATATTGATATTTGAAATCGACATCCTACCATGCTTTTCTATTTCTTCACTGTCCTTTCTTGAGAGTGATCATAGACTTTATATCCAAGCTGAAGTTACTGCACCACAATAACGCTAACATATCTGTTGCATCCTGTGGAAATAGCGCACTTGTACAGTCCTGTAATCGTACTAAAGCTGTCTCTCTGCGTATCACCGCGCGCTCTCCTGCTGTCCTTGGAGACTTTCGAACCATGGGCGTATCTTTAAGGCACCTGCGCTTTCACACATCAGGCACACGGAGGAAGTCCTAACTGGCATCCCAAGCATGATTTGTGCGTGTCTTAAATATCTTGTTGCATCTGTCAGTGTGTTTGCCTGTGCAAATGCTTCTTAGAGGAGAGAGAAAAAGAGATATGGGAGGCGACTTGCAAGTGACGCGCAAATCAAGTACAAGCCCCCAGGAAACAAAACGCTCGACACAAAATTCCAAGCTACCGAATCACCGGGGGAAAAAGGTGGGCGCGTTAGAGTATAATCTCGTGGAAGGTACTCAAGTCGAGTGCGCGCCTGCTAAAAACAAACTCGACTAGTGACGAGGAACGTGAAAAACCGCATCCGCAGTAGACGAGCCAGCGCAGCGGTCCATTCAGTCAGCGCTTTGGCACCTTATCGGCATCTCTTAGGATGGAGAGATTGCGCTGCTGGCCCGTGTCCGGCAGCCACAGGGCGGCCGTCCTGAGTCGGGCCTGCAGCGAAAGCGAGAGCCCACCACGCGTGGGCACTTTTACGACTTTGTTTTTGCACTGTCTCTTGCTTCATGTGCTCCTCCACTGCTGGAGCTTCTCAGCGGAGGTGGTCTCTGCTGGGCGCGTCCGCCGCAGATTGCGCTGGAGGGGGGGTGGAGGGAAGGGAGAGGTCACAAGTGTCGCCCGCGTGGCCGGCTCGGTGCCACGCACGCGCGCGCTCACCATGCGCGCACGGGGGTCGTCTCTGGGCACCCCCCCCCCCCATTTCCCTCCACGGACGCCGCGCCAGGGAGGTCGCGGCCAGATCCAGTGGACAGATAGGGCGCAGCACCTCTTCGCCCTTGCGGCCTGCCGAGCGCGGCGTCGCGTGCGTACCTCTGGCCACTGTCTCTCGAATCGCGGTCCTTCGCAAAGCTTGCC
The DNA here is from genome assembly GCF_023375885.2 of Dermacentor andersoni. NCBI lineage: Eukaryota > Metazoa > Arthropoda > Arachnida > Ixodida > Ixodidae > Dermacentor > Dermacentor andersoni. The sequence continues at coordinate 110,756,224 of NC_092814.1, read as the reverse complement.
TCTTTGTCCACGGTGACCCGCGATGCTGCTCAGTGTTTGGGACACAAAGAGATTCAAGGGCTCAGCAATTCTTTCTTTGTTGGCCTAACTGCAAGCAGCGTTTCTTCAGCGCATCTTTTTCGGTGAACCATTCATTCGGGCTATGTTGTGTTGCGTGGTTTCACTCTCTCTTGTGAGCTGCTTGACTGTCTTCCTCTATCTAGTCAGCCAACACTGGCGATGCGGTAATTATTATTCAATACGCGAAACATGCAGCTGCGCGATGCAATACTTCGTTGCCAGAGCACGACTTCCCGCAAGACGGGAGTAAAACAAGCACTTACTCGGCAGTACCAGTTCATAGCTTGAAGGCTTTTTTTAAATAGAGCGGTCGCAGGGACTCTCCGACATGGCGGCGATTTCATCATGGAAGACAGTTCTACCTGTCACAGTTGTGCTCGGTGTAAGAACGAGCAGAATAACACTTAGAAGAGCCACGAATTGGGCTAGTTGGTGTGCATTCATTTTTCCTTGCGCTATGTGCTGGAAGACACTAACAGGGACGAAACCAACACTGGTTCTCCCCCGTGTCACTTCCTATCCTTTTTACAACCAGTGTTCGTTTCGTCCCTGTTAGTGCCTTCCATTATATAGCGCAAGGAAAAATAAACGAGCAGAACAGTCGACGCGCGTTGCAGACGCGAGTGCAATATCTTCCCTAGTGAACCGAGGTTTAGGGCTATGCCGTTTTATTGCCGTTGGAATAAGGCATCTGCGAACTAAGTTAATAGTTTCATGAGAGTACTGACAGACGGTCGGTGGATTGGAAGGGGTGCCGCGCATGCACGGAGCCAAGAAGGTGGTGCTGCAGAAGGAGAAAGCGGCACTTGTCTAGCGGCGACCAGTAATTTTCCAAGAAGCGCTCTCGGTCTGACGCACACCGCCGACAAGTGAGTGCACCTTTCGCTACGGCCAAGGTGCGCAGACGAGAGGCGCCCTCGACAGAGGGGCGCGGTGGGAGGAGGCGCGCTCTTTTTGCACCCACATGTGAGCCGCGCCGCAGAAAGCGAGGGGAGACAGCACAAAATAAAGAAATAAAGGCGTCTTCGAGCAAGAGTCGGCGGGGAACAAAGTGAACCGCAGCGGCAATTGCGTGCGCGCCGCTGGACCGGCATCTTCCCGTAATGAGGCAGCGCGGAGAGATTGAGCTGTTCGCGCAGGAGATGATCGGTGACGTCTATTTATCTGCCCACGTACTACACGCACCCGCGGTTTGTTTCTCTCCGCTCGTTCGCTTCGTAACTTAATTTACGCCAAGTGAGAAGACGCGGCTGCAATTTACGCCACCCGCACCGATCAGAAGAAAAAGGAAAAACGAACGATGGTTGGGCGCCAAAGCACGGGCGCGAGGGGGGCAGCCTTGAGAAATAGGATGTTTCAGGGCTGACCGTATAGAGTCAAGCTGTGGCCTGCATCCTGCTCCTTGTTTTTCTTTCCTGCTGTTCGTGGTGCGATCATTTCTCGCGTATAAATTGCTGCAGGGAAACCGCGCACCTCGCGGACCACCGCCGTCGCTCGGGGAGGGCCAATATCGAGCCAGTGCAGCACCTGTCGGCGGTGCGCGTAAATTTTTTACTATATGAAAAGCCACGATGTCCGGAATGAACGGCGAAAAGTGTCGGGGCATGTTTCACGCCCTGCCGCATCGGTAAATTAAGCCGTGCAACGTATAAATCAGCGTGTCAGTGGCGGCTCGGACGAATCAAGAACCTGTCAGGACGGTTCAAAAGAGCATCCATCCGCCTCTGACAAACGGGCTCCTGTGTCTGTTGAAATGTACCTACGTACAGCATTCCCAGGGCGTATGTTACATCCGCTGTCTCCACCCTTTAACGCTTAAGCCTCCTTTCTGTGCCGCCCACAGCAGCTACCCAAGTACAGATGTCTAGAAAGACTCGCGTTGCAGGCGGGTAGACGCAACAGTGCTGAGGGTAACACGAATCACGAGCTTTATGCCGCGGTCGTTTCACAGCTCCCCGTGCGTTTGCTCCGGTTCCAGAAACACGTGAGCTGTCAGCTAACACAAGGCCGCGGTGGCCATGTTTCGATACTCGGCCGTTCGTATTCCTGCCGTAGACCAGTTGTAATTTCACTGCCTACACTGGCACATAGACAAACCACAGAAGATCCACTCGTCAGAAATCCGTCACTGCTTTAAAATATTGGAGCTGTCGTTTCTCTCTCTCCCTCTCTTTCTTCTCCGTTGAAAGTGTCTACAACGTGCTTGTCTGCAGTGGTCGAAGTTACCAGCTTCACATAGCGAATTGAACGGTGCAGGTATCGAGATGACGTTATGTGCATTGTGAAAATGTAGGAAAAGTGAAACAAAAATGAAAAATAAATAAATAAATAAAACGCGACTCACTGTCTTCTTAAAGAACACTACATGCGTGTCAATAAAACTAAACTGCATAAGTATAAATTAGACGTCGCACTCGAAACACTCCGGCACTTTCAACATGCATGGTCAAACTTCGTGCGCCTTGGCGCTCTTTGGCCACTTCTGGCCCTTGCGCCAATAAACTCCAATCATCATCAGCAGCAAACTTCGCGCAGCTTCTACGGGTTCTCAGACTTTGCAATTGTCCCGGTCTAACCCCCATATTCAGAAATGCATCTTAATTTGAAGCCCATGCTTGACTTGATTTAAACGACGCCTGTCGTCAACGCACTAAAAGAAACGCAATGAGCGTCTTCCGCTCGTTCGCACCAGGCGTCATTTATATCAAGTCAAGCATGAGCTTCAAGTTAAGTTGCATTTCTTAATACGGAGGTAAGAGTGCATAGCATCGAAAGGTGGAACACGTGGCTAAGAACTGCAGCAGAACTGATAGTTGGGCGAGTTGGCACGAATTCATAGTGAAATATTTAGCGCGCACAATCGACAAGGACACAGTGGAGGGGGACACACGAGCGCTCGTGTGTCCCCCTTCACTGTGTCCTTGTCGATTGTGCGCGCTAAATATTTCACTGTTAACGTGGCTAAGAGTATACGAACATGCACCTAAAATAAAATAAATAAGACACAGAGCTCAATTAAAATTGTGGAGAGGGGAGGCTAATTATTCCGCAGCCCATGGCCGCATCTCTGACAGTAGGGAAAAAGAGATCCGGATATACCGGCACGTTTTTGGCGAAACTATAGGTGCACAAATGTACAACAGATATGCGAGCACAGCCATTGTTATTTACAGCAAACGCTCAAACCTGTCACAGATAGTAGTGCCCCATAATATAACAATAATACCGGCACTGCGGCTGTGGTAGTATGAGTGTAACAAGAAGATGTCTCCTATTGCGTACGTCCCGGGCCCTCTCATTCCATAAGAACACTTGATATGATAGGATATATAGCGTCCACAGATCTGCGTAAAAGGGAAGCCGTAGTGGGAGTCTTCGGGATGATTTGTACCACCTGATGCTCTTAAACGTGCGGCGAAATTTCAGCCTAACAGCCCCCTCCCCCCCCCTCCCCCCCTCCCCCACTCTTACGTCAGAATGTGGGCACCGAGGCCGGGATCCCCCGAGTACACCATAGCCACTGAGACAACCATGGCGAGTCACTCATTTCTTAATTCAGTCTTAAATTTAACTGCTGCTTTTCGTCTGGGGTTTCCGTGTTGTATTTTTACATTATGTCAAAGAGCACTTCGTACCTTTGTCATCCAAAGAACATCTTGGATGATGAAATTTAAAAAAGAATGCCTGGCCTGATGACTATCTATGAGAATTCGATAGCATTTCAGTATTATACAGTGCATTATGATACAGTATTCATGCGTTTGCATATATGTTTATTTACTGTGAATGTATATGAGGCGTTTAGGACGATTCCGATGATCCGTAGATGGTTACCCGCCCATGATAGCGAGTAGGAGCCGGCATTTATGCTAAAGTACGATACATAAATCCCAATTTCAAATGTTTCATGGCTCACGCGTAGTTTGATTCACGCGTAATAAGTTTATACTACAAAACTTTATGTTATATTTTGCGGTGCTGCCTTTAATGTGCCCGGTAAAACCATTTTGTGAACTAAGACAGCAACATAGCTACGTAACGCTTATATTATTGACCATTATGAGATCAAATGGGCATAGACTATATTCTGATCGACATCAAGAGAAAGAAATGGAGCTGAACATGCAGGTCATGTAATGCGTAGGTTTGATAATCGGTGGACCGTTAGGGTTACAGAATGGGTATCAAGAGAAGGAAAACGCAGTCGAGGACGGCAAAAGACTACGTGGGGTGATGAAATTAAGAAATTCGCAGGTACAAGTTGGAATCGGTTGGCGCAGGACAGGGGTAATAGGAGTTCGGAAGGAGAGGCCTTCGTCCTGCAGTGGACTTAAAATAGGTTGATGATGATGATGATGATTTTATTTTATTTATTTATTTTTTTGCGGTCGATGCACTGTGTTTGGAGAGTATTGGTGGTGGATACATCGTCAGTTTCACAGCCGGTTCTTTTGTTTTAACTTTGGAAGATCTTCGAGGCCAATAGATAGATTCAGGAATGTGGATGAGGATGCGTAAAAGAAAAATGGTATATCGCACTTCAAATATGTTTACAAATACAGTCTATGGAGACGGTCCTTCTTTTAGAAAGGGGCTCCTATAGGTTCCGTTGGCAGTTCCATGGCCATATAGCCAGATTCAGGAACGTAGGTAAGAATACGCACAGTAAAAAAAAAAAAAAGAGAGAGAGAAGCAGGAAACAAATCTGAACAATGCACACACAGTAAAGAATTGCACACAGGCATTGGTGTGGCCACTAACACAAAAGGCTTTATCTCATGCTCTCTGGAAACGACAGCCAAGGCTTTAAATGTACAGGGTCGTGAGAATAATCTTTCGCGGTAACACACGGGTAGTCGTACGCTCTTTTCTTTGGGGGGGTGGAACGGGAACTGTGGCGGTATATATATATATATATATATATATATATATATGAAGTGGTCACGTCATTATACACAATAGAAAAAAAAAGTTTTGACATATTAGGTGTATTATAGTTTTTCTTTGCCTATGTACTACCTGTAAATGCGATGGACATTAGCCAACACAGACTAACATATACTGATAGTCTGCAGCAAGGATAACTCATGCTTGTTTATCCTGAAACAATATATGGTGTCCACATCTCATATTAAAGCGTTACAAAGAATAATGACTAAACCCTGGCTATAGCTGTCATGTAGCTGTCATGTATGGCTGTCTTATGCTGCAACCGCATGTGCTTGAACTACCGAAGGGGGGCTTTGTCAGAGGCTGCAAAACACATTTAGCCCAATCTTCCTCGACCTTGAGTGTATACTGTGAACTGAAATAAAAAGTTTGTTGTTGTTGTTTATGGGAACTTTTACAAGAGCTGTCAGTTGAAAGCTGCAGCAAGGAATCAGTTGTCATGAGCCTTTGCTGCATAATTCAAAAGAGCAACTAAACTTACAAAACGGGAACGCCAGCGCCGAAAGTGTGAGCATTTATAGCAGTACAAAGATTATAAAATGTACCCGCTTATCAATAGCCAAAACGGAAGTCCACAATGCCACATTACAACTTGTCACCGCAATGTGCATATATATATATATATGTCTGTGTGTGTGTGTCTGTGTGTAACGGGCTACATATTACTGCTTTCTAGCGTGTTCTGCTAGCACCGTAAGCCCTTCGAAGAACTGCGATATCTCCTGCCACATGAGCATCATGAAAACACCACAATGCGCGGTACATAACCACAATCAGTGTCAGTGTCTTCCCTTCACTTGCTTCTTCACAAGTTTCGCGTTGCTAACTAGCGAAGTTATTAATTTCTTACAATTTTACTTACAGTTGTAAAGTCAAGCTAAATATCGCAGCCGCAACAAGACGTTCATGTTAAATACACACTCGGCATATTTCTAGCTCGTTCTTATGTTGTAAACAACTTCTGATTCCTACAATCTCAATTAACGCTTTGCTTAACGCGAAGTGCAAACGTAATAAATTGCCGTGTTCTTCACTGACATTCCAGTCAGTGTTGCGAGAACTTATGTTTCATGAGTTCCCTCGCAATTAAAGTGATCGCATTTGACAACCGCGACAGTCTCCAGCAGTAGAAACACCAGAAAGACCTTGGGGCACAGCAGGTCGCAAGCCACCGAGTTGCGAGCGTCGACGTCTGCAGCGATCCCCTCAACGCTCAAGTATTTGAAGCCAGACACGCGTGGCAGACTCACGGGACGCACAGCCGAAACGACGAAGGGCAGTCGACGAGCGCCGAGGAAGGTCGGCGACGACCACCAAGGGAGCCAGCGCCCAGAGCGGCGAAGGCGGTCAAAACTCGAGGCGCACGTTTTGACAGCCCTCGTCCAGCGCACGCCACTCACCGAGTCGAGCCGTCGCGGCGGCCAGCACTTCCTGCGGCTGCGATTCGGAGCCGACGTCGAGCTCCTCGGTGCCGTCGACGTCCACGTCGGAGCCGGGGTCCGAGGCGGCCATCTCTCGGCACATCCCGCACCAAGTCCCGGACAGAGCGGCGCGCGCGATGCGAGTGTGTCGGCCAGCGGCGGTCGACTCGCGCGGAGAGCGGGCGAGCGGGGCTACCCACGGGGAGGCGGGACCCCCCGGAGGAAGAGGGCGCCGGGGGGGTCCCGAGGGGGGCCGCAGCACGCGACCTCCCACAGAGCGCGCACCCCCTCTGGGCTCTCTTGTTGCCCGCTTCTTCCTCCCTTCCCCCTCGCTGGGTCACCCTGGTGATTATACGACCACCGGCTTTCTCTCCGGCGCGCCGAGAGAGAGCGTGGGGGCTCTCAGACGATGTCTTCATTACGGAGACTCGCTGTACGCCTTTATTTATGCTCTCGGCCAGGTACGAGCGACCGCTTCTCTCGCTGCCTTTTCTGTCTCTTTCTTTCTGTTTTCCTTTTTTTTTTTATTCGCCCTTTGCCGGGCGCTCGAGAAACACCGGCCAAGCGCTGCCAAGAGAAGACATGGGTGGCGGGCTCCCTTCTGGCCGGCAGGTGCGACTGTGTGTGCGAGTGCGCGGCGGTGGCGGCTAATGAACCTCGCGTGCGCGTCTTCGCCGAGCGCGGGCCCCGGGTCGCCGGCGCTTGACGAACGTGCGCTCCGCAGGGGGTCTCTCACGCCGCGCACTCGCCCAGCCGCGCACTTTAGGGAGGCCGTCGACGGTGTCCACGCTAAGCGATGTGCCAGCTCGCACGCGACGCGGGTGGGACGCACCCCGTGGAAACGCTGCCGCCCCGCGGCGCGTCCATCTGCTGGTGTCTTCGGGTGTACGCGCGAGACAAGAGCGCCTTTACGCAACAGGGCGGACCATAGTGCCGTCGCGACGGTCACCGTCGTATTCGCGCACTATCGCACCATCACAACGCCGCAACACTTGCGGCGTTCATTTTTTTTTTTTCGCGCAAGATGCTTTTCACTCATTTTCTGTTTACTTTCACGCAGAGTTTTTAAATGCACTGCTAAAGTTGTTTCCCCGGTGTCGATACTTAAATACGTGACAAGGGTGTGCTGCACCGTCCACGTGGAAATGAAGGATGGGGAAACTAAACCTGAAAATGAAATGAAGTATGTGGACGGTTGACAAGCAAATGGCCTTGGTCACAGTCGGCACGCGTCCTTACTATATATTGCTAGAATTACTTCCTTAACGCGGAAAAAGCAAAACTGATGACAACTGATGCAAATGCGTGGTAATGAGGTTTAACTACCGTATGGATCCATGAATGAGACAATGAAAACGTGATTTGATGAAAGCATGCTCAAGCGCATTATCTCGACGAAGTGCTTATTTTCCTTCATTCGTGCTCGTTTCTTCGAGTGAGAACGGTAGCGCATAAGAAACCTGCAGCCGCAAGTGACATATAGTACTAAAATTCCTCAAACACTCTACAATTGTTTGGTGGTGGAACAAGGAATGTCGCTGAGGACAATGTTTCAACAACGGGACTTGTCTTTGTCAGGGCAGCAATTTCAACAGCGCAGCGTCAGGGCAAGCTCAGCGACATTCCTTGTTCGAACACTGCATGCCCATCATTTCCAGCCTGCATCTTCCGGTGAAACCCTCTCTTCGCTTTGCATTTCTATAGTTGGTTGACATGCAGAGACATACAGCTGAGCGCATTGCTCCATTTTACAGAATGGTTGGCGCTTACGGGGTACTCCGGCCATTTTCACTTACTTTTCCAGGCAGTAATTACTGGGCTCGGCATGTTTCGTTCGCACTGGATGCAATCAAGATAAAAATTCACTTTCAAGTATAGTTAAACCTTAATACCCAGAACACGCCCAACTTTCATAGAAAAGAGGAATCAAATACTATAGCACGACACGCGAGGAACTCGCCACGGTGGCCTATAGCGGATATATGGTGTTGTGCTGCTAAGCACGAGATCCCGGGATCAAATCCCGGCCGTGACGGCCGCATTTCGATGGGGGCGAAATGCAAAAAATTGCTGGCTCTTCCGTAATCGAGAGTAGATGTAAGCATGAAATGGCAACCGGCAAAGCAGATTGGTTGGAGATGACTCTAGCCAGAATCGCAACGGTGCACCCCACCACACCGCGCCATGCTATACTGTGCACTGGTCCCTAAGGACGCTGCCCAGCTAGAAGAAGAAACCCGACTGAAGGCGGCACGACAGGCAGCGAAAGGCGCCAGGAAGACAGAGCACATTGCCCAGCTATAGAAGAAGAAAATCGAAGGAGACGCACACAGCGCGGCGCCATCTCTCGAGGCGACGCAAAACCCGCACCGCGGAACTCACGCACCACTGGCGTTCAAAAGAGCACAGACAACCCTGTCTCAGCGCCAAAAGATGACAATGAAGTGTATGGGGCCCTGCATCTGCCTTTTGAACGTCGCCCCCCTTTTGGAAATGCCAAATAACATTTCAGCGCAGCGTACTACAAGTTACAACTTGAGTGATATTGTGAATAAACATATATAGGAAGAACTCGGAAGCAATATTTTTTTGTAACTGGTTCGGACATAACTAGTGTATGAATGCGGTCCTGTACAAAAGGTTGGGGGCCAGAGACCACATTTCCTTAAGTTTTTCTGGTTGCCCGGTTTTGTTCTCGCAACTTGCCTGGATGTTCTCGTTTGAGTGCCCGGATAACGGCTCTGGCTTTTGGCTCAAGGTCACTTGAAGGTCGCCGACAACGGGAGCTAAACGCCCGTGCCCATGCACTAGGGACATCTTAAAGATCATCTGGGGGTCAAAATTAATCCGGAGTCCCCCACTATATATACGGCGTGCTTCATAATCAAATCGTGGTTTCGGCCCGTAAAACCCCGGAATTCATTCACTGAAGAGAATCACGGTCACTGATCACGTCTGATGAATTATCCGACGTTTCAGAACCACGTACGGGTTCCTTGTTCACTGAGTTGGACAGGAAATCGTCGTCACTTATGTAGCCAGAACGTCACGTAACGAGCGTGCGTAAATGGCAGTAGTCACTGCTGTCCGGTTTATCGTGGCTGGCGTCGATTAGCGATTCTAGCAGCCGCCGGGAAGACATGTTTTTTCCTTTGACAACAACAGTGACATTGTCCCAGTCAATCTTGTGATTCATTCATTACAACACGCGAGAATTATTGATCAGCAGCGTTAAATGCTTTGAGTACAAGGAAAGGCTGCAAAGTGTACGGTCTGTCAGACAGGCGTGTGACAGATCTTCCTTTCCTGCTATATGCATTGTTAGAAACTTGTCTTTAATTGGGAGAAGAAAAAAATAATCATTACAGCGCACGTTTGGCGCCCACAAAGACAGCGTGCCATGGCGAAATTGCCTACAAGTGTCATGACCCTATTTTTTACGTCCTGCATTTTGCTTTAAAGAAATATACATAATGAACTCCTGAGGGCTAGTGAAGGGTCGAGTTATGAGTGACAGCTTGAAGTTCGAAACCACAGTAATATACTATACGCACATTTCTTTTCTTACTTACTTGTGTCTAAACTATTTTGCTGAGCAACAGCGACCATCTTCGCTCTTGAAGTATAGCCGACTATGTATAGTCACCGTATATATAGGATGAAATAGATCATTGGGAATTCAAATGCCGTCTATATATATATATATATAAATATGTATGTGAGTGGGGGGGGAGGGGGGGCGGTGTTTCTCTTCCCTTTTTTTTGGTGTGTAGTTTTTCGTTATTCCTTACAAAAACTATTCAAGCGTTGCCATTCTCGTCAGTATTCCAAGGTGAGCTGCATGCACACGCATACTTGCATATATTCCCCGACGGTGCACCAAGAACCGTGCAATTAATAGCAGACACTGCGCACAGTTTTCAGCGCGTGTGCCACTGTGCCATTTCAACATTTGTTCTCCTCTCGATTCCTTGCTCGTTCACCCACACAGCGCCGAGCTTCCCAGCTCCCTTTATCCTGAATGAGCAGCTGCCTTTCTGAACCGCGGGCGGCCTGTCTCGCGCATTGCTTCGTACAGAATCGCACAAGTGTATGGTTGTGCAACGCCGAAGCTTTGTGTGTATTATCCATTGTGCGTGAACCCGCAATGTGCGACAACTGGGTGTGCTAGCTAGAGAAGCGCAACGGCTTGAGAAATTTTATGCCGAGCTCGGTTGCATGGACGTTGCATGTGGTATACAGCACTATATGCGGTCGGTTGGCGATTGCTAGGCTAATAAAAGGCAATGATTAATCATTTTTGCGCATGAAAACCAGTAGCGCACGCGATGAATTCTGATTCGCATGCGTGCACCACACGCGTTCATTGGACATATTGTATAATTCCGAAAGTTGGCTGCCATGCAAAGCCATGGATCCACCACAAGCTCTCGCTCAGAACTTACAGGAATGTGAAAAAAAAAATCGTTTGTTCGGAGGCTGAAAGAGCCACTTGCATACTCAAACAGACAAATGAAAGACACTCGTCAGAAAGTCACTGACAAAACGGAAATTTCGGTTGGGGGATTACACTAGGTCCGTTTGAAATTGTGGCTTGTCTTCAACGCTTTTCCGTAATATATGCGATGACGTTTGTCTTCAGCCTCCGCTGAAAATGTTTCACTTGTCTGCCTACACTTGGCTCGCGTTCGCGTTTCAATTAAGAAACGCACTTATGTAGTGTGTCAGCCTTCATGAGTCGATAGGCCAGCACTTGCAGTTGTTTTCGGCAACATGCTTAAGAACAAGAACACTAGAATTGGAGCTAGAGTACACGGGGGGAGGGGGGGGGTGATTTGGGCACACAAGTGTTGTTGTGATGTTGTACGTACTTCCCATGCACACACATAGTTACATTAACGCTAAACAGTTAAAGTAAAATAAAAAGTCCTCAGAGCAACCATGCATTCGTATGCTAAACATCTTATACTCCTCCGGACACGGCCGCATTGTCTGAGCTGCCGTATATTATACGGGGTGATCATGTTTAAGTTTCCTGAAATTTTTATAAATGGCCCGTTGAAGATAACATTATTCTAGTCCTAGAGCTGGATGATACAGGGAGGCGGACATTACTCGCACGCGAAATCGACACACATATTCAACTAATTAAGGCACTCACTAATTGACTTCGTAATTACTTACTATACGGCACATATTGCAATATACGAATTGTAGCCGGTGAGTTGCAAGGCGTATCCACTTGGAATTCATTTCCAGAGTGCCACCAGCTTCGAGATATGCGCCGTCAAACTCGCCGCAAAAATGAACTGTTGTTCCCTTTACCTTTTTAACGAAACGCCCTTTTATGCATTGAAATACAAAAGTATATGGAACGTCCATGTATTTTGTCCCACGCTATGGGGAATAATATCTCGAAGCTGGTGTCATCGTGGAGATTCAAGTGGATACGTCTTGCAATCCCATCGGCTACAATCCGTAAATTGCAATATGTGCCGTAAAGTAATTATTTAAAAAAATAATTAGTAAATTTTGGTTGTTAGTTGAATATGTGTTTGGATTTCCTGCACTATATTAATGTCCGCATCTCTGAATAATCAAGCTAACGGACAATAATTTCAGGTAGGTCATGTCATATACAGAAGACGCTGTGCGTATGCGGACCAACTATAGCATAGGGCGCGAGCGTGAGCTTTATCGAACAATACGGATATACATATATTGCACGAAAGTTCGTGGCCATATCAGAGCTATAGGCTAATGGCCGATCGGAAACGTGGACACGTTCGTTTCTTGTTTCTTTTTTCAATTCTAAATTTTCAGGAACATCATGAGCCACTCGGCCGCGCTGCACACACCAATGCCGTACAGTGTCAGGCGCGTGTAATGCTGACGTCTTCTTTCTCTGCCGGCGCACACGGCGTGCCACTCGCGGCGCAGTATTCCGTACCGCTGTGTGCTGTGCTAATAATCCCTTGATCTATGGAGTCGTGCGCGCTCGGGAGACTTCAGGCGTGCTGCTGTGGCCTCGGCGAGCAGTGCGCGCATATAGGTGGCTGCGATGACAGATGGGTTGGTTCCCGCGGATGTGCGTTTTGTTTCTCGGTTGCTACTTGCGTAAAGGACGATGAGGGAGGTAGCGATGAATTCGTGCAGAGCTGTGGGGGCGCGCATAGGACGGCTCCCATATATCTCTTGAGTATATGCACGCGCAAGCAGCTGCCGAATCCGTGCGCTCACGTATAGACCCGCTGTGTATACGAGCCGATGAGCCGTCTCTGCAGTTTCACTCGAGGATATAGTTAGTGCTTTTATGCTCGCTATCGACATGCGTGCCAGTCAGCAACGCCGCCGAGAGGACTGCATTGCCAGTTTGGCACTTTGCGGGCTTATAGGGCCCTGTCTTTGCAGTGTGCTCGATAAATGGCACAGCAGGCTAGCCTATATATAGTATACTCCATGCATGCATGCAGTCCATACATACTTCACTTTACGCCGCTGTCTTGAGAACTTTCATTTGTCATATATATTACTATATCCCTTTTGGAGGATTATCCTTACGCTCCAGCCTTCGCCGTTCCCTATAGGCGCCATGACGATAGCCCGCACATGGCGCCTTTAGCGCTCGTGTTTTATTATAAATAAGAGGGTGCGGATGCCGCACAGTGCCTGAAAGGGATGACTGTTTCCAGTATTTCGAGCTGCTTTCTTTTGGTATGTCCCTCATTACAAAAATAAAGTATACTTAATTGATTGAATGAATGAATTTGTTTATTTATTCATTACTAACTGATAACTTAACAAGTCGGGACGCGAGCACGCGGCGCGTCAGTATATACCTTTCTCACGACGGTGTTAGAAATTTGTTTATTTAGTCATTTATTACAACAGGCAGTCCCCATGTGTGACGCATGCATGCGCGATGCAAAAAAAAAAAAAAAAAGAAGAGAGAAAATAGTTCTGATTGCATTCCTAAAGCAGAGTACTCATAAGCGTATACGCTTAACCGGACATTTTGTCTCAGAAATGAAATAACAGCTTTTTATTTAATATTTTATTTTCGTCGCGCATGTTTCATTCCTCGTACAAAGCAGAGCTGTCAATGCCTATAATAATCGTCTCCTTTGTGGTTAGCTCGTCTGCCTCTGGCACCCATACAGGCCACTGCAGGTTAAGTGTAATATAGCGACGACGGACCATGGGTTTGTGAGGAAAATTGATGACACAAAACCACTATACTACGAGACCAATAAATGTTGTCTTGTTTAAAGAGATGATCTATAGTGCCATATTATAGTGCCATACCATATACCATATATAGTGTCATACCATATTCAGGGGCAAAAAAGGGATTGCATATTGACTAGATGGGAGAAAGGAAAGGTCGGAGACATTTGCAACAGCTGACATAACTTGCGTTCAAAAAAAAAGTAAATAAATAAATACGAAAAACAGTGATCCTGCTAAAACAGTTTGAAAGCAAATCCGTTAAATAGGCAAGAAGTTTAGTACAGCCGCTTAGCAGTTTGCTAATATGTTTGGCTTACTACAATATCACTGGTCGCTGCAGTAAGGTGTGTTCTGTACAATAACCTAATGTGCACCACACATACCGTACAGTATACCGTAAAGTGTAACATTACATCACGGAATTCCCGTAGTAATCCCGTAGTGATCACGTATCCTATGCTTGTAAGACTTATTATAGACCTTCAGCCATAACGGCGGGCCACTGTGGAAGATGAATGGCCCGCCCGCGCGCGTTGCACAGTGGTGCTTTGTCTCGAACGAGGCGACATACGACGACATAGGTTATAAAGCTCAATAAAACAAGTAAGGCAAATAAGCGTCTACTAACACGACGAGAAGTCACCGAGTGGTGGGCCACGAAAAGAAGACGAAGGCCCGAAGAGAGGAGGCAGAGACGAAAGGCGTTAATCGCGACTAAGCGCGACGTTACTTGCAGGGTAGCCCCATTAGTGCCCTCGCGCACATTCGAGCCGCCCTGTCCTCCTCCTCCACGACGACGAGAGGTGCACCCGTCCCGGGGGTCGCCGCTGCCAGAGGTGGATCGCCCCCACGACGGCGAGACGCCATTGGCCGGTGGCTGGCCAGCCAGGCCGTCAGTGGGTGGACGCGCAGAAGGGGCGCGCGCTCGCCCTTCTGGGAACCGGCGGAGACCACACAGCGGGCCGCCGATCCCTGGGCGTAGCGCCCGGGACCTTGGCTGCGGGCCACGTGGGCCGCGGGGCGTCCGCGTGATTTGCGCGCGCCGCTGCCGCCAGAGGCCGGAAGAGCTTCTCGGTACCGGTCCTGCGCGCCAGCCGTCCGGCGGCGCGCGTCACAGTGCGGCCCCACCTGCTCTCGGCGCTTTATTTACGAGGCACCCCAGCCTTTGTGCTCGCGGCGTCTTCTTCAGGCGCGCGCGGTCTTCATTAGGGCGCCCGGCTGGAGGTCTACGAACCCGAGGAGACGCGCACTCCCGCGTGCAGCCACGCGCGGGTGCCCTTCCCTGCACGCGCGCCTCCCTAATCAGGCCTCGTTAGAGCACGCGCCGAGCGCACCACGGTGCGAGTCGCGGTCACCGCGGGTAACACGGGAGTCCCTTAGCGCCCTCACAATGTGTCCCCTGCGAGCCGCGCGCGCACAAAAACGCTACGGGACCGGCCGCCGGGCGAGCCTTCGGCGAAAGGAAGCCGGGCAGTGATGAATGCGTCACGATTCTTCTTGGGTGTTCGAATGCCATTCCCAGCTCTGTCACGCTCCCCTCTCCTATATCGGTACCTAAGTAGGGCCGCCGCTGTTCACCCACCTCGGCGCTCTTTTACGGCTGAACCAAGGCTAGGTTGAGCACTGCAGTGGTATAGCGCTCGTTTTTGCCCTTTCGGACAAATAGTGAAAACCCGCGTTGATGCTACGTGCGGTTTCCTCTCATCCCTTTGCGTGCCAAACACACGAATCGTTTGCACGTGCCCTCGCATGAGCCGATGCGTCGCTGGTAGGAAACCGTGTCTGGTCTAATCTCACGACGCATGTTAAGCGCACAATAAGTTCCACTCGTGTAGTTTTTAGCGTCGACGTCAGTCCAAGAAAACAGTCCTCGACCAGTCGCGCGAGTCGGTGCGCCGGGCTGATGCCGTCATTTGCCCAGGTGGGCGGAGGATGAACCGAGGGCTTCGATCGCGCTCAGCCTGCAACAGCGTCCCGCAAGGCCGCGCGGCGGAAGAAGCCGGTGAAGGAATCCCGGTGCAAGGCAACATCTCAATCATGCAGGCTCCTATTAGTCGAGAATGGAGGCTCCCCCCGGACTGATCCCTCCAAGGCCCTCGGCATGCTTCGGCGGGCACCGTTGCCGTGCAGGAAACTCTCTTCTTTCAGGATTAGCGCCCACGCGTCTCCGGCCGGCGCCGCGCGAGGGGAGAGCGCGGCGGAATGGGCGAGCTCTAATCCCGGCCGCCGTCCTCGCCGCCCGCGACGCAACAGGTTCCAGGGCGAGCGCGTCTCGTACTTCCTGCATGCGCACGCTGGCCGGTCGCGCGGCGACGGTGGTGGCCCGCGCGCCGCAGCTGTGCGCTCGGCCGGCAGGCGCTATCCTGCTGCTGTCAGGTGGAGGCAGGCGGGGGGCAGGCGCTTTCGAGAGGACGTGCCCAGACTGCGGCTTGTCGACGTCTCTCCGAGAGCACAGGGCGCTCCTCACCACCCGCGGTGATGACATTGTTCTGTTAGCGGATGGCCTAAAAGGATATTCCGCTCTCAGACATTCAGCGCAGCGCGCATTTGTCGAGGTCCGGGCGAAGATACAGGTTTCAAGTTCACTGAAAGCAAATCGACCTTCACGATGTAATGATACCAAACAGCCAGTATAGTGTGGTTTAAAGAGAAGGAGAAAACTTGAACAAGTAATCAAATGTAAAGGTCATAATGAAATATAAAGAGCCTGAAGATGCGATAAGCTTAAGGTTGTGCGAGCCATGTGGAAAGGAGTCGTGATTCCTGGACTTGCGTTTGGAAACTCGGTGATGCGCATAAAACCCGAAATTCAATCGCGGGACTGTTGAAAGAGCCGTCGGAAGATTGGCTTTAGGTGTGCACTTAAAAGGTAAAAATGAAGCAGTATACGGGGAGACGTGGACTGGGCGTTTTTACGAAGTGCGAGAAGCTCAGAACAATATCTGCTTCGAGAAACGACGCGAGATGTGTGAACAAATAAAGATAGGTGCCTCTTATATACTTAAGCACCTGTATAAAGAAAAATGTTGATTCCCAATGTAGAAGACGAACAAGGACACTAACCAGTAAGTAAATTACGTAAGCGTCGTGGACAGCGGCAGTGAAAAGGCATGGTAAACATAAAGCCGTGCAGAGATGCTGAGACAGCATACGTACTGCACAGGCACGATGGAGAGGACGCTGTATCGGAGAGAGCGAAAACAGAAATTAATTATTTCTAACTATTCGAACCCAGACCAGGGTGTCTATAATGACTCGAAGCTACGGGGAAAGTTGCCGATGGAGACTATATCCACGCGTAACGCGGGGAAATTTTGTTAGCACGCATGTCGCAGTATATGCGACCATGTGTAAATTAAGGTGTGAAGACCCAGCCCACGGACTAAAGGTAACGAGTAAGTAAGAAAAGTAAGGGAAATTGAAATGAATCAATGGGGAGGATGGGGGGGTGGTGTAGAAGCTTTAGTAAACTACGACTGGAGTATCGGCGGCGTAAAGGTAAAGAAAAACACGGAGTTAAAGGAACATTACTTTTGTTTAGGGTGTAGAACGATTTGATTGTTTGCTAGGCAGTAATTCTGAAGAATAGTTTGATTGTTTATTCATATGCAATATTTAAAAGAAAAAGACGACAAATTAAATTAAGCTCGGGGGTTCTACGCGCCAGAACCGTGGTCTGATTATGAGGCATGCACGCCGTAGTGGGGGACTCCGGATTAATTTTCACTGTTTACCTAGGGTTCTTGAACGTGCACCCAGTGCACGCGGTACGTCGGAATGCGGCGGGGATCGAACCCGCGACTTCGAGCTCAGCAGCGCAATGCCATAGCCGCTGAGATACCGTGGTGGGTCAATATTAAATTAAAGAAAATGTTGAGTGAAAGAGAAGGGAGGCAAAACGGTGGGATTGTAGAGGCATGGGATAGGCACCGTAACTGCCTCACAGCTTTGCGGGAACCTGACGTATTCCTCGGCAAATAGAGGTCAAAGAAAGGTTATAAGGCGCTGCGTTTCTTTCTTTCTTATCTTGAAGACGTAGCAAAAAGCCACAAAGAAAATCCAGTTTGATGGCAACCCTGTTTTAAAGAGGAAGCTTATAAAATCCTTCCATGCACCAGCAACCCACTTAAACCCCCAATCACGTAAATACGTGAAAATCCTGAACGGTTAACAGGCGATCCCAATAATGGAAGGTAAATATTTTCATCCGCCCAAGAGTAGCACAAAACTACAGAAAAAATAAATAGAACATGAAGTTTTCTATTGTAAGACGTATATGTTTCATTTGTATACAGCTTCGCGATACTCTTGTGTCGATGACAATATTTCCCTTTCGTAAAAACTTCCACCACCCTGCAGGCTTCCGCACAACTGATTTGCCGTGACCACAATAAGCTTCGCTTTTGAATTAACTATGTCCACTAATTAATGCCATTTGAGTGGTGCTTGGACACAACCTCGCAACGCACCATGAGCTTCAATATTCGCAATTTATGCGATCGATAACGCAACAAGTGAACTATACGGTACCATATGTGGCCACTAGATGAACTGAGGCGAGTTGCGATGCGAAGCACCGTGAAGAGGAGGAAAAAAACAATACGCAACGGATCGTACTCGAGTCCGCGAATTCCTGTTATCAACTATTTTATTCGCTGTTCGTATAGAAAGCGCTCGATCATGGCCCGAGCGAAAGCACCGAACATCTATCGGTCGTTTCGTGACGTGTTGTTGCAAGGAGATGAAAGCGGTCCCTGTATACAATCCCCGGAACATTTCAATCGACACTGTATAGTTTCTTGGATTTCTTCGGGCGCAAAAAGGCATCTAAATTTCGACAGTTTTTGCCACTTGTTTTCATCCTGTCTTTGGATGCCCTCTCATAGCTGCGCTGCAGCCATCACAGTGAACAGCACGTGAGCTACATAGCCCGCACCGAACCACGCGCCTGTTGTGGTGATGTTATCGTGCAGGCGACGGGGTGCACGGCGCGTGGGCGCATGCAGCGTGAACGCGCACGGCACCGGGGATTGGATCGACGCGAGTAACGCAAACCCACGCACATTTTTGGCACTTAATGATAGCTTCATCGGTGAGTTCTTGTTGCCTTCGTCGACGTCCGACTGAATATTCATGTCAATTTAGTTCATACTCAGAGCAAACATAATTCCCATACAGAATTGCTGACTAATTTTTAAGTTTTCTAAATTTATTTAGTGGCACATTCCATGCCTCTTCCACTGTAAAGGTGAAATTCAAAGTTCTATTTCTCTGATGTTAGTTCACTAAGAGAAGCTATATAGCCGAAGCCAAAGTCCTTTATATGGTCTAACGCTGATAACCAAAGAATGACAAGATTGAACAAATTTGTCTGCCGACTTTGGTATGTAGGATGACCGATATCATAGGGCATATATGTATAAATATGCGGTACATTCGTGAACGGCAGTCGGTAATTACTACAATTATGAAACACAATAAAAAAAAAAAAAGAAAGAAAGTAAGGAAGAAAAAAAAATCATTTTTGCTGACCCAGGTTCACAGCAGTGGCGCACGTCATATACAGCGGTGCAGTTGCTTATAAGCTTCCCAATTGACTGACACTTATTAATTGCCTACTGGTACAGTGTTTAACGCCACGAAACAACACATAGACTGTGAGAGTCACCGGAAGGTTCCAGATTCATTTCGACCACCTGAAGTTACAAGAAATGATCGCCTCAAGCATTTAGAACATTTCGACTACTTGTTGCAATAGCGAGGCGGAATACGGTCAGTGATCGATGCATGTCGAGTTACCAGGGATCCTGAGACTATCCCCATGCACTTTCCAGATATACCTCCCGCAAATCAGCTGAAAGATAGGCTTCGGAGTTGTGCGTAAATTTTTTCTTATGGTTATCAAGGAATGCTTTCAAGGAAAATAACAGGGAATTTTATAAATAGCATCCCCTAGCGGCTTTTCATACCCAAAGACGCGAACTCCCCTGTACGTCTTTTGCGTTCTTTTGTACTCTCTGCGAGTTCCTTCGTGCGCCTGGGCGATAGCGTCGGTAAACTGTGGGTCCCCTAATTCTAAAACTCCCTAATAGTTAAAGGCCGATATGCTTCTCCTCCCCAGTAAAATTGTGCCATGGTATTGTGCTTGTGCTATGACTTCTACAAGTGCACACGTCTTGAGCGGATACCGGCTTCAATACCGCGATTGCAATCTGCGTGGAAAATTGTCTAATAAATGTGAATCAGTGAAATCTGTTTATATTTGCGATTATCGCGCAATTGCTGATGTGCCGCCACTGGCTACGCATTTTGCCCACTAAGAATTTTAATTTTGTCTGAAATTCTCTATTTCTGATAATACTCGGAGACTCCGCTAAAACAGAATGATCGATATAGCAGCTAGGACCTACCTATTACGTTTATGGAAGGCGCCTTAATTAATAACTAAATCTTCCTTGATATTATGCATCTGCAAAACCATAAGCTCAACGACTATACACACCGAAATGAGAGGTCCTGAGGCAGCCTTGTTCGTATTATTCTGCCATCGCCTTGAATGTCGCAAAATTCAGAAGCTTTATATAAATTAAAGTGCACGCGCATATACTGTATACACCATCGCAAGAGCAAGAAGCGCGATGAAAAATAAAATGAGGGTAATACACAAACGATACGTATTGGGCGGTCGCTCTCTCTCTCTCTCTCTCTCTCTCTCTCTATATATATATATATATATATATATATATATATATATTGTTACATCGTTGCTTATGTTGCGTATAACAGATTTCCTAATTTTGTGGCGATTCTATATATCAAATTTGTATTTGTTTCACGATTTCGTTTCCCTATTTTTTTATTCAAACTTTAGCATTCGCTTGCAGTCTTATTAACCTAATTTCTCGATGTGTATGTAGCTCATTCTCCTCCTGGATATATATGCAACGTTTTTAAAGGTGCATTATCAACATCAACCGTACCAAGCTGTAGTTTCCCGAGTCGTATACACACGTCCCTCGCAGCGTAACAGTTTTGCTGTTTAAACGTTTTGTCAGTCATTCTGCACGTGTTACACGGTCGACCGATCAACAGTGAGCTGGCAACAACCACAGATAAGATGGCACACTCAGCATATTAAATGTGGTATAGATATATGTTGTGATATTCGGTTTACAAAACCCCACTCGAGGGAGAAATGCAAGCAGATGTGCAGGCACAGTGCATGTGCAGCTGACCACTTAAATGTATTTGTGACTGTCGGGCGTAAAGTAGAGTAATATCCCTTCGTCCACGTACAGCTGCTCCTTTCAGATTTCGAACAAGAAAGCTGAAACGCTGAAAAAGGAAGGTATCCACCCAACGCGCTGAAAAAGGAAGGTATCCACCCAACGCGTGCATTTAATGCGTATATATATAGCGTCCGCTTGCATAGCCCCACTCACTACGAATGAACTGCATCGAGCAGTGCGTGTGCTGCCATTGTGCTTGTAGCAACCAGCGCATTTTCTGCACACAAGATTTCGCGTTTCCACTGTGGAGGAGAACGAAATCGGAAAATGCGCGCCTTTAGTAAGATATATGCGCCGTTTGGAAACTGTCCGTCGAGGAATAAGGTTGACACTCATAAGCTTCAACGGTAAAGACAGCCTGTTTGTTTTTACAAAAAAATTAAACTGTAGAGATAACCTGAAATGGACAACATCGGAAAGCATACAATGCGCATGCGGACGTACGTACGACTGCAGTGTGGCTACGGCTCGACACGGCGAATGTGGTAGTTTTGGTTGCGGAGAGAAAGGTACACCTTGACAGGTAAAATCTGGAAATACATTTTGCGATATTTTTTAATTCAAACTTGGGCATTCAGCTATTCACGAGTACAGCACGACGAAATAAATAAATAAATAAATAAATAAATAAATAAATAAATAAATAAACCTACTGGCTTTAATTTTTTGCGATATTATTGGTCATGCATGTGGCGTTTCCCACATGCATATTTTTTTTTTTTTTGTATTCCGTACCGATGCACATTAATTTTTTGTTTGTACGCCTACCGACAGAAAATATCCTTAGACGCCAAATTTCTAGCGTAGGCTGTAATTTTCGCAATAGCTACATCTTCAAGCACGTAAGCAATATGACTTCATGAGTCACATCAAGTTGGGAAATTACACAAGCCCAGCTCGCGCTAATTTCGACAGTCGTACACGTATAAGGAGCAAACGCTTGTTCACTCGAGTTATCCAGCCGAGAATGCGAGCTTAATGTATCGAATGTTTGAAGGTATCAATTTTTGTTCTTTCAGTCACAGCGGTCGCCGTGCGACTTATGTACTCCTATAAGTACACCGCACTCCTAAGATACCTTGATGACAAAAAATTCAAAACAGTCAGTATTCTAAAGTACAGACTGGAGACAAGCACCAACATTATAAGAGCCCACATTTACTAATACATGCAGTGCCAGCCGTGTCATGCTTTAAATAAAGCAAACGCACGGGCCAATCTCTGATAGATACAGAGAGAAACACGAAACAGAGCGATACCGCAAAATTCTGGACATCTGTGCTTGCAATTTTCGCAGTTGGCGGACCGCGGCGTTCAGTATATACCAAGGTACACCTTTTCAGTACATCCGTCATAAAATTGTATCATTCGATATTTGCAAGACAAACGCAAGCAGGTAAAGCAATAAAACGCGAAATACAAAGGGCACTCTGCGCGACCAATCAGGGAAATGACCGACGATGAAGCGAAAAGATAAAATTATAGGCTGGAATGGAGCCAACGAACTCATGTTCGAGATGTATTCACATATCCGAGACCAAACCACTAGTCGGCCCAGTGCGCGGGCAGATTTATTTAGTATATACTATACACAATACCACTCCATTCTGTGACTATATACGCTTTGAAAGCCGCGGCTGTGGGAAAAGTACCAAGCACGCCGGACACAGCGCTCTATGAAGGAAATGAAAGCTGAGCACTCCTAAGCTCCACTTCTCGCACTATATACTTTCTTCGCAAATCGTCATTTTCTGCACAAGCTTTCACGATTTCTGCAAGTGCCTTTGAAGTTAGCTTATGAAAAATACATGCAGAACATGCAAATTAACACATGTGATTGACTAACGAATTTAAGATGACGGTGAATCTAGGTCGGGCTATATTGTAATATGCTTCAGTGGTAAATGGACTCATCACCGCGTGTGGGATGCGGCACCAGCTCGAATCGACCCAAAGTGAGGCGATTATAGACTTGTTCTATACAATCGCTTACACCATTGCTTCTTGCCCTTGTCATGTGTATATGCTCACCACTTGTCGCTTTAAGCGCTAAAACACAGGCGCACGTGTGGGTGTCTTGCGTCGTGCCACAAAAGATTGCCCACGCATTATCGCCCAGTTACGCACCTATCATACTGATCACCAAGTTTGCCCGACAAACTCGATGCACTTATAACCGTTAAACACTGAACTCTTTAGATTGCTCCTGAGCCCGTATTCTGCAATGACTATCTTCATTTACCAGACTTTTTGCCTTTCGTCACTGGCTAGCCGGTAGCCGTACGTGTCCCCGCTATTATAGAGGTATCGGCTACTCGGCAGGACGGATACAAGATTAAAAGATTCGAAGGAAAATAATCCTCATAAATTAAATTGCCTGAATCAGTCAGTCAAATAACTTTATAGAAAGGTCCTGCGAGTTTGTGCGACGGGCAAAAGGTCCCGCATGATTGACGGCCAGGAGTTCTTGAGTCCTGGCGACTTCCTCGAACCGCTACACAACCCAAAGTTGATCGTCAAGGGCAGAGCTGATCAACACAGTCTCCCAGCGCGCGCGGAGGCGATTGCGACGGTCTGCATCCCCATTTACTATTTGTTATGCCTCGACGTTCCCATAGTATATGCTTTAGAGTGGCTCTCGAACCACAGTTTATCTGCATTTATCTGTCTCGCATATGTCCCTGGATACCTTCAAATATTTTCTTCGCCCTCAAACTGTTCAATTGCTGAACAGTTTCGACGGCGTACTGCACGGCTTGCCACATGGAATATTTATTAAATAGCTTACCCAGTCACACCTCTGTCTCAGAGTATTATCATGTCGTTGCCGTTGCGATATTTTGCTGCCTTCTTCCTTAGCCTTGCAATGCCGTTTCATGGCCTATCTGCTCCTACTATATGTCTTGCAAAAGACAATAATATGTATAAATGCACGAAACAAATAGACCCCATCCCAGTAACCTTGCAAGCGTTCGCATAAAAAATTTTACCACGGGAAATGGTACTGCCGCATGCGTGGACACTTGACTAGGTAAGCATTTAACCTATAGTTCCTCGCCTAAATTGCGGTTAAGCGACTGTGTCATTAATTATTTCGGAATCGCGGCCACGAGGCGCTTACATCCAGCGAGATGAAGAGAGAAATACAGGGAAAGGAATTGAGGTTAACCAGAAGTATAATTTTTGGTCCCCGTATTTAAGACAAAGGTTTTACGCTAAAGCTGTTCCTAAGAGCAGATGCCGGTCAATGGTGGTGTTGGATGTTATAAGGCTGCCAGGCGATGGCAAACAACACTAACGAACTAAATGATTCGCGAATCCGGCCCTGCACATCCTTGTCGCCGGCATCCTTGCACGGGAAAAAGGGTTTACACTTAAATCCAGAACTTTTGCCCCTCGTCCCGTTCTATGGCGCGTGTTCTTAATGCGCATCCCGGCACAACTTCACACTGTTGTCAAGAATCCAGAGCGAGAGAAACACATATTTGGTGGGAGAGGATTCGCGGAGAAATCGCGCAGGCCGGAGGGCTAAATGTGGCCACGTCGTCTGAAAGAGTTATGGAGCGTCAGCACACAGCGGGGCAAGCTGCGCCCGGCCGATGAGGCGCACCTCCCCGTGGCTGCACTTAGCTGGCGCTGCACGCTCAGCGGAGAAGCGGCGACAATGCGCGCCACTTTCGCCGTCTGTGGGCCGCCCGCTGGCGCGACAGCGCGCCCCTGTCAGCGCCAAGCGGCTCCGAGTTTTCACTGGAGAGTCCAAAAGGACGTGTAAACACGGCTGCAGATACACTGGAGCCTTTCACGGGGCAACGGGATTGAGAGGCAGCGGCGGCATATGGCGGGCCGCTCGCGCACGCGAAGCGCATACACTGCCGGTGCCGCTGGACAGGGCAGGGAGGAAAAAAAAAAATCTCTTAATAGCTCTTTGAGGTTCACCTTTTTCGGGCCGGTGGGGACGGGTTTTCCGAGTGGGCGATTCCACCTTAAAGGCGGCGGGTGAAAGCGGCCAAGCTCATGGCGCGATGGTCTCTTTGACGGGCCCACCTGCAGGGAGAACGGCTTGCGCGCCCCAACGGGACATTGTGCGTCCCCCCAGCCGTCCTATAGCGCCTTGGTGACAGCAGTGCAGCTCGTGCCACGTCTTTGGGAAACCCTGACAGCAGCTTTTACTAAGCGGCCTTGCCATCGGTTCGAGTCGCAGTCCTTACTAGAGTCATTTGCATGCATCGCTCAGCAGGAGTCGCTGTAAGAAACGTTGTCATGTCGCACATTGAGTCCCTCTTTTTCACTGCGCTGCAGTGAATGGGTGTTAACAGTACGATTTGAGGCTGCTGTGAATATAGGACGGATCACACGGACGGACGTGTCAAAATGTCCTCAGGTAAACGCCAGGCAGCAGCCTCATGCTTGCTTGCGGCACACGATCGTACGCTTTTTTCCACATTTTATTTGCTTGTGGGGAGTGGGTAAAGGTTTCTATTAGTCGGGGTGAGCGATTTTATAACTTGCTTCAGCACTTTACGTTTCGAGCGCTGTTTGTGCGCGGATCTACATAGACATAGATGCTATCGCATCCTACTCATATTGCAACTGTGAGTTTCCACGTCCCCACCAGTCGATTTAAACGGCGGCCTACGTTTTTTTTTTTTTTTTTTTTTTTTATTCAGTTCACTTTTGATCAGTATACGGTGTACCCGAGGCCTTTCGACGTGGCTCTTCGACATGGAGCGAGAGTAGCAGATACAGTGCGGCCAAGGGCGCGCTGTCAACGAGCGGACGGGCCCATGCAGAACTGTCGTGGAACGAACAACCATGGGCGGGGAGGAATCGCGATCGTTTTGGGGAGGGGGCCGTGGATCATCTCGGTGGTGGTCGACTGATGGCGGCCACAGAGAGTGTCGCGGCCGTATAGCGCGCAGGTCATGACGCGCGCGGTGGGCGTCTGTGTATAAGACACAGCGGCGCGCGTGCGGCCGCCGGCGGGCGCCCGTCCGGCGGGGCCTTTTGATGGCCGGGCCGCCGGGGGCGATGCCGTCGCTCTCGGGTGCGTCCGCCACTGGACGATGGGAGACGGCGGCCGCCGATCGTCTGGCGTGAGCGCGAGATCCTGGGTGGTCGGGCCGCTTCTCCGCGTCCCCCTCATCCTCCCTCCCCCTGCAAGCAGCCCAACGCCCCGGCGGTTGTCGGCGGCGGTATTTCGGCCGGCCCCGGGGAAGGTAGTTATTTCTAAGGTGACGTTGTAATTTGAGCGGGAAGGGAGGCCACTTCCTCTTGTTTAAGCGACGGCCTGCGTGGGGGCTCTCGTGCCGGGGCTGGCCTCCTCGGACTCTGACAGCACGGACGACGGCTTCATCAGCGCAGCTGCACAGCGCGGCGGATTGCTCGCGTCTCGCCCCTGGAAGGAGGCCGCTGCTGCAGTGCGTGCACCGGACCCACTCGGGGGAACCGAGGCTCCGCGATTTGCAGTCAGTGAGAGAACTCGAATCCGTTGAAGGTATCTCGCGGTGTCGAGCATCCCGCGGAAAGCTCTGCTCTGAAAGTATGGGAGACACTACGTCTCGCCGCCGCTGAGCACGACACACGAGTTCGATAGATTATCCATGTTTATTAAAATGATGCGAGCCTGGAAAGTTTAGGCCATCGAAGGACCGGCTATACCACAAACAGATATAAATGTGAATACAAAAAAATATCGATAGGAGTCACGTCCGTCCAGCCGTTCATTGGTGGAATAAAAGGAGAAAATTTTTAAAGTGAGAAGCATAAGCGCCCGTTCACGCTCGCAACAAGTCTGTGCTGTGGGACTCGGAATATACAGTAAAGAAATAAATAATAATACAATAATAGGAGTAACAAGATCACAAGGAAAGCTCACAGGCATCCTGCAAATGAGCTCGAGCACACGAGGAATATACGGCTCTGCGGTTTGCCCACGAAGCGAAGGTAGACGTCAGCATATTCGCTGCTGCCACATAACAGGTGTAAGCTGCTGCGGAGTCACGCCGAATACATCGCGAACGAATTGCTTCACGACGTGTTCGGGATGTGCTTTGCGAGTCAACCGTGGCCAACGCCGGCTCCTCTGCGGGCGTAGCGGCAAGGTGTCGCGCTGGCCGAGCGTGCTGACACGCATCGCTAGCCGGCGATCCGACGGGCGCTGGGAGAGCAGTGCAGTAATGACAGACGCTCCCATCGAGCGCGATTCGGTGGCGCTGGGACCACCGCGCCCCGCACTTTTGTTGCCAAAACAGAGGTCCCCCACCTCGGAATGAAACCCGCACAAAGCGACCCGTCCGCCCGCAGACCAAAAATAAGCAATCCGAGCGGCACGAGAAAATTGTTTCCTAACTACCGCCGGATGCTGCCGGCGGCGGCGCAGGGGCGATACGCGGCTTCCAGTTGGTCGAGGACCCCCCGCAAAGGCCCCGCTGCGCTGCCCCTTTTTTCTTTAAAGCGCCACTAGAGGGAGGAAGAAGAGGATCAGCGTCATCTGGCGTCTGCGGCGGCGGTGATGAGTCCCGCCGAGAAAGCGCTCTTGAAGAGGCCGGCCGATAATCAACCAGCCGAATGAACTCGTTCCGGCTTCCGGAAAGTGGTCGGCGCAGATCGTTGCGCGACAATGAGTTTCGACAGGCTCTCGCCGCGGTCCTTGCGGAGACATAAGCGAGCGGAAGAAAGCGCCGCGTCCAGGAAGAACGCGCCGAGGAATGGGCTGCAGGGAGGCGCGCACCGTGCCACTTCGCCCAATTGTCAAGCTCGACATCAATTATGACCGGCGCAAATGACGCCGGCCGGAAGAAGGGCCACTGTTTGAAAGACTCATACGCGTGGGGCAATCCACCGCACGATGGTGCTTGCGTCACAGCGACTCGGTGCGAATAGGAATTGGGGAGTATACGAAATGCTCTCGAGGCATATACTGCGGCCCGTTGCAGCAAATCACGGCACTCCGTTTGCGAGGCGCAGAGCACATCTTCCCCCCCCCCCCCCCCCCCCCCCCCTGTCTCGCAGGTGCTGCCGCGTGGGAACAGTCATCCTTCGGGGCGCCGTATACCGCTCAAGTGTGAGCGAATGTTCCTCAGGCTACTTCATGTTTCTGGGAGAGAACCGTGCCAGAGATATGTGAGAAGTGTGGCTTGCCGCCATACAGATGCAAGGCAATAAACAACGCGCGGGAATCTTCAAAGTAAGGTATTAAGAGTGCAGTGCTCCCGACCAGAAGCAGAGCCGTCCATGTAATACCTCGCTTCCCTGTTTGTTTCACAAAGTAAAGCGTCGCATTTCGACCTCCCCCCCCCCCCCTCTTCCTCTTCTATATATGGCGCACAGCGGTGTAAAGCTACTTCGAAAAATGTAACATCCTGTCGCTCACTTGCCCCCAGACGCAGTCAAAGAAAGCTTGAACGGACACTTGGAATATTTGACGACCGCCGCGTGTTTATTACATGTGTATTAGGAGTTCGATACACGTAATGAATTTTCTTCACAACATTTGCGAGGCTGCACGTAATGACATTAATTCTAAATCTTCTCGCTTCTAATAATTGCAGTTCGAAAAGCGCCATGGACTGCTCTCCTAAATTGCGCAGTTTTGGCCGCCGGAATCGCCCGGAGAATTCTTCGGCGCGAGGCGCTTCGCATGAACAGCCGAAACTAATGGCAGCTGAACTCCGGCCATGCCTTGGCTGGACCGGCGAAGGAACGCGTAGCCTGGGTGGGACCAGTAAAAGAAAAGAGCGAGTAGCGCAGGAGCGCCGAGAGAGCACGGGGCTGCGTGGGGACAGCAAATGGGCGGCCCCCGGTGCCCGCTTGTTTGCTGGCCGCGCGAGAGCCTGCAGCGGTCGCGAGTGCCTTTGTCGCCGGCAGCGCCTGCGGCCGGGTCCATCAGCGGCCAGTCCACCGAAGGCGTCACGCCGAGATGGACGGGGAAGAAGCGCGCTCGAGCGTCCAGCGTACTCCGCCGGGGACAGTCAGCCCCCGGACTTTAATGAAGGTCTTCGGAGAGTCTCACGGGAGCTGGCGCGGGCTCCGGTTTTGTTCTCGCGTGGGGGCGGCCCCGAGCACGCCGGGTGGCCGCCGTCGAACGACGACGCTTCTGGTCCGCCGCGGCGCCGCCTTCCATTTGGCCACGACCGAGCCAAGGTCGGCTCTCAATGAAGCGGGCCCCCACCTTTCAGGACTGTCGCACCGTCGTCTTGTTTTTATTATTTCCCGCCCTGGGCGTATTCCCAGTCACCACGGCCAACGCCCGGGCTGGGAAGCTCAGAGAATGTGGCCCGCGGAAACTGCAGGCACAACGGCGTCGACTCGTCACCGACTCACGGGGCGGCGGCGGACTGCCGGGGCGAGGCTTCTGCGCAGAGAAGACGACGGGCAGGCGGGACACCCGCGGCACCACCCTTGCTCCCGGACGGCCACGCGAAGCAGTGCACGCAGGTGCAAGCCAGGCACCCCTCGCGGGGCACTGACGAGCTCCTGCGGAATGCGCGTGTTGCCTCGAGTCGCCGCCGACCAGAGGCGTCGGGGCCTACGCATGTGACTTACGCCAGGTCGCCGTCCTGGAATAGGGGGCCGATCACCTGCGCTGTAAACATACGCACTGCCGCTCAGTGCGCGCAACAAGAGTGGTGAACTCAGCGGCACGTCATCGCCTGAGGAGCACAGTTTAAATACATATATTGCCTATCAACTGCTGCGCAGAGACGCGCGACTGTCTAGACTGCAAGCGAGTCAAAGCTTCCTCTATCCAACCTTTATTATTTTCTCTCTTTCGACATCCGTCTCGCCGAAACTATCCGCCAAGCCACGCCTTTCGCAGGCAGAAGCTGAAAGTCCTTACTTTCAACCATTCTCTGAGTGAGTTCAGTTCAGTTCAGTTCAGTTTTATTTCAACGTGCTTCAAAGCGTATGCCAAGTTTACAATATGAACACGCCTTGCGACTCTATATATACAGCGCCGGTTCGTTCGGAAGAACTAGCTTCTTCCTCCTTCTCTCTATGCTGGTCGCATTTTAATGGTTGCCGTTAATGTGCTCCCTAAACAAAGGGAAGCGTGGACGGAGTGGGGACAGCAGCTGCTGACCTGTTGTGGTCGCGCAGCCTCGGGAATGCGGCGGGTGTCCCCTCACCAGCTGACATCTCGCGATGACCAGGTTCCCACGTGAGGCCAGGCGGCCCGTTAGGCTCGCCTTGCCCACGGAACGTCTCAATCGCGCGGCGCCACAAAGCAGTTGCACGAGCCCCCGCGGCGCGCGCGCGCTCCCCAGGCGTCGGCGGCGCAGGCCCCATTGACCTTTCGATTGGGGGCGGTCGCCGCAACGGTCGGCCGTCCAGCTGCAGCCCCCGTTGTGGCCGCTGTTCAGGCCGCAGCCGGCGGCCCATTTTCCGAGACGCAGGCCTTCCAGCGAATTGGACATTCATTACGTCCCATTTAAAAACGGGGAGCGTCCCGGGCACGCGGGGGCTCGATGACAGTTGCCCTGTTAGAGCGAGCCTCCTCAGCGCGGAGAGCCGTCGTCGGGCCTTTGTTGCGCGCCCGAGTGGCTCGACTCCTTGTTCGGCACTCGGGGCCCGCCTCCGAAGGAGCGGCCCGGCCGAGATGCGTCACCGCGCGCGGACCCACTGGTCTCGACTCCCCCACCCCATTCGCTATTTTTCCACACTCTACCGTTGTGACGATACAAAAAGAGGGCGCTGTACAAGCACGGCTCGCGCGCACACCGTGTTTCCACATGACGGCCTAGTGTGCAAACAGCAGATTGATGCGCCAGGGGCAGCGTATATACAATGCAAAGGCATTTGCTCGGAGCTGCTGGACAGACATACGCGGAAGCACTCGCAATAGCGGCCACTTTTCCCGTAGGCCCTTGGCGAGAAATCGTGGCCCCTAAAAGGGTGCAAAGAGAAGGGCAACTCCTGGGTTCCCGATGGCCGAAACTATAAGATACGAGTCGTGGGTCTTTGTATTTTCGCTGGGGCTACTACACGCGCTTCAGAATTATACCACATTGTACAGTGTTAAATTATGTTAAGCTTCCCAGCTGTCAAATGGCGATTGAGAATTCACATTGGTGACTTGAAACCTTGTCTGTTGGTCAAAAATGGTTGTGTTCGAAGAACTTTCTAAATCGCCGATCCAACCTTTATTATTTTCTCTGTTTCGAGATTAGTCTCGCCGAAACTATCCGCCAAGCCACGCCTTTCGCAGGCAGAAGCTGAAAGTCCTTACTTTCAACCATTCTCTGAGTGAGTTCAGCTCAGTTCAGTTCAGTTTTATTTCAACGTGCTTCAAAGCGTATGCCAAGTTTACTTGGCATACGCAAACAGTGGCCCTTCTTCCGTCCTCATTGCCGACTTGACTGAAGTTCAGCGTTTATGCACTACTTGTGCGCTTGCTTTAATTCTGCTTCAATGTAGGATACCTTCGGCGGAACTGACCTACTCTGACAACTACGTTTAGAAAGGCAGAGCTTTTACTAAAGCCTTTCGCACCGGAATGTCCGACGGCGCAGCTTGCGATCACTGCGGTCGCCAGGGAACGACCGATCGTATTCTGTGCGCACTGTCCACGGCATATACCATAAACAGAGGCATTCACTTTTCACTGCACTCAACCTCTTAGACGACAAGAAATGACTTTGCAACAAACTCGTCCATACTCG
This sequence comes from Dermacentor andersoni, assembly GCF_023375885.2. Classification (NCBI taxonomy): domain Eukaryota; kingdom Metazoa; phylum Arthropoda; class Arachnida; order Ixodida; family Ixodidae; genus Dermacentor; species Dermacentor andersoni. The sequence continues at coordinate 110,724,613 of NC_092814.1, read as the reverse complement.
TTCAAAAAGGTGACACAAGCATTTCCGTGTATATTTTACATCATGTAGGGGCCGCCTTCTAGTACTTTCTTTCTATGCGCCCCCCCCCCCCCCCTTGATGCTTCTGTCCTCGACTTCTTAGTCGAGGACAGAAGAATTTTTTTCTTTCTCGCCGTGCAGCAGGGTAGCAAAGAAGCTACTACCGTCTATCAGCACCCCATGCTTTTCGCTTGTCCCTCTGTCATCATACTGAGACCATCAGTGAAAACAAAAATAGCCCTTTAAATAAATTCCATATGCGCACAGCTTGCCAAGAGCACTTGTCACAAGAACCACGTGGATGGGAGATTACGCGTGCACTGCTCATGCATTCTGTATGAGATATATAGTTCAATGAATACGAAAAAGAGAACGAGCACGAAAAAAAGCACAAACAAGACTACAGGACCTGTCCTTCTTACGTGCTCATTTTTATTTTTCTATTCATGAACAGGCACCTACTCGCCAAAGAACTTATTTCGCAGAGCTGTATATGTTTACTGCATTGCGAGCGGGACCATGACAGAACTCTCACAATATTGTCGTGTTGATGTTTCTTATCACCCACCCACAAAGGAAACACGAAAACTAAAATGTAGTCACGGACACTGCACCTGGCCCAGAAAAAAAAAAAAAGAAAATGTAACTCGGCATTCATATTGGTAGCATATCGGTAAAAACGGCTGCGTAATGCGACCTAAATGCGGTCGAGCATCCAGGGAAAGGCTGGACAATAAAGAGCGTATATATCGCACCGCTTGCGCAAAAGCAGATCAAACAGGCGGCTGAGTGGGCACAGAAAGGCCTCGGTTGTCGGCGCTCGGGAAGCAAGGCATCACACCCGAAGAAGCAAAACCCAGCAGAAAACGAGACAAGGATAAAAGCAGAGCGCCGGGCCGGGAGCAGAGCGGCGGGCCTCCGCTACACGCTTGGCCGCAATCGCAATCAAGCGGCATGGAAAAGCCGCGCTCGATCGGAGCTCTCTTGCTCGCGCGAGGAGGGCTTAACCAGCGGGCATCTCCGAGCTGACGGGACACAGCCATTTGCGCCGCTAAATTGCAGGAAACGAAGGGGATCCGCGGGCGGCCCGCGGCTATGCACACCTGGACACATCGCCCGCAAGGTGAGCTATGCCTGCAGCCGCGCGCGCGCGCCCTGTCTCGCTGCTCTCTCAAGAGAGACAGGAGCGACGGAATTACGTGGTCTGGCCCGAGTCAGGCCGCTGGCCGACCGACTCGAGAAAACCGCCGCGTTTCGTCAAGAACGAGCGAAGCGAGACTCGCCGCGCTGGACCGCGACTCGGAGCCGGCCCTCTGCGGCGCACGGACGGCGGTGCGCGCCCGACGCGGAAGCGAAAGGCGGCTGCGGCGGGTGTCCGCGCGCAGATTGTTGTGCGCCCGGTATATCGTTCCGATTCGGTGTCACTGCTCAGCGTGTTATTTACTTTTTACCTCCCTCTTATTTGCTCGTTCTCCTTTACGTTTTCGATGATTACAGAAGCCAGCCCAGGCTCCTGTGTCTATAAGACAGGGGCACCAAGAAAACGCCGTTCTTGATAGTTACGAAGGGAAAATGAGCGACATTATCACCTGTGGTGGAAGTGAACCAAAAAACTTGCAGACCACGAGGAACAAACGACGGAACGTCGTATAAACGGTGTAAAAGTGAATGTAAGTAGATAACAGAATGCAATGAGTGCCGCTCTTATAAATTAATAGGGTGACATTTTACCATCGCGAGAAGAAGTTCAGAAACTATGGCAGACGGGGAATAAGTTTTGCTCTCTTTCTGAGCGGTTGCGTGCCCTAGAATTGGGACATTCAATATACAACACGCTCACGGAGTTTTTTCCATTTGATTCCAGACTGCTCGTTCCATAAGGCTAAAAAATTAACTCGCGGCACTCGTATAGCCTTCGAACATTTGTTCATACGAAAAGCCTAATTCCCCGATGTCGCGCAGGGGGAGACGGAATGGGAGAATTCGAGCTACCGTTCTTTTTTCGCGATATGGCCTATTGTCGAACGAAGATATCCTTGTGGCGAAACTGTTCGGTGTAACCGTATACGTAGCAAAAACGCACCGGAACAGTCAGAATCACCACACGCTTGTCTGCAAGGCGACGTACGCAATTAAGTCATCCTGCATGCAACTACACACACTACCGGAGCCTAAAGGCGCTAGGCCGACCATAAGGTACGGATACCTTTCTTTCGATGTTATTCCTTATATCGTCCACCGCGCCGAGAACGGGCCGATCACTCTCATATGATGTATAGTCGCGGAGCGCCACTCGAAGCACTGACGAAGCGCGAAAAGGATAAAGGAATGGAATAGGCTCGTTTCATCTATATTACCCCCCCCCCCCCCCCCCTAATATACTTCATCGCATCATTTACCTAAATTGCCATCAGCACCATAATAATAATTTTTGTCGTGGAACGGTCAAACGCACGTGTGGCAAATCCGAGTGCTCTGTTCGGTCCGTTCAGCCGGGAGATTCAAGATATGCTCTGTGCACTGCAGAGTTACATCTTGCTGTCACATATACTGAACTCTTCGTGGCTAAACCCAGTCTTGCCGCAATGGTCGGGCTGTTTGCTGCACAGCTATACGTGTAAACGAACGATAGGTCTGTGACAATGTGCATGTTGTTAATTTGATATGGAAAAAAAATCGCTGGTTTTGCCGAGAAATCGCATATTTCAATTTCGACGGGCCTGCCAAACAAGATTTGGTGGGCAGGCCAGTGAGTGAGAATATCGTTTTGATTGAAAATACGGCCGTTGTGGGCAGACGAAAGCCTCAGCATCACCCGGGCCGGTGCTATACATACACGCCGCCGCGATTGACGGGCGACCAATGATGAACCATGGTGCTATATAGCACGAACGTCGTTCCGCGGCAACGCGCGGCGTCCATCGGGGCTGTCTTTAAAATGGTGCCTGCAGTGCAAGGAATGTCGGTGGCTCTACTTGGCCTACTCTCAAATACTGGCCCCGATGTCTTCGTGCTTTTGGGCCAATGGAAACGAGGACTGAAGCCGAGCTGATGGCGTTAAAGTCGGTCTTTCTGGACTCATCTGGCGCAGGTGGTCGGTGGCGCTTCTTAGACTTACCGGCATTTCCCCCCCCCCTCTTTTTCTTTTCTTTTCTTCTTTTTTTGCACCGTACGGTTAATGAAACATAATAGTCGAGATCAACTCTGGCATTGAACATCTTCAGCCGAACCTTGAATGCAATGCTGCTTCCCCACTCTCAGTTCTCTGGAAGCGCACTTTTCTTCAATTCCGTTTCCTTCCGCTCTTCCCGCCTTTCCAGTGCGTTTGAAGTTTGCATCAGCAAACATAGCAATAAATAGAAACCAAAGGAGAATAACCTGACGTTTCTCTTTGACGCTGGCGCAGTGACAAATGTGAATGCGCAAGTGCATGTATAATGCAATTTTATCGTGAATGTGATTCAAAACAAGCGGCCGCTGCTGTTCGTGCACAGCGAGCGAAGCAGCAACCAGCAGGTGTCCTGCTGCACCGGCAAAGGCGAAAGGCGAGTCCCCACAGAACTAGAGACGAGTTCCTCATTGACTGCAGAAAAGTTCTCTTAAATTGACAGCAAACGACATAGACAAGTAGTTCGCGAGCACGTCAAGAGATAGCCACTGGCAGGCAGACAAAGCGGAATCCAAAGCGAGTGGCCTGCAGTGACGGAGCTCGTTATAGCTTCGGGCGGACCCAGCAGTGCCCATCGGTTCCAGAGGTTCCGAAAACGGTTGGTCGTCTATGGCGATTGCCCGCGCGCGCGTGAGGGCCAGAAATTTGTGTCCTCCGACGGAGCGTGAGAAGCGACCCGACCAGCCCCCGCGATAATTGGCCCCAGCCAACGACCACGCACTGGCCGCCAAAGATAAAGCGGGGGAACCCAAGGAGAATAGGCGACGTCTCCCAGACAAAGCGCACGGATTCGCGCGCGCCACCTGGCCAAATAGCATTATACGCAGAAACTCGTTAAAATATGGCCACAATAACAGCGGCGCGCAGCGCGCCGTAACCCCGACGCCACCTGCCCGCCTCCCTGCTAACGAGTGCGATCGATAATCATCGAAGGGTCGTCGATAATACGCGCGATTGTCTTTGGCGGCTTTGTGCCGGGATGTCCGGGTGATGCTCGCCGTTGCGTCCCGAGGCGTCCTCGCCTTTTGTCATGTAAAGCGCCCGATTGTCGTTCGGCCGGGGAGCTCTTCGGCGGAGATGGGTCGTACAGTGTTTCACAATGTGGCGCCGGACGCCCCGGAATGCCGAAAACGCCGCCGCGTGCGGCCAAGGCCCGCGGCCGCATGGGAAATGCGCCCGTGAGAGCGCCCCTGCCAGCTCGGCCTGCTTTCCCGCTGTCCTTCTTGGCGCCCACGCGAAAGAGTGGACTGTCCGGCCACAGATGCACTGCTCCCAGGGCGAGTCCGAGGTGATGGTAGCCGTCATTGTTGGACAAGAAACAATTATCATAGTAACCACAACAATGTGTTAGTCTTCAACAGGAGGCTCGCAGCGCAGTCTGCGTGTGTCGAAGTACCCCGTCTCCTCCAGGTTACCGCAGCTTGAGTGACCGAGCATTGAATTCAGCAAGTCGGCACGGATTCGTTTCCCCAACACAGTGCAAACTAAAGGATGACAAAGAGAAGACACACCTAAAAACGATAACACGTGCCTTGGTGTTCTTTTTTTTTTTTTCGTACGTACTGCTGTTTTTTCGTGCGCTTTGTGTTTGTTGTTGTTCAGTTTGCGCTGTGTTAGGGACATTGAGGTATATAGTTCTCAACGCAGAGAACTGCCTTTCTGCCGACAGATCACAATGTAACTGCGCAGGAATGTCGACAAGGAAAAGCTCTAATAGAGACTTGAGGGGATCCTTTATCAGCCGTAGAAAGGTGTATTTGAAAATCATGATCGATGTGAACGCATCTGAATTACAATCCTGTAGCTTATAATGCATCGCTTTTAGGTTATGTTACAAAAATTGGGGGGGGGGGGGGGGGGGTTTAAAGAAAGGTTGAAACTAAAAGTACACGAGCCTGCCTCTTGGAGTTGGTTTCCGCAAGGTGCAAAACTGCGGTTTCAAGCGTCGCCGATCTGATACACATTTTCTGAGAATGACTGTTCGATGAAAACCGAACAGTACGCATGTTTTAACCAAAAATAACCTACATATGCCTATAATTATGACTTCAAACAGCATGCATATAGTTGGGAAACTATTTTGATGTCGTAAGTATAGCATGAACGGGCGAAGTAGGGTGCGTGCTAAGTGACACGTACCATTACGATATCATTAAACGCGATTTCTCCAGCGTTATACGCCACGCATAGTACACGTTTCACGATATTAATATGATGAATTATTAGTGCAACAGTGATCATTTGATTTACTTACTGCGGTACTCTGAACTATAAAGCTATCTTGATGGTTCCAAATTGCGCACACTGTGTAGTATATATGTGAGGTACTGTTTCGGTCGCGTTTCAATGTGCACAAATCTTCCCTAGAATGCACACATTCACCATATTAACCATATTAGAAAGAAGGTTGATTTTCGATGTTCCGGCTAGAGGTTCTAACAGGGAGCACACCGACCAGTATCGAAATTCGTGCCTAAGTGCCAAGGTGACAAACGCTCTCATTGTCGTGCCGCACTGCCCAGGAGTCCCCGAGGCGTTACTTTCAGCCAATGAGCGTTGACAAAGGCATCGTCCGGAGGCAGTCTAGCACAGCGACGGCACATCGAAGAGACCAATTCTTTGCTCCGACGCGCCTTCTGGACGTGGTTTCCCGAGACCAAGTTTCTCTTGTTTAGCGCGTTTCTTTTGCATAGCATCAAAAACAAAAGCGTTCCTAAGAGAGAGAGAGCGAAAAGATGCATAGAAAAGTTAAACAGAGGCAGTTCCGGTTCGCTACCCTGCACGAGGGGAGGGGGCGTTCCTATAAGGAAGGGAGCCTTGCGTATAGGCCTGAGCTTTAGTCACAGCGAGATTATAGCGCTGCAGATGCTCTTTCCAGCGTGACGACCGACCGGGAAAACGGCGTTGGTGAGTGTCCTCACGGCCATCCCGGACCCGAGCATCAATGTGATACACGTCTGTGCGCGGAAGGAAGGAGCGGCAGATGAGCGGCTGATTTGGAGGAAGCAGGGGACGCCAAGAAACGAGTGCACCTGCCGGACAAGTGGCGACGCGTGCCAGCGCGCGCAATGAGCATCCGGTGCGCGTGCGGACCGCCACGCGCGACACACAGACCGAGCAGGGCGCGCAAATCCCCGAAAAGAAAGAGAAACGAGCTTGGCATAATCGGCGAATCCCTTTTCATTAAGGGCGTCCAGCTGCCTCCCACATCACAGAAGGCGGCAACTGCTCGCCCCCGAGGTGCCCGCCACGAGCAGCATCCACCTGCCCGACGCGCCGAAATAAGGCGCCGCGTCAACCAAACTGGCGACGGATCGCGCGGGCAAGCGCTGTCCAGATGCGCGGTGCATACAAAACGCCACGCCTGGGAACCGCTCGAGCGCGCGCAGTCCGCCGGCAGCTGCTTGGCACCGCGCGTCGCGCCGTTGCGAATTTGATGGGCGCCAAGGCCTCAAGCCGCCGTTGGTGGGGGCAGATATTGCCAACACGGGCCATCGCAGCTCGCCTAAACTTTGCCGACATTCGCGTTGTTACTATAACCGACAACGCTGCCGCCGTGCCCGGCTACCGCGCGTTGCCCCACCGTAATGGCGCCTACCGACTCGGGAGTTATGGCCGGGGTGGTATATAATACAAAACAGAAAGGACCACAAGAGGGACGATTGCGTGCCGAAATGCTTCGAGGTCAGTGAGGGTGTTTGTGCTTTCTTCGTTTAATGACCAGGTGCTGTCTAGCACTTTTTAACTGTCATAGACACAGACGAACACTTAAACGCGAAAGGCGGTCGGAAAGTCCAATTGTGCTGCATCTTTGGCAGCTCCTGCGACATCTAATTAGCCGTTTGGATAATGCGGTGCGCTTGACGGCTAAAAGAAATGCGTACAGCAGCGAGTATTGCTATTCGTTATTCGCATTTACTGCTGTTAACGTAAGTCCTATTGCAGATATAGTCCCAGAAGCGAAGCTAAGTGGAACTGATATGCCACTTTCCCTCAAACAAGGAAAGGCGCCACTCAGCATCACCGACGCCGAGTGAGGCACGCGCTATTCGTGGAGTGCATCCAAGTCAAGTATATCTGGTGGCAGGAGAACTGAGACGTCCTAAGGAACCTGGCTTTCAGCGTGGTTTCAGCTCTGCCTTTTTCATGGGCTGAGTACGTTTTCCCGATACCCATTTAGCTTGTTTATTCACCTGACGAGCCCCGTCCTCTCCTATCTTTTGCCACTTTGCCACACCAACAAGGATTTATTTACAGAATGAAATTCCCTACCAGCTCTGTTCATTCAGCAGCTTTTGAGCTAATCCACGCCCCATTGTCGCAGTCATAGCCAAGCCGCAGGTGTCTAAACAAACATGCAGGCAAACCACAGGTAAAAATAAGCTGACACTTCTCTTCATCGCTGTTCGCCGCTTCAAATGACAATCACTGCAAAACGAGAAGAGAGGGGGTTAACCGAGGGTCCCGATTTTTATTAGTCATATCATGAGAAGCCAACAAACACTGACACCAAGGACAACATAGGGGAAATTACTTGTGTTTAATAAATGAAATAAAGAAACGATAAATTAATGGAAATTAAAGTGGATGAAAAAACAACTTGCCGCAGGTGGGAACCGAACCCACAACCTTCGCATTTCGCGTGCGAGTAACTTTTGAAAACTGGACCCCGTCTATTAATCTTGCCTTCTGAGAAAATGTACGCCAGTAGAGTTCGCCGAAATATTTTTGGTCTGCACGGGAAGTATTGGACGTCTGCGGCGTCTGACATGTGTCCGCAGCAGCAAAAATCTGGAGACCACTCAGCACATCCTAATACGATGCGAAGGTATTCACCCAGCGAGACCCTTAGGTAACGTACACCTTCCAGAAGCGTTTGGATTAAAGTGGACGGAAACATCAACCGGTTACCATTCGAGATAAGCAAGAGACTTTTAAAGTATTAGAAGACAAAAATCTGGGAATAGATTGATACGACCGGATCCGTTACAGCCATAGGTAGACATTGAAGTTTTGAGGAATTGAAAAAAAAAAGATTAAGGATATGCATACAAAAATGCTAGAATTATTAGCATGTATAGCATGCCTGATTAACTCAAGCATGCTGGGTGAGTATTTGTCACCACCGCGTTTCAGAGGGATCCCAATAAATCATCATCAGGTGACGTATGCTCAGCAGCTTGTGTATTGCGGGTGCGTTGCCCGCAACGGTCGCAAGGAACGCTTTTTTCTGTTTTCGTATTGGCTGCAGCCCACGTTCACATCGCCGATAACCGAAGTATATACTGGTAGTTCGTATATCGCATTTCCAGCGTTATGTCTGGGCTCCGTATTCACAAAAAGACTTTTTACGCTAGAACTGTTCTTAAAAGCACATGACAACCAATCATGTTGACGGACACATTGTTATCGAAGGCAACCGACCAATGGCGAACAGCCCTTACCAACGAAATACTTTGTGAATACGGCCTTTGATTATTTGTATACAGAGCGCGCGGGGCAGCGGCAGCTTCTAAAAAGTTAAAAAATGAATTAAAGCCGAGGTTTTACATGCCAAAACTCCGATATGATTATGAGGCACGCCCGTAGTGGGGGTCTCCGGATTAACTTTGCCCGCCTGGATTTTTTTAACGTGCCCCTATATCTAAGTACACGGGCGTTTCTCCCCCGAAATGTGACCGCCGAGGCTGGGATCGAACCAACGACTTCGAGACCAGCAGCGTTCCCCGCATTCCTTCCTTCACGCTGGCAACGCTGTGATAGTTCTTGCAATCCTGTGCCAGCTCCCCGCGAGTGTATGCGACGAGGACAACACGAGTATCGGTGGCACGGCGACACGATGACAACGATGACGGAGAGCCGACCCCTACACACCGAAGTGACGGGATTCATGGAGCAAAGCGTGTTTCGAGCTCTTAGCTGCTGTCACTGTAAAATGTTGCATATGGCATTTGTATGTTATGCTGATTATACGACGCATGCCGCAGCGTATATATCAAAGGGGGAATGTGCGAGAGGGGCAAACCCAGTCGTCAGTTCCCGTCGCCGTAAATGTTACGGAACAAGACCTCGAGCTTCATTCAGATAACGGCTGATGCAAGCTGTGCACCGACGAGCTCTACCTGGACACCGTGCTGTCAAGATAGAGCTCTCGGGAGCACGCAACCCCGCGTACTCCTTTAGGTGACATCGGATTGCTTCATAAAGTGGACCTGGATACGGGCGTGCACGTGGCTCAGGCCGAAGCGAGCGAGGCGCGTGGCACTCACCGAGGCGGCGGCCGGAAGGCATCGTCGGCCAGGACCAGAGCAGCGGTTCGACGGCGGCCCAGCAGAGCGGCCATGCCGCCGCGCCTGCCGGCATCATGGCGTTCGCTAGTCTGCTGGGCCGCCACACTGGCGCGTCCACGGCGCGAGGTGTTGCATTGTCTGCCCCTGTCGAAGATGGATTGGCCCTTGCATCGGAAAGTAGCAGCGGCGGATAAACGCGCCGCAGGCGCACATATGCGTAGGGCGGCTCCCCGGGGAGACTTCCGTGGGGGCACACGCTGGCGACCGACGTCAAGCTCTGACCGCGCTATCGCGCCTTCTCAGAGCCCCCGGCGCAGCCGCGAGGCAAAGCAACGACGCGTCGTAATGGCAGCTGCATTGCCGGCCGATAGGTTGTCCGGACGAACACACGGGCATTCTGGTTCGAATCCAATCGCTGGGCGACGAATGCCTCGCACTTATCTCTGCTCCAGAATCTACCTTGCCACAAATGGGCTTACGAGGGCGTACAGGTTGCCGAGCCACATTTGCAGCCAATTAGTTTTCATGCAAAAATAATTTCTGGAGGCTGAGAAAGAGCTCTGTAGGATGCCTGCAATGACGTGAGTGTATTGTTGGCGAGCTTCTCTGCACAGTATATAGCCTGCTCTTCACAGGAGTAAATTTTCCTCCCTGTAACAACTGTTAACGTGTAGTCAAGTTCGAGTCCTGGGTAATTTAGTGAAGAGCAGCGTCAGGTGTGCGAGTCCACTAATGCTGATCACCCAGCCGTGTGGAGCACCTATCCACTGCTCTAGAGGTGCTATCAAGAACACGTCGCTGATCGAGATGTAGAGCCCCAATTATGTGTATGTATGTAAACTAAACAATATGCCCTTTCGCATGCATCCAGAAGGTGCACATGTGAGTAGCCATGGCTGCTACCAGAATTGGATTAGCTATTTCATTCGTCTTATTTCTCAAGTAGGAGGAGCGAAATGCTTTAAAAATACCTCGCCTGGGCCAGACCAAGGACCGATTGTACACTACACTCTATACTAACCTGTCATTTTTTATACGTACTGTTTGGGCATCAATTGCTTACAATTGACATTTAAGTTAACAGCCAACGCGTCGTCCTATTTCAGGAAGACCTGCGGAGACCCGTGCTCCGTAGAAGTATCCAGACGCATGTCAAACAGAAGATGACCTTGTCTTAACTGAAGGGGAGCGTATAGTTTTGGCAGAGTAGTTCTGCGTCTTTGCTGGAGCGGTTTCAAGCGACCTCGTGCCTTACAGGTAACACGTAGTTGGAGCCTATGTGGTACATACCGGTACAGTCGGCCGACCATGCCGGGAAGCCACGGGCACAATGAGGACAGGCCAACTGGCAGAGCACGCATGCCGTTGCGGACGTATACGGATGCCGTGCTAACTAGGCTGCGCCCTTGCGTGAAAAAAAAGAAGATCGAAAAAGAACGCACATACACGCGCGCGCACATATATAGTACACGGAGTCTTCGAACAACAAAAGGCGAGAGTCCAAAGAGGAAGAATACAAGTGGTGCTGGTGCACCGGCGCGGTCCTGTAATTCCAGCGACTTGAAAAGATCGCGCGCTGCGCAGAGAGAGGCCCGCAAGCGTCATCTTCTTCTTGTGTTTTTTGACAAATTGTGCCCGGGACGTCGGGCGATCAGAGCGGCGCGCGGTCGACGCCAGAGGCGAGGTGCATCGGGAGAACAAAGAAACAGCCCGACGAGCGGCGCGCCCTGAAAGGTGCCGCCAAGTGGACTGTCCGGCAACAGCTCGTTCGGAGCGGGGACCAAAACGGCAGCTTCGCTCGTAAACGATTTCTTTGCTTTTGCGCGGCGTACGCGAGATAACGCGAGGAGGGGGAGGAGGAGGTGGGGGGTTGCGCCGCCGCGCGCATTTCACCCCCATGCTCTCCCCGCGGCCTCCGCGCTCTTCATTCCGCCGCTGAGGCAGCGTGGTCACAGCCCGAAAGGGAACAAACACAGGGGCTGACAGCGGCCGCGCTGCGCCGAAGCCGACCTGTCAAAGCAAACCAACCTGCGTAGCAATCACAATGAGCCTCCGTGCCAATCGCGATGAGCGCGCGGCAACCGAGGGGGCGCACTTGTTGTGCCTATGTTTACACATGATCCGCCTCGATTTGATACACAACGTTAAAAGGTTCGCTCCACAGCGTGCTAGAGAGAGGGACGGGACAAACTTTACTGCGACAACTGCAGTCCGCGGCGCCGTGAAATCTGCTCGCGGCTTTACCTATACTTGTATGGATAACCGAAAAGCGCTAAGCCTGCCGGGCCGGATTTAACGCGTCTCTCTCTCTCCCTCTCTCTCTCTCTCTTATTCACACGGTAAAAAAGAAATATTGGAGCAAATACGGCGTTGCCGGCTACTCGTTGTCTCACATTCCCATGCACTTTTATGCAGTTATAGTTATGTCCGTAGTTTGTGTGGGGAAGCGAGATTCTTGGAGGGAATGCACACAAAACGGCGTTACAACGTAACAACCAAAACAAAACAACACCGACATTATAGAATAACTTTGATACCAACAATGCCAACTAAACTTTTGAAACAATATGTGACAACACTACCACATGGCATAAAACGGGACAGCACGAAGAAAGAAAGAAAGAAAGAAAGAAAGAAAGAAAGAAAGAAAGAAAGAAAGAAAGAAAGAAAGAAATACGCTTGTTCGCCACGGGCCCAGTAACTTCAAACAGAATTAAGGACCTGCGATCTAATGCCATTAGCGTCGACATCAGGCGGTGTTTTGGTTAATCACGATGACGCCATTACAGAAAGATAGTATGCGCCTTTGTCCGCGTGGCAACATTTATACAACTAAATTTTTAAAAAAAAGTTTAATTATGGGGTTTTACGTGCAAGATCACGATCTGGTTATGAGACACGCCGTAGAGCGGAGCTCCGGATTAATGTTGACCGCCTGCGGTTCTTTTACGTGCACCTACCGCGAAATTAGAGCGCATTCGATTCGGGTGAAGACAGTGTATCGTATAGGCGGTGTCAAGTCGTAGTCGATTAATAAGAATGTCTGTGTTTCTATGTAATCTAAGCTGAAGTTAAAATTAAATAAGTGTAGCCATACAAAATTGATTTTTAGTTTTGATATCATAGTGAACCCATATCCTATGTACATAATGGATCGCTGCGGCTCATCGAAGATGCCGCAGATCACCTTATTACAGTTGAGTGAGAACACCTAATTTATCCTACATGTTTGTCGTGCTGCGGCACTGGCTGCAGTGTGGAATATTAAAATATCCCAGTATCCAATGAAAAATTATTATGTGCTGCGCGTCGCTGGTCTTTGCGAGCTCTTTGAGTGTCTCATAAACTATTACAAACTTGACAGTTTTCAGACTTATGCCGCAAATCATACGAGTACTACCTGAAAAGCTGTCACTTTTGCACATCTCGAACGAAAGTTATGAACTGAACCGCACAGTGGATATCGAATAGTTGAACCGTTATTCACCCGGTCCGAGAAAGCGTAAGTGTTTCTCGTCTATCCAACTGAGACATAAACATATGTTGAAACGTTAAGTATGTGTAAAAGAGCAGTTCCAATCGACCTGATGTTCCTTACAATACTGCACGTAATGTCGACCGTGAATGCAGCATTATTTCGGTGGCATGACACAATCACGCACTGCAATAGCAAGCTCCAAGTTACTGCTTAGCTAACGTGACTGAGTTATTAAATTCTGCACGCTGTGACAAAGAAAAAAAGAGAGGAAAAAAAGTTGGCATAGTTCCACAAGCAATCACTGTTTTCAGGGAAGAGGAAGAAGTGATCGTAGCGAGCAGCTTCAGCTTCGAGCTCTCTGCATTTTTTGTTTTATTTTCTGTGATCTCTGCAATCAGTGACTAGAAAACTGGGGGACGTCGTCCTCTGCAATGGGGGACCCAAACCCCGCCCAGCAATTGGGTCCTGAACGGCCAGTTCGTTATGCCGGTGACGTGAGTGACCGCTTCGACCCCAGCATGGTCCCGATTGAGTCATCTGATGGCTCCTCTATAGATGATATGGGCTCGGACAGCGATTTTACCGTGGTGTCAAGCCGACGTCTCAAGAGAAAGATACGAAGAACATCACCGACCAGTCGCCAGGCGACGAAAAAGGCAAGTGGCAAGCAGTCATACACTATTGCATACGTACCAACCACGACAACAGACAACCTCAACACACTGAACGGGCAGAGCCTGTCGGAATATTTTGAACGAACTGCCCATGGTCAAGTACAAGAAATACGTATAAACGCTCGAAAGAACATCCTGTCGGTGGAAGTCAATAACCGACAGTACTGGAGACACTGAAAAACGTCACTCAGTTGGGAAGCATCCCTGTTCGCGCATTCCCCACATACAGCAAGGAAGCGACGACAGGCGTCATCTACAACGTGGACATTGATATTACAGACACTGACCTGGCGAAACTACTATCATCGTCGGCTCCTGTGATCAGCTTTCGCCGTTTTGGACGATCCCGATGTGTCAAATTAGTGTTCCAGTCGGAAACTTTGCCAACACATGTCAAGGTTGGATATGCGAGGCATCCGGTACGTCCTTACGTGCCGAGGTTTTTACAATGCCACAAGTGTATGAAACTTGGGCATGTCAGTGCAGTTTGCAAGGGTGCAGTAACATGCAAACGATGGTGGTGGACCTCACGGAGACAGCAATTGCAACGTTGCTGCGAAGTGTCCAAATTGTCAAATTGTTCTGGTGCTCACGACGCAACCTCAAAAGAGTGCCCAAAGATCAGGAAGGAAATGGGTATTCTGAAGAAGATGGGTAGAGATCATTCCACGCACAAGGAAGCGGCAAGGGCTATCCGCCACCGCACACGCTGTTCACGACACCGACATCAACGGGACCGCAGCCCTTCTCGCGTAGGAGGAACGACAGCTCAAGTGCAGCATCCACCCCCTCCTCGTCTCAGGAATGAAGAAGCACGTGCCTCAAAGCCTTTGTATGCTGCGAAAGTAAAAGGCGGCTCATCATCGGCTCCAAACACATCGGAGACTCAGTGGCCCTCGTTACCATCAAGGCCTGCGGGAACGCCCTTGTGCACCGCTCCTACACGCACTGAAGAAAATGAAAAGATGGATGACATTGACGTCACGAGTATGTTGAAAAATTTGATGGGCTCCATGCGCAGGATTCTTTCCGGCCTAAATACCCCGGCTGCCAAGGCTGCCGTGCAGCTACTTGAAGTGTTGGAACCACTGCTAGTGGTTCTTCACTAAGCAAGTATGGCGATGATGCTTGAAGAACGGATGCGTCAATCGCTTGTTATGCAATGGAATGCTCGAGGTCTACGTGGTCGTTTGTCAGGTTTCCGACAGCGGGTATGTAAGTACCAATTTCCTGTTATTGTTATCTGTGAACCTAATATGGCTTCTTCTTTCCGTATTTCTGGATATGTCCAGATGTGGTCTCGTAACGACCAAACCTCTAGCAAAGTGTTAGTTTGTATACGTCACGATCTGGTGTATTTCAGACATGACGTCCCATCGCATACCACTAATGATTACGTATGCCTTACCATAAAACACAGATATCGCACGGTTACAGTGATTGGAGGATACATCCACCCAAGAGCAATAATCGATTGATCGCACCTGATGTCTCTGCTGCAAGCATCGCAAGGTCCTCATATTGTGATTGGTGACTTTAACGCGCACCATCCCATGTGGGGTAGCACTTCGATGAATTCTCGTGGCAAATATTTGGCCGACTTCATGTGTAGTCAGGGACTAAATGTGCTCAATGATGGGTCTCCTACATTTATTCGTGGCACGTCCTACAGCAGCTGTCTTGACATAACGTTTGTATCAAGGAGCCTTCTGTCTTCAGCATGCTGGTCGACGGATCTAGAGACGCATGGTAGTGACCACCTCCCCACTTACGTTCACTTTAGCTGGTTTCGCCGTTCAGCCTCACGTAACATTCGTCAAACAGACTGGATATAATTTCAGACTTCTGTCGACACCGCTTGTCAGAGTATGACATCTCCATCCGAAATAGAGGACATCATTGCTTCTACCCTGCGGGACAAAACCAGAGAAATCAGCATACCGAGGCACAGATCATCGGTCGACATAAAATATGAGGCCCTTCGTGCAATCCGTCGCCGCGCGGAACGGCGATACAGAAGAACAAAGTCACTGTCAGATCTTTCGAACAGTCGCCGAGCTCAACGACATGTTCTTCGGCATCTGGAGAAGCTTGATAGACAGCGTTGGAGGGCATTCTGTGGATCCCTAGATCCAAGGCAGCCTCTATCTAAGATCCGGCGGGTCATACGAAGTCTACAGGCAACTCCACAACAAAGACACCCATTCCGTGTGGTGGCTCTACATCAACGCCGGACCGAATTGGAGGTAGCAGAGGACTACTGTAAACTCATTGTGGACGCATCTAATGCAGTGACTTCATCCCTTGTCACCATCGCGCCCCCGTCACCTGATGAGCGACTCGAAGTACCGTTTACGATGCAAAAGCTTGACGCTGCGATTTCGGTTTCTCGACGCTCATCGGCACCAGGACCAGACGGAATCACATACGCTGCACTTTGCCATCTTGGCACCGAATCACGACGTCTTCTTCTATCTTATTATAATACGACTTGGGATACAGGAAATGTTCCAGATTGTTGGAAATGCAGTCGCGTTGTAGCGCTGCTTAAACCGGGGAAATACCCTATAGGAGCTTTCCTCCTACAGACCGATCGCCTTAGCCAGTTGCGTCGGCAAAGTAATGGAAAGAATGGTCTTGTCAAGGCTGGAATGGTTTCTAGAGAGAAATAATTGCTTTCCTGATTTTATGCATGGATTTAGAAGAGGCCGTTCTTCCATTGACGGTGTTATCGACTTGGTCTCCACTGTTGAACAAGAAAGAAGTCGCCGTCGGTTAGTTGGAGCTGTTTTTCTGGATATTAAGGGTGCATACGACAATGTACTCCATTATGCAATCCTTGATGCACTGGAAGATTTAGACGTCAGTGGCTGGCTATATGCATGGATTGTTAGTTACCTCAGTGGTCGCACGGTGTATATGTCGACAAGTGATGGCGACACCGGACAGTACCATATACATCGAGGTGTTCCACAAGGAGGAGTTCTCAGTCCAACTATTTTCAATGCTGCATTGATTGGCCTTGCATCCGAACTTCCTAGCACGGTTAAGATTAGCGCATATGCGGACGACATATGCATATGGACATCTGGAGCCACCCGTCCCCAAATGCGTGCTAGGCTTCAACGTGCAGTGACAATCACAGCTAAGTATCTGCGGCGTCAAGGCCTCCAACTCTCAACAGAAAAATGTTCCGTGATTACATTCACGCGAAAACAAATGACCAAATATCCGATAATCGTTAACGGAGTAGCGATACCTACGGTTACACACCACAGATTTCTTGGCTTAGTCATAGACCGGGGATTATCTTGGTCAAGACACGTCGCCGCACTGAAGTCAAAGCTGAAGAGTTTTGTTCACGTCCTTCGCGTCGTTGCAGGAACAAGATGGGGCCCCTCGGAGTCGTCATTACTCCAATTGTACCAAGCACTATTCGTAGGGTATATACGGTACAGCATGCCGGCGCTCTCAAGCATGGGACTTAGCTGTGTGCGCGCGCTGGAGAGCATTCAAGCTCAAGCATTGCACACATGTTTAAGCCTCCCACGATGCACGTCAACCAATGGAACAATAGCGGAAGCTCGTGCTTGTCCTATTGGGGTATACTTGCTCTGCGAGCCTCTTCGAATGTACCTTCGCGTGTTGACCCGACACAGGCACCATCCTCTGTCATCGCTCCCTGTTACCCACCCAGGTTCCAGCTTTTCAAGGACTATATCGCGCCATCAAAGCATTTTGCCGTCGAGATTTTCTCCCGCCTGTATTCCAAGAATACCCCCGTGGGTTCTGCCTAAACCTGTCGTTACATTGCAGATACCTGGAATTACTAAAAAGTCATCCGTTGCATCTATTGGCCTCAGGCAACTCCTCCTGTGGCACATTTCTGCAAAGTACAGAGATACTGTACACGTGTGTACCGATGGCTCTGTCACCATATGCCTCCACTGCAGCCTTCGTCATTCCACATATGATCATCGTTCGGCGGTTTAAACTAGACCATAGCTCAACATCAACTGCCGCAGAACTTGTTGCTATCCGGGAGGCACTTCGATTTCTCTCCGAGGAGCCTCCTCACGCATGGGCGATATTCTGCGATTGCAAGCCAGCTCTTCAAACGATTGACTGTGTCCTCAGACGGGGCCCGTATTATTCCATGGCTATAGAAATTACAGAACGCCTCGACCACGCAACTAGAAATGGCCACAATGTCACCTTTCAGTGGATACCCTCACACTGTGGCCTGATCGGGAACGAACAGGCAGACGCTGAAGCGAAAACTGCTTTAGATAATGCTTGTGAAGTACGCATTCCGTTCTCACGTACAGACACAAACGCCCTACTTCGTCGCGTAAACCGCAACTATACGTTAGAACATTGGACCCAACCAGACAACCAGATCGACGACACAAACGATTACACAAATGGGACCAAGAAATGAAATTTCGTATGCCTCACAAGCTCAAAAGAAGCCACACGAGCATGGTGCACAGGATTCGCCTTGGTGTCGCATTTACCAACCGTTATCGACATATGATAGGTGCCAGTGATACTAGCCCAAACTGTGAATGCTGTGAGGTGCCAGAAACACGAACATATATTTTGTGTGTGTCCCGCCCACGCGCAAGCACGACAGCAACTTGTCTCTTCCATTGCAAAAATCCATGAGAGACCGCTATCGGACGAGCTTTTTCTAGGTCCTTGGCCTAATGCAAATAGCGCAGCCCTGGTAACAAGAGCCATCATCATCATCATCATCAGCCTGGTTACACCCACTGCAGGGCAAAGGCCTCTCCCATACTTCAACAACCCCGGTCATGTAGTAATTGTAACAAGAGCCGCTATAGGTTTTCTCCAAGCCACTGGGCTGGACGCACGGCTTCAGAGAGGCCACAACTCTGTGAATTTGTATATACGCATCTCTTCCTTACACCATCATCACTCATCAGCCCTTTCCCTCCCCGTCCCTCTTCCCCAGTGTAGAGTAGCAGGCCAGAGCAAGTTATAGCTCAGGCCCTCTGCCTTTCTGTAAATAAATTTCTCTCTCTCTCACTGTTTTCAGGGTGTCACAGGTGACAGACAATAGGTAGCTTACATATAATATATAATTATGGGGTTTTACGTGCCAAAACCACTTTCTGATTATGAGGCACGCCGTAGTGGAGGACTCCGGAAATTTCGACCACCTGGGGTTCTTTAACGTGCACCTAAATCTAAGTACACGGGTGTTTTCGCATTTCGCCCCCATCGAAATGCGGCCGCCGTGGCCGGGATTCGATCCCGCGACCTCGTGCTCAGCAGCCTAACACCATAGCCACTGAGCAACCACGGCGGGTTAGGTAGCTTACATGTGTTACCGGACCCATTCATGCACGGAAAACCAACCAAGTTAATGGGACTGTTGTATGATCATGCAATGTTCGCAGAACTCACACAAGCGTTATTTGTATAGTTTTGGCATGCGACTACGCGCGACATTATTATTATGATTTTTAGGCGCCTTTGTACGGCTTCTCAACGTCTGCTGCCTGGGCACCCCCTTGCCGATCACCGTCCGATCGCCTTGATGTTTTCATGATGTGTGTGTGTGCGTGCGTGTGTGTGTGTGCGTGTGCGTGTGTGCGTGTGCGTGTGCGTGTGCGTGTGTGTGTGTGTGTGTGTGTGTGTGTGTGTGTGTGTGTGTGTGTGTGTGTGTGTGTGTGTGTGTGTGTGTGTGTGTGTGTGTGTGTGTGTGTGTGTGTGTGTGTGTGTGTGTGTGTGTGTGTGTGTGTGTGTGTGTGTGTGTGTGTGTGTGTGTGTGTGTGTGTGTGTGTGTGTGTGTGTGTGTGTGTGTGTGTGTGTGTGTGTGTGTGTGTGTGTGTGTGTGTGTGTGTGTGTGTGTGTGTGTGTGTGTGTGTGTGTGTGTGTGTGTGTGTGTGTGTGTGTGTGTGTGTGTGTGTGTGTGTGTGTGTGTGTGTGTGTGTGTGTGTGTGTGTGTGTGTGTGTGTGTGTGTGTGTGTGTGTGTGTGTGTGTGTGTGTGTGTGTGTGTGTGTGTGTGTGTGTGTGTGTGTGTGTGTGTGTGTGTGTGTGTGTGTGTGTG
This sequence comes from Dermacentor andersoni, assembly GCF_023375885.2. Taxonomy (NCBI): domain Eukaryota; kingdom Metazoa; phylum Arthropoda; class Arachnida; order Ixodida; family Ixodidae; genus Dermacentor; species Dermacentor andersoni. The sequence continues at coordinate 110,704,904 of NC_092814.1, read as the reverse complement.
TGTGTGTGTGTGTGTGTGTGTGTGTGTGTGTGTGTGTGTGTGTGTGTGTGTGTGTGTGTGTGTGTGTGTGTGTGTGTGTGTGTGTGTGTGTGTGTGTGTGTGTGTGTGTGTGTGTGTGTGTGTGTGTGTGTGTGTGTGTGTGTGTGTGTGTGTGTGTGTGTGTGTGTGTGTGTGTGTGTGTGTGTGTGTGTGTGTGTGTGTGTGTGTGTGTGTGTGTGTGTGTGTGTGTGTGTGTGTGTGTGTGTGTGTGTGTGTGTGTGTGTGTGTGTGTGTGTGTGTGTGTGTGTGTGTGTGTGTGTGTGTGTGTGTGTGTGTGTGTGTGTGTGTGTGTGTGTGTGTGTGTGTGTGTGTGTGTGTGTGTGTGTGTGTGTGTGTGTGTGATAGAGAGAGAGAGAGAGATACGAAATGCGAGTGAAGAAGCCTTCAACCGACACATGCTCGCTGATCTGATTCGTTAGACGGCACTGAATAGCTTTCCAGTTAAGTCTGCTCCCGTTATTGCCCATGCAAAGGTGATTCCCACGGATGGAAAAATTATCGCTTACGCGTGTTTACGCGTGTTTCTACATCCCGCTGAGTACGGCGTACTCAGTGGTACATCCACGAACGTCGTAGTGGTCCCTGCCCCAGATCATATCGTGTGCACTACAATTGCCATATATATGAATACAATTAAACTCGCTGTTCAGAATACATCCACCAGTGCTTACATAGAAATTGGATTGGGAGGTTGTAATTATATAGAAAGATGAGATGCGAAAGGCGGAGACGCTAACCGGAGGATAAACGTCCAGTTTGCTAAGAAGGTTGTGAATAAATAATAATGTCTTGGCCCGTAAACATGCATATCACATGCACATCAAACATGCACATCAAACATGCACAAACATGCACAAACATGCACAAACATGCACATCACAGACATGCACATGTTACCAAAGGATGCTTCACACGTGACAGATTCCAGAAAGTCCGAGTCACTTGAATTTGGTAATGTGGGAAGTCTTTTTTGATTCACAGTAACATGCACTGTGTCCACACCAGCAGGGCGTCATTATTTGTATTCGACATAGTTCGAGAAACGGATATTATCGTTGACTCCTATCCTTTTGAATACAAAGCGCAGGGGAATTGTATTGCCCTAGTAGTTTACGGATGCCATTGTATATACTTCGTTCAGAATACTTCGTTCGGAATATACTTCGTCCGGGTGTCCCACGTAACTTGAACCAAAGTTTAAAAAAAAATGCAATATGCCGCGTATAGCTGGACGGAACCAAGATAATGTTGTTTGCCGTTGCTTGGAGATACTCAGATTATTTTTTGCACTCCGCCACATTGCACGATTAGTCTTGATTAATTAATCAAGTTCTCCAATATTATAATTAGATGAAAAGTGTCAATGAGAAAATTGTAGAGCAACGTGAAAAACTCCCGATACAGCTTTCTGTTGCTCAATAAGTGCGACGTAAAAGCTTTTTTTCAAAGCGTGAATGAAGCCCGCGAATACACGCAAAGTGCCTCGAGCGGCCAATCGCTCGGCAACAAAAAGCATTTGTTTTCTGAGAAAGTTTGCGGTACCGGGCAGACCTGGCAGACGATGTTGGTACGAAGGGTGCTCAATAAACTGAACTAAATCATGCAAATATGGATGCACGTGCTCTTTCTATAGTGTATACTAGTGTACGCAGGCTGATTCTGATTATTTTGAGCAGACAGCCATCAGGAGGTACAGAAGTGGGCAACGAGGTTTTGCATGCCCTGCTTGAAGAAAACGTCCTAGCTAGATGGATAGAGGGGCAGATAAGCCCCAATTTTTTTCTCCTACACAAAATGTTTCGCAGCTTTCAGATTTCACTTTTTGTGAGGAATATGGCATCAAGAACGCACTCGTAAAGCATACAATGTGATTCGTTCTCCTGCTGTGTACCATTAAAGGGTTCAAACAAGAAAAAAAAAATACTTCTTTCGTGAACTACTTCGTCGCCTTTATTTCATTCCAGTTCATTCTTGCGCTTATAAATTTGGGCTTTTCTTCGTATATTCTCTTGTCTTCTATCTTCGCTTGTCTCTCTCTTTGTTTGTTTGTTTCGTTCTTTCTTTTCTATTCTCTTTTTTTAGCCTGTCAGAGTCGCGTGAAAGTTTCGCCATCAGCGCTTCGTTTTGCAGATATCATTACAGCAAAGACCCTGGTGTTACTTTTTCTCGATTTTCCATGAAACTGAAGTGCTGGCACATTCCTGGCTCGTAGGGCGTCACGACCAAGGCTTTACAAACGTCGGTCACGAGCTTCTGCATTTCTCCGATGGCGTTGGCCCAAGACCGGCTACGCACCATACCGACAAACACGCAACGCCACACGTGCGTGCGACTCAAATTCGGGGGAATGTAGTTCCAGCGGGGCGCAGTGCATACCGCATGCGGACACGGCCTTCCTTCGGTCTGTGAACGGGCGCTGAAGACAACACCGCTGCTGGCCGTGTGGTACTCGAACGACGCGCGGCTGCGCCGGTGTACACATCGTGCGCCGGCTGCCGCCATCTTGAGTAAACACACGAGACACACGAGCACCTTGAAACCGTCCTCCTGCACTGACTGCAGCGGGCGCGCTCGCGTGGTGGGAGAACTTTCATGGCGCGCCGCTGTGGCCGCAGATATCGAGTTTCTGCCGCGTGAAACCACAACACAAGGGGGCTTGAATTCTAGGCTTACAGCGATACGACACAGCCCGCCGGCAGCAAAACTAGACGTCCAGGCACGGCCGGATTTATGGGCAAGACCAAGACACGTGAGGTGCCTGTTATATGAACAGGACATTACTTCTCTCAAGAAACCGTTCTGCCTCGCGTTTTTCAATGGAACCCCGCTGGAGGTTTTGACGTGACAGGCGAGACGGCACAGCGGGGTGTGAGGGCCTTTGGTGGTATATGGCCAGCTGTTATCGAGCCGTTAGTGCCCAAAGAAAGGCTGATGAAAACGTAGCGACCGACGAGTTTTGCGCTCATCGGCTGTACAAGAGTTGGCAATCACTCCATCCATTAGCGCGCAGGTGCCAAGTCTCGTCTTTCCCTTCGCTCTATCTTCCGACACGCGATGCCTCGAGTCACCCTGAACCTTTTGCAAGGCGTATGGATGATGTTCTATGCCAACCTACAATGCATATACTAGTAATGATAATGATAAAAAAGTGTGGAATCGGATAGGGGAATTTAAAGGCATTGCTTCCAGCTTTTTCATTCCACTTGGGAATGGAAGAGTCGTCTCTATGAGCCGTCTGTGCTCCAGCTTCTAACTGTGTACCCGCAATACATGCCAGAGCAGGGTAATGCAACAACAGACGCTTTGAACAAATAAACACCGAGTAGAAATTAAAAAAAGAAACTATACTGAAAGACAAGCTCAAATAACATACAGGCAAACGCAAAGCCATTTAAACAAGCGCTAAACTGCCCGCCGCGGTGGCCTATAGCGGCTATGCATGTTGCGTTGCTAAGCACGAAGTCGCGGGATCAAATCCCGGACGCGGCGGCCGCATTTCGATGGGAGCGAAATACAAAGCACCCGTGTTCCGTGCATTGGGGGCACGTTAAAGATCCTTGGGAGTCAAAATTAATCCGGAGTCCCTCCCTATACTGCGTGCCTCATAATCAAATCGTGGTTTTTGCAAGTAAAACCCCACAATTCAATTCAATAAGAGCTCAAAGAAAAGCGAGAAAGCGGGGACAAAGCTATAGCTGCATGATAGCGCATTGCCCCAGGGGCACGCGTACTAATAACATGCGATGGAGGAGGGCACAAATGAGTTATTTTTCGTCCTATGGCGAAGAGGTGTACTGACGGCGTCTGTGTAACGGAAACGACAGACGGCTACGTGTCGAGCTCTTAACTACTGTCTCGGCAAAACTGCCATTTTTGCAGGGACGCGATAAAGGGGACGATTCCAAGCTAACCGAGAATTTCGGGTCGTTTGGTATGCTATGGGAGCGGTATGTACAGTGCAGCCAGCGAAATAAAGAAACTGCGTCAAATGGGTGCGTCGTGTATCGTCGCGCGTCTCGACTGTCCACGCCAGAAAACAAGCGGGTCGTTACACTTCCGGCTTATTTTCAAATCGCAATTCTTCGATGATCAGCTTAACGTCTTTTCAAGGTTGCAACACTCCAAGTCCAAATTAGACCTTGAAGGGAGCAACAAAATGTGGTTCAAACGCCTTCGCGGAGGTTGAGACAAAGCGGAAGCCGGTTATATAATTATTTTCCGACAGCGTAGCGCAGATAGAGAGCGACAGCATATTCATCGCGATGGGGGTGGCTCTCCGAGGAGCTTCGCCACGCTTATCGGCAGCTGTAGGGGCCCGTCATTTTCGTAATGACGGAAGAAACGCTACTGTGCTGCTTGCGAGTAGGTGTCCCTTTCACAAACGCATTACTCATTCCTAATTGGAATGGCGGACAGTCCCAATTGCAGCAGATGTGGTGTCGAAGGAACATATTGTTAAAGTGTATCATGTGTGACTGCCCTACATACGAAGACGAGAGGAGTGCCATTCGTACAGCTTTGGAGCACTTAGACAACCGTCCTTTCACAGATCAGGTCTTCGGCACGTGGCCTCGTGCGTTTGCTACGTGCAGGGCCACAAAGGCACTGGTGCGTTTCTTGAAATGCACCAGCCTGTATGACCGCCTGTGACCGACTCAGTGGTGCACGCTTGTTTGCGTAACAGTGGACACTGTGACCTTCTTTCTTCCTTCTCCTCTTTCAATCCCATTTCCCGCTTTCCCAATGCAGCGTAGCCTACCGGGCTCAGCCTAGTTAACTTCCCCACCTTTCCCTTATGACTCCCCCTCTCCCTCCCCCTCTCTCTCTCAAACACACACACACACACAAATGTTTGTAGTCATGTCTCGTTAATATGGACCCCGTTGATGTGGACAACCCGCTATATGGACGAAATTTTCAGTGACCAGTCGATTGCCATGCATTCCTTCCCCGTTAATATAGAAACTCGCAGTCCGTACTATGAACGGCCTTTTCGGGGAAGAAATTGAAAAAATGCATGCAATTTTGTCTCGTTATTGTGGAAACTGCTTCACATTGGGATAGAAGCAGCGCATAGGCGGGGACAAGAAGGAAAGAAGAGAGACACGTAGAAAGAGCACTGTCTACGTCAGGAAAGCCGAACAAAGCACGAAAGCAGGAGAGTGATAGCAAAGCCCGTCCCCCCCACATCGCACCCTCGCCCATCTTTTCACCTCTGTTGTGTCGATCTGAAAGGCAAGGTTGCACGATTTCTGCATGTTTGTTCCGAAGTCTAAAACAAAGAAAAGAAAATATTTGTAGGCTATGGGTTTGAAACACAAGCCGGCAAGTCAAACTAAATAAATAAATAAATAAATAAATAAATAAATAAATAAATAAATAAATAAATAAATAAATAAATAAAGAGCGCTAATGAAGGTCGCAGTCTCACAAGAAGGACATATGCTGAACCTGCTCTTTAAGTAGCTGACGTGTTGTGCTTCTTGGACACAAAAGTAGGGTCGAAATCATCAGTGCAAGCCCTCATTTACTAATTTCTTTTGTCTGAATAAATGGTCATTGCGTTTCCCTTAATTACGCTTATAACTCAATGCTTATTCTTTCTTTTTTTTAATCCTGATTCGTTATTATGGACGACTCGCATTATGAGCGATTTTGCCGGGAAACGAAAGCGTCCGTATTAACGAGACATGATTGGAGTTGTAAGTGGTTGTTTACTTTAAATAACTAGATAAATAAGGGAAAAGGAAGCGAAGGAAAAATTACTAGTGTCTGCAGTAACTGTCTAGCGCAGTTTCCTGACACCGGAACCGCGGTTAGCCAGCGCGGTGGCTTAGCGGCTATATAGGGTGTTGCGCTGCTATAGCACGAGGTCGCGGGATCGAATCCCGGCCGCATTTCGACGGGAGTGAAATGCAAAAGCGACCGTGTCCCGTGCATTGGGGGCACGTTAAAGATCCCCTCTCGTGATCGACATTAATCCTGAGACCACCCACTACGGCGTGCCTCATGATCAATCGTTGTTCTGGCACGTAAAACCCCAGATGAAAAAAGAAAGAAATAAAGAAAAGAAGCGGAACCGCAGTCAGCAGTGTAGGAGGGAAGGTAAAAGGACAGAGAAAGAGGATAGAGTAAAGGAGAACTATTTACATATGTACAATATAGCGACTAAGTAAAAAAATATCCATAGTTGACTTGCGGGGTGACTTCGAGAGAGAGAGAGTTAATCACCCGCACCGACACTGTTAGGCATAAACCCGACGGCGCGCCCTCAGTACAGCGCACGCGCAGTCTATAGGCAGCGTTATTTCTTAGGGACGACCTAACTTGCCGCGTCTGTTTTCGAAAACAATTTATTCGATAATTTAATATGTAAGCATTAATGCACATAAACAGCAATACACTAGTAGGCACAATGCAGTGCTAGTTAGCTGAAAAATTAATGGCAGTTGTGTAATTTTTCGGAGAGATTTACCAATATTTCTATGCTTTACGGGCATTTTGTTGAGTCTAATAACATAAGTACATGTCACGTCTTAATTTTGATTAAGCGACAAGGCGTAGGCCGCACCATTCTCTGGTGCTAACGTCTCCTTGTGTTATGCCTATGACGAAGAAAACAAGTCGCGTTAGGCATAGTCATCCGTGGCTGCCGGTTCACAGTAAATATACACAGAACGACAAAGTATGATAATCTTTGTTTGCTTCGCAAACAAATAAAGCGAAGCACTAAGTTAGATGGAGATGAGAACGGGGGAACCATTCATGACGCACAAGAAAAAGGCTGGGTGATTACAGGCGTAATGTCGCAAACTAAAGTCAAGTCAACGTTCCTGTATGTCCCCACCGCCCATGGCACCTCATGAGCTCTGTGTGATGGTGCATTCTCTAGCCCGTTGAAGCATAATACATATGCGTAAAAATGGTAGGTGCCTGAACACCAAGCTATATGACACACACACAAATAAAGAAAAGTAACGTTAGCCGAGTCATAGGGGGCACGCAATGTGGGTGTATACCGCGCTTCGAAAAATACACGACGTAGAAAGGAGGTGCTCGCAGGAGATAACACCAAGCTAGTCTGCCAGAAATGGCGTAACGCTGAACACGTCGGCGATTGATCGCGCTTATCCGATCAAAAGTTGCTGCTGAAGAGTGCTGCGCGATAATTGTTGTTTGTTCCGGTTCGAATATTTCGGAAGTATGTGAGTTGATTGTATATAATTCAGATAACAAGAGACAGAAACGAAACCGCCGCAACACATAAAACGCAACTTACACGCTCGCGTTAAAGGAGACAGGACAGGGGCGTTTGTTCGAAAGTAAACTTTAAATGAAGCAAACACGCCTTGAAACCACGAGCAATAAAGCGCACAAAAGGTACGGCACCATGAAGGGATCACCCCTGGTCACCGCTTGCTGCGCTTTTCCTGGCATTTAATTAAGTGATATGACTTTATTTCCCAAAGCCACAATGTGGCTCTATGATCGAGAGATAACGTATAGTGAAGGACTGGGGGGGAGGGGGGGGGGGGGTTCAGGGCGGTGCCTTCTGCACTCAGCACCGCGATTGGAAAGCAGGAACGAACCCGCGACCTCGTGCTTAGCAACATTGAGCCCCCGCGGCAGGGGATTCCTAAGCTTGAGGCCAGTATCTCCTCTGAATATTGGTCCTGGCCACTATATATACGAAACGTAATCAACGCCCAGATGTGTGAAAGCCTCGTGCGTGCACAAAACGAAAAAAAAAATATATAGAGAGAGTGTGCCGTTAGAAGCGCCGTTTATATATGGCTCTCCTCCTTGAAGAAGATAGAGCGACGTCCGAGCGGCGAGAATGATATTAGGGAGGAAAGGGGACCAAGTAGGGAGACAATTTGTCCTTAGAGAGGAGGGAGACGGGTCCCGACTGGGAGGAAGACGGCACGCAAGCGACTGTACATGACAAAGGTTACATGAATCGGTCCGAACATCGAGGGATGCTCTCCAGACATGAACCGCGGCGAACGAAAACAAGGCCGTCGTGTCTTCATACCACCAAGTTGAAGAGCCTTTATACTTCCGTGAACTTAGTTCTTACATACGAACGCATTGCGAGTAAACGAACTTCGGCCAGATTGCACGTATGGTTCTCAAGAAAGTTGCGTAAAGAACATCACGACTAGAAAATTATTACCTTATCAGGCTTGCTCGTATTGAACGCTCATGAATTTCGCGTTGCTCTACTTCCTCGTTTTGTGCGAGGAGAGAGAGAGAGAGAGAGAGAGAGAGAGAGAGAGAGAGAGAGAGAGAGAGAGAGAGAGAGAGGGGAAGGCAGGGAGGTTAACCAGAGGAGAGTTTCCGGTATGCCACCCTGCACTGGGGTGGGGGATATAGGGGTTGGAATGACGACAAAGACGGGGAGAAGAAAAAAACGCATGTTTTCTTTTATCTTTTTCTTTTCTTTTATTTCTTGTTTTTGTTCCAAATTATGCAAAGAAGTCACGTCCTGTTACCCTTCCTTTCCGCCCACGGCAAGGACCCAATTTAAGCAACATTCAGGCGCGCGCTTGGCATTAAGACTGCGTCTACTCGCGCGCGCGCGACAGAGAAAGAAGGTACTTCAACTACGAAATTTGCGTGTGCGTTTGGCTTCGATGATGGCTCATGTTTTCAGAGTGGTATTCTATATCTATGCGAAAAATCAGCTTCTTTTCGCTTTCTTCTCCTGTTTAATTTGACTAGTGTTTGTGAGATACCTGTGAACACTAAAATAATGTTCTTTACAAGTGTCAGGCTGTGAGGAATGACATTTATCGTTTTTTTGTGCCTTTCTTTAGTTGCACGCGACTATGTCACGTTTGATTGGGAACTGCGGAATAGCTGAAAGGTTTGACCTATCATCATCCTTCATTCATTGAACCATTTAACGTTCTGCTGAAGCCGGCGACATACTGTACTAGTTACCAAAATTTCTAAACCACAATCAATCAATCAATCAATCAATCAATCAATCAATCAATCAATCAATCAATCAATCAATCAATCAATCACGCAACGCATATATAGTGCTTCCATTAACACATGTGTCAGTGCGCTACTATTGCTGCCGAAACCATAGAAAGACCCTCACACAGTTCATGGTGACTACCTTAATTTTTATAACTCCAAGTTTCGTCGCCAAATCTGTCATACTGGCATTTCGCGGGTCGGTACCATTTCACTAGCATTTATAATCCGGCAGATCACGAAAAGGCACGTGGTTCCGGACTCGAAGAACTGACAAGCTCCGCAAGGCCAACACTCGGTTTGCACGGCGGGACAAAGCCGGAGACCTGCCTGTTCTCAGAGTGGGCGCGCGTACACAGTGCGCGAATGCGCTCCGCATCTAAGCCGTGTTTTCCGAGCGCCAGGTGCCCTCCCATTGAACGCTCACAGGAGCGATTAAGCGCTCACCGTTTTGTGAAATGTCTCTGAAGAAGCAAAAGCTCCCCGAGAGCGGTATAATGGGGCGGGTGAGGATAGCAGGCGAAGTGTGCGCCACCACTGTCCCCCAAGCGTTGCTGCAAACACAGCTGCAGGACTCACAAAACCCCTTCTGCGACGCACTCCGCAGCCTGAGCATCACGGCTATCGGTAGAGTGTGGCAGTCCATTTCGCTTGGACTCGAGTCAGTCGCTGACGCGTTTCTCTCGAGTATCTTTCATTTTGATCTTTTTTTTTTCAACATGTGCGGAACATTCTGCTGACTTCGGTCGTGAGGGAATCCCCTAATTTATTTCCCTTTTCAGCCTGCTGCGCCGGAGGCTTGTAGCGCTCGGGCACGCATAAATGTATCTCTCTCAACGCCCAGCGCAACGCCGCGAAGGCCAACTTCTTGGTTGCTCCCAGAAAGCTGGGTGACGTACAGCTGAAGCGGTGCCATAGCCTGAGCGCTTCCAAAGACGCAAACGTGCCCGTAGACGCAGCTGAATTCTAGAGCCGCGCGACGGCCGGGTGTGTAAAGATCGGCGGGCGTATTATACACGGCGGAGGGGGGAGTTGGTGAAAACAAAAACCGGAGAGAAGAAGCAGAGCGAGCTTCGCGCCAGAAAAGCGCCGCTCAGCAGTCACATTTTCTCGAGAGGTGCGCTCGGCGGCGCGGCCGTACAGCCGGGGCTGGAGGAAGCCAGCAGAAGCGGCGACTCTGCAAACAGTGGGGGCTCCAGCAATCGCGGAGGCGCGCGAGGAAAGAGACGGCCAGTCCTTCATCCGCGGCAGCGATTCGCGCGGTCAGAGGTGCTTGGGTGAGGCAAACTGCTCGGCGCGCCAAACATTCTCTCGACCGCCCGCGGGGAGGCCCAAGGCGTCGGTCAGCGAGACGGTCCTCTCCCCGCATATCTGTCCGCATGGCCCGTGCGAGGTGCCCGCGCGCCTTCTTTGAGAAAACTGGCCCCCCTCTCCCTCTTTCCTCTGCGGGCCGCGCCGCCTGCTGCGGAATCGGGGCCGACTCGGGAGCGAAAGTCAACACGCACCGCGGTCGCAGGGTGAAGAAGAGCCTTTCAGTGCCGTGCGCGCACACCTGGCGGTTCTCGCTGGGAGACCTCGGCGACGACGCCAAGTGGTGCTTCCAGCGAACGCCTCTGAAGTGGCGGCCGCGAGCCGTGCCGGGAAGGGGGCAATCTTCCCCCACCTTGGCCTCCGCAGGCCTCGCACACTTTCACCCGTCTCGACAGTGAGATTCAGAAGAGTGTAACTTGGCATTTCGCGTTCTCAGAGGACACTACGAAGAGGGATACAAGGAGGCAAAGAACATGCTTGGGAACCCTAGAGACTATGACGCCTCGCAGTTAGCAAGTGCACCTTTACTATCCATTCGAAGGCACATGATGAACAGCGGACCTATTGGAAAGCCAAATTATAGATGACACCGTTCAGCTAACGAAATTTGTTTTGAATGTTGCATGAGCGCAACAGGTGAGAAAGAGAGCGAGAGAGAAACTGGCGCGCGATATTTTAGAAACATGCAGAACCCTTTACTTTAGCCCGACGCAGGGCGCAACCAGACGATAGCTCTGCAAAGCCTGAGGCCCTTGAACTGCGACTACGGTTCGTTTCCGGGCTTCTCTTACAGCATCAGACGAGTTAAGATCAGGCACAGCTATCTCTAGCTTCTAAGGGGAATATCTGGGGTAAGATAATACCATCCTTCTCGATGAATAATCAATTTCAGACGGTTCATTGGGTATAAAAGCGTTTTCGCTTCTTCTGTAACACGCAACTAGCGGCGGTGGTTATAAGTACGTATAGGTGACGATCACAGAATAACTCATTCATTATCTAATGATAACTAATCCACATTTTAATTAACTACTATAACACACTAATTGCAAATGAGGAAACTATGTGGAGTGTCGGCGTATTTGGCAACAGATTTTGGGAATTAATATCTCGAAACCGGTGCTAGTCTCAGGGCTATGGGGACATCCTTTCAACACTGACCACCTTCGTTTCCGCATTGCAACATGTGCCCTAAAGTAATTATTTAGAAACCTTATTAATGAATATATGGCAATTCATTTTTTGATCAAGGTTATTACGCCTTTACTGATGTGTGTCGCCTCTAATAATCCGTTGCCATCTCGGCCCAAGAAAGTAAGGACATTATTGTTTCCACTGCACTATCTTGAACATAATTGGCTTTTCCTTCTGAAGTAGGTGCACTGTTATCCATTATCTATATAGACCACTGAAGCTTTTGTATTAAATTATACTTAAATAAGACTACCCGCTGTGGTTGCTCAGTGGATATGGTGTTAGGCTGCTGAGCACGAGGTCGCGGGATCGAATCCCGGCCACGGCGGCCGCATTTCGATGGGGGGGAAATGCGAAGACACCCGCGTACTTAGATTTAGGTGCATGTTAAAGAACCCCAGGTGGTCGAAATTTCCGGAGTCCTCCACTACGGTGTGCCTCATAATCAGAAAGTGGTTTTGGCACGTAAAACCCCATAATTTAATTTTTTAAATAAGATTAAGAAAGCAATCCATAATATGAATTTATGGAGCCGTTTCCTTGAATACTTCCCGATAAACTTATACGCAGCGTCATTGCTCGATGCGAAAGTGAGTATATCCCTGCGTATGACTAAAGAAATGATAAAAAAAAAAAGGGCTTTCTTATTTACACTTAACTCGTCACCACGAAGTACAAGCTAACAAACAAGCTATATAGTCTTTTGCACAAGGAGAACCTTGCACATAAGTTGTGCAACACCTGTGTTGCACTAAGTATTTTTAACTTTGACTTTAACGTGCCTAATTACACGCGTTAAGGTTAAAGAAGCCGGCGAAAAACACCCGCAAGCATAATCGTTGTCACATACACTTCTTGAGCTTATTGAATGCAGTGTTCAAGGACAGTGTCCGCACGGAAGCTTGTATGGAGCGTAAAAGTTGTAGGTTTTCCTGTCGCGAGCTTGTTTCATGAATGCGAAAGTTGTATATTTTAATTCCACATTGAAGTATAGGTGCGAGTTAGCGGCGAGGTATAGAAGGCAGGAGTGGCTAATGCTCGTATAGGCGGGATTTCTTGTCGTTCTTATGCCTCGTTTTGTTTTGTTTTACACATATTTGTCACACTCGACATATCCGTGTGTCAGCCAAAGCATGTCCACGCCAGCAAACACGCACACACATGTGCTCGCGCGCAGGCCGAAGAAGCTCGCCGGGCGACCTGTCGCACGGGAAGGCGGAGGGGGGAGTAGTGCTCGAGGATTGGCGTCGCTGCTATATGTCCCAATTTGCGTCCGCCGAGCGCGCGCAGTGGCAGCTGCTGTTCCGCGGATTCTAGCTGCGGCCAGTGGTCGCGCGCTGCCGAACGCGTTGCACGCTTCCGGCCGCAGCAGCGGCGGCGAGCGTCTGCCCCGCGAGCCGGCCATTAATAACGGAGACGCCGGTTTTGGCGCGCGCCAGGCTGATTTGATCGATCGGCACGGTGCGCGGATATAATCCTTCCGCCCTCGCTCCGTCCGGGTTCTATAATATATCGAGGGTGACTGGAGCAGACCCTCCGGGCGCCCACAGGGAACCACCACCCTCCCTTCCTTCATGCGCAGCCCGAGCTGCAGCGCGCGCTGCGACGCCCTACTAATTGCGGCGGCACGGCGCCCAGGTGATCTCGGATCCGGTGCGTCTCGCTAAGTCCTGGCGGCTACGCACCAATCTCCGGCAGCGCCCGCGCGGCTCGTCTCGCGTCCTGCCTTTATAGCTGTTGCTTGGCATTTCGCTGGCCGCGCAGTGCCGACACTGTGCACGCTTATAGCCAGCTCCTCGTGGAGCCGAGTCCGGAGCGCACGAGCAGCAGGCGCCGCACTGCTTGCACGTTCAGGTAAAGGATGGAATGGCGGAAGGGATACTGCGTACGGGCATGCAGTGGTTCCTTCATTTAAAGACACACGCAGCCCTGTTCGTAAATATACGGAGGCTTTGCGAAGACGCCCAGGGCAAACTATGCGCTGCATGGTTGCCCGAATAAAGATGGAATGAGTAGGTATACTGGCGCCAGACGCACTCTCGCTTTTGCGGAGCGGACAATTCCTAGTCTTGTACTGCAATTAAGTTCCTGCGGAGGCGCGAGCAGCCTCCCCCGACCACACCGCGGCTCTACGAGGACTGTGGGCTGAGCAGGAGCGAACGCGCATCCCGTTAGGAGGAGGGAGGTCGCGGCGCGCGAAGGGGTCGATGCCGCTGGCACGGGTCAGCCGCGCGCGCAGAGCGGCTGTCGGAATGCGCGTGGACACCTGAGGAGAGACGTCGCTCGCGGCCCTCCCGGGGGACAGGATCAACGAACTCGGCGTGGCACGCAGCCATCCATCATGGGCACAAGTGGCGCGCCGCAGAAGCCCGTGAATATTCAGGGTGACGATCTAATCCATTTCGGGCCGAGCGGGAAGAAAGCTACGAGGGTCAGCGCATGGGAACCGCTCGCTGGGTGCGTTCGGTCGACGCATGATGGAAAAGGTCCAGACCGAGGGGTCGGTCTGCGCGCGACCCTGTCAGGCCCGCGGCTGCCGATCATGGTTTTCCGCGCACTTTTCAATTACGGCCGCTGGGCAAGCGCCGCGCTCTTAATGACGGATGTGGCGCTGACGACGGGAGGTGCCGCGCGCCAGGTGGCGGCCCCGCCTGCGTCTCAATCCTGGCTTCCAACTTCGTTACACTCGGCGACCACTGGTGGACACGCTGCGCGACGCGGCAGAGCGCCAGTTCGGTGTCACGCGTAGTCGAAACGCGCCCGGCGCGACTGCCGCGGGCGCGCGCGCCGTCGGCGCGGACCAAAGGGCCTTAATTCACGGGCACCTTCGCCAATTAGCCGAGGGGCCGGTACAAGGACGGACCGCTTAGAAGAACGAGTCCCGCCAAATTAAAACAGACGACGAATCGATAGGCGCACCGAACTCAAAACTACTTTCCGGCTGCGGAGCGCGCGCGGCGAAGCTAGCCTCGTCGCGGCAGGAGGGAAGCAGAGAGAAACACTGGCGAGCGAGTGCTGCAGCCAAGAAAAAAAAAAAAAAAAAAAAAGAAGTCGAGATGGAAGCGGCAACCTCGTTGAGCAGCGCGGGGGCAAAGAACAACAGGCAGCGTAAGCCCCGCCAATTACGAGCGAGGCGAAGAGGCCATTCTTCGGTGGCCCTCTCCCTTATTTAAATTCCTTAATTGGAAGCGCCATTCCCCGGGCGCGCCCTCTTCCCCGTTCTTCTTTTTCGCTTGCCAAGACCGCGAGCGCCACCTCGGGCTCGGGGCAGTGCGTGCGACACATAATGGACGTCTTTTGCAGACGCCCGCCGTTAAACAAAAGACCGTCCGTGGCAAAAAGAGGTGCCACGTGAACCGTCGGCGACGTGTAGGTGCACGGGGGGGCGCCTTTGATCGCCCACTCGGAGACACAAAAGCCACGCGGCAAGGTCGCCTGGGAGCCACTTCCGCTGTCCGACAGGTGCTCAACAGCCCTTGTTACGTCTCCACATCCTGCAGCTTGTGCTGCCGCCATGCATCTTGCCGTCAGTCGCGAATGCCGCCTTTCTTGCCGCACAAACTAGTTGCCAACTCTGCGTTATTTTATTATTTTTTATTCTTCTTCTATTTGGAGCGGGAGGCTCGCGGGACGCACAATGCTGTGGTGCGGCGGTCCACGTGGCATGCTGCCGCGAGTCAAACGTCCACGCAAGTGGCTTATGTGGCAAGCGAGTTCACTCCGTTTCCTCGTTCTAATCTTTCTTGTTCTAATCAACAAGTGCTTCTTTGTTCATTGATTCTCGCATTCGGATTTTTTTTTTTTCAGGTCTGATGTTTTTTGCAGTGGCGCGGCTCACCGTGAAGTGCTACAAGCATAATTTATCGTCACTAGACGAGCAATCCGTAAGCAGAGTTTCCCTGCAATTTTCTCAACCAAGCGTCCGATATAGTAAAATAAACTTTAAAACACCGGGCTGACGAGGCACCTCAATCAAAAACGGTAGATGCGGCATGTTTAGTCATGCGGAGGCCAAAGGAACGATATTGTAATAATTAGAGACAGCAATTTTAAGCAATATGGCTATTTTAACATCACGTCCTGATTGTACCTATTTTAACATATAAGCACGAACTATGTATGGGTCTAGAGACATTTCACTGATACTCTTATTCTGCCTACAGATGCCTATGCAGATGTCGGTGCCTATATTAGATTGTCAGAGTCAAAAAATGCATTTTTCCATGTTTTGTACTAGTCTTATGTTGTTTACGATGATATCACCCGTTGGGTAAATTAGCTGAAGGCAGCCGATTGCGCGCTGTACAGCTGTGTGGAAGACGAGAGCATCGCGGTGAGAATTAAGGGCTCAAACTGCGCCGCGCGACGATGCGCTTGAAGGTGACTTGGCGTAATTGTGCGCTCACTTCAAGTTCTTTAGCCAACGTCATCGAGAAACCTGAATGCTCGAGCGCAACTCTCACCTGGGATGTGCGGTTCATGTTGGACGCTCAGGAAAAAGTTCGCCACCATCCCCTTGTGGACCCGTTGCTGATATACTTGGCACGAAACTTTTGTCTGTCTCGCACAAAAATCCCGGATTTTCGGTATAGTGAAATAACTGTCAAAGGTTCTGACCGGGGAAACTTTTGCAACACAGGAGGGCACTGGGTCATCGTACGTCACGAAGTACAATTAAGTGCCGCAAACTCCGGTGGATGTTTAGTGTTACATTACTGCATACAAACTCTTCATACTCATGTCATCATACTTTCTGCATAATACTCACGTGAAAAAAAGGCGCTACACAGACCCGAAAATCTTGAGACATTGCTTCCTTGCCCCTCCTTTCACAATAAATGTCAGATAAATCTTGTAACCCATGCAACTTGCCTCATTAGTTTTATAGAGAAAACCAAGTGAATTTCACAATACAGGGGTTTAGTGGACTGTATTCCTCAGAAAATAATAATTTATCCTCAGATGCACGGCAGAAATTCTTATTAATTGAACCTATACATGGGCGCCTATATAGGCATCTTGGAATGACAGCTTAAGTGTCTGTTATAGGCGTCTAAAAGAATATTCTTGAGTGCCTAAACATACGATATCTATAGACATAATGTGGACAAACGCGTTCCGCGGCGGACCAGAGTTGGTGGTTATATTTCAATTGGAGTGCACAGAAAGGATTCGCATTTCCCTGCTTCGTACGTTCGATTAAACGCACAAGTTATCTTGTTAGGCAACCGTTCGAGCTATCTGAGCGAGGTTTGCTGCATATCATAGAACAATTCAAATTCTATAGTGACACTGGGGAGCATCTACCGTATTTAGAATCCCACTTACAAAATTCTTACAAAAGTTCGAAGCGAAAAAAAGAAAAAACTAGAACTAAACATAAGCTTATACATTATATTCTTATAATAATAATAATAATAATAATAATAATAATAATAATAATAATAATAATAATAATAATAATAATAATAATAATAATAATAATAATAATAATTAGCTTTTCATGCAATTATAATATTAGGGAAGTTGATTAATTAATTAAGACTAATTATGCAAAATAGGCGGCTGCAAGAAAATAAGCTGAGTATCTCCAAGGGACGCCAAACAGCATTACCTTGGTTTTCTGCAGCTGGCGCTTGACTATGCGCAAATATTGGCGCATCATAGTCGGGACACCCTGCGTATATATATAGTTCAGGTGGTGCTGCTCTTATCCGTTCGCTTCAGCGGTGCAAGCATACTACCCTCTGACCGGCGCTGTTCGTTGCGAGAAGCGCAGATAAAGTTCTGGCCCTACTCCCAAACTTTCCGTACCACTGGGACTGCCAGTGCCGCTGTCGACGCGCAACGACGAAGCAGCAGGTGATTTCTCAGACGCCGTGACATGCACGCGACGCTACGAGAAATATATGACCGCGCTGCTGAATGGCGCATACTGACAGAAATTGCGCCGTGTATCGGCAACGACGGCACCCATGTCCACGAGATAAGCCAGTATACGCATATCTGGCCCTCGAGCGTGTCCCGAGACAGGCGCAGTAAAGACACTTGATCTCGAATTCAAAGTGATGTCTTATCGCCTCTTCGCAATATCGAGGAATACGATTTTCTTCCCGTCTTACTATAGCTTACGAGCCAGCATTGTACCTAGACCGTCATATACTGCTCACTTTCACTGTCGGAGTGCTGCTGGAGACGGCACGGCTGCCGTGAATTGGACAAAAGCGAACATTCCCAATACAATCAACGCGCACAACGCCAGCAACGAAAGCCGCACGATGCGAACGCAGAAGCGGAACACCTGCAGCACGCCGGCACTTTTGCCTGCGTTTCCGGACTCAGAACTGTGTCGCGCTGCAGCTGCACTTCTCAGCTGCACTGCACGAGCTTGAAAAGTGCGCCATATTCTCTATGAATGCGCATTGAACTATATATAGCGTAAAAAAAAAAAAAAAAAAAAAAAAAACGCTGGCGAATCGAACGGACTATGTACGCATCCTGGATAACGTTTTCGTCGGAGAAATGGGTTACCGGCTGCAAATCAGTTTCTCGCACAGAATGTCGTCATACCTGCCGTTGCTGACTCAGTTCACGCATTTCCGGGCTGCTTCGATTTGCGGTTCTCGAATGATACGAATAGAAGCTATCGCGACGAAAAGCTGTGCAATACTGCGTGAGACAAATGTACACCCTTTGGGGTGCATATTTGCCACACAACGATAATCGTCACCTGCCTTCACTCTAAAAAAAGCTTACGCCGTTTGAGGTGTATATTTGCCACACAACGACAATCGTCATCTGTCTTGTCCGCATTTCCTTTCTTTGACGCGGCGAGCCCGGTACTTTCCAGTAACGAACGGCATGCGCGTTATCAGCATGACATAGCATTCCCGATAGGAAAGTAGCAGGCGCGGCGTTTTCAAGAAACGAAACGCAAGCAAGGCAGATGACGATTATCGTTCACTCTCAAAACGGTTGCACCCTTTGGGGTGTATATTTGTCCCACAACGATAATCATCTGCCTTGCTTGCGTTTCCTTTCCTGAAAACTTGGCGCTCGCTACTTTCCTGTCGAGAATGCTGCGTCGCACTGATAACGTGACTGGGAAGTACGGGCTCGCAGCGTTAAAGAAAGGAAACGCGGACAAGACGCATGACTATTATTGTTGTGGCAAACGGGTGTAATATTGCCTAAGAGTGTGGCAAATATATACACTCTTAGGCAAAGTTACACCCTTTGGCTTGCCCCTTCTGCCACACAACAATAATCGTTATCTGCCTTGATGCGTTTCCTTTCTTTAACGCTGTGAGCCCGGTACTTTCCAGTGACGAACGGCACGCGTGTTATCAGCATAGAACAGTTTACACCGTTTGGAGTGCCCCTTCTGATAACGCGCGTGCCGTTCGTTACTGGAAAGTTCCGGGCTCGCAGCGTTAAAGAAAGGAAACGCATCAAGGCAGATAACGATTATTGTTGTGTGGCAGAAGGGGCAAGCCAAAGGGTGTAACTTTGCCTAAGAGTGTACCCCAAAGGGTGTAGTACATTTGTTTAAGAGTATGAGTGTATAGGGTGAGGACTTTTTCTTTTTTTCATTTCATGTGCAGTATCAAGTAGATGCCGACACTTATGTGCTGTGCTGTGACGAACGCATGTTTCGGCGCCTTGCGCTCAAAGCTGGTGGAGCACTCGTTTAAGTGAAGCACAAGAGTTTTCCTTCCGAAATAAAGCTAAGTTCAGTATTCGCCGAACCGAATGAAATACACAAGCCGATCGAGGTGACAGCTAATTAATTAATTAATTCATTCCTAGCTCGCAGCGGAAAACATGGGACTTGCTTGTAGTGAAGATAAACTGTTCGCAAGCAAGTGCACGCGCGCGCAATTATTTGCGCACAACTGCGGTGAAACGACACCACGTTGATGGGGCGTGATTTGTCATACACGCTTCCGTCTTGTACAGCGGAAAACATGTCACGTGGCAGTGCTGCCGGCTCGTACCGCAGCCCAGCCAGCCTGCACCCCCAGGCCTCAGCGCGTGCTCTATTAGCGCGGCCTAAAGCAGTGCCTGCACACTGCAACCGGCGCGGGCATGATTTGCCGTCAAGCGGCGGTCGCGCAGAACGCTGGACGCCGCATTCGGGACTCGCATCGCGCGCCGGCCCCGACCTGCGATGGCGCACAGGTGGAGGGGGACATCGGCGGCACGCCACCGCGGGTTCGCGCGAGCAGTCGTTAAGGCCGTCCCCAGGGGACGCCGGGAATTCGACGCGAGTTTTTAATCCCCGGAGGTGCGCCAGCATGACTCGCGCTGTCGGGGAACGCAGGAAAAATGGCCACGCCGAAAAAAGAAAAAAAAAAGAAACGATACCGCGCGGGAGGAAGGAATTAAGGAAATAAATATAAAAGACGCGCGCCGACCTAAGGGAGGAGAGGAGGGGGGGAGGGCAGTGATCGTCCCCTCGCGAAAGAAGCTGGCAGCGTGGGCGGAGATGAAGCGCGAGGCGCGTAAATAACGCAGTGTGATGAGAATATACGGCACCGCGACGAAGGCGTGGCTTTCAGCGACGTTTATCGTCGAGACGAAGCTGCACCGCTACACCAGTCGCTCTGAGCGGAAACGATAGTGGAACAAAGGAGCGTCGAAGCGGGAACGTAGACGGCGGCGAGCCAACTGCGGTCTCCGAGTGCGAGAAGGAACTTGTTTTTCGTTCTTTCCTTTTCTCAATGCGCCGCCGTGTGCTTGTGTGCCGTACTCGTCGCTGGAGGAATAAATATATACGTCGATTTGTTTAGTGATCACTGTGCTGATTTGCGGGAGCGAAAGAAATATCGAGCAAGAGACAGTTGTTGAGAGTATGAGTAGACTAGTGGTGATGGGGTGGGCCTTAACTGCTGCTGGCCTGCCCCGTTGTTGAAGGAAAAATCTCGCAGGATGGTTTCGCATCGATCGCAGCAACTGCTGCCGTTTAAACAAGGAACAACGTTATACGGTATCCGTTGCAGGTGTCACCCATGGGCCGCATCGTGCGTTCGTGTCGACACCTTCTGAAGCCAAGCTTCGTACAGTACACGGAGAAATATCGCTCCACACTTAATCTACAAATGCAACCTCTTTTGCACTCCAAGGGACCGTCCCAACGACCGCACTAAATGTACCTCACCGTTCACACCTCGAGATACAACGAGTACAGTTGGACTGCGGAATATATAGTGCCGCCAGCGCGTCGCGCCCTACGAAGGCGCGTTTAGATTTTGTGCGGGACACTGGTCTCAACGAGATGCTTCAATTGTGTACTTTGTGTTATGTGCAGTGTCGTATGTCCTATGTGCCTCATTTTATGTATCGTCGCATTCAGCTGGATTGTAGATACTAGGCGTGCCGCGAGGCCAGATACCCTCTCCAGTTTTTATCAAAGGACCTCTATGTCTTTCGGTGCGAAATTCGTAAGAGACAGATGGAAATGAGAATAGCTCGCGAAAATTGTGACGGACACTATATACAGTTAGCATGTGATGCATGATAGAAGGATGACCTTGGTTTTGCGAAAGAATGAGCGTACGAAGAGGACGTAAGCGTGCATGAATAGGGGCCAGGGGGCAGCGCGCAGAAAATTAAGAACGAAGGTAAATTTTTAGAATATGGGGCGAAAAAAAAATTATGCAGATCTCACGCACTGTGGGAATCGGTTTACGCGAGGCTTTCACGAGCCAGCAAGCTAAAATGGTGCACTGCGACAAGAGACGCGTTGCAGACTTCAGTGACGAACGCGTCCCACAGCCATCATGGTGGACCTTGCAGAGAAACTGGAATTATTATTCGGCAATAAAACGTGTTATATCACAAGACACGCTATACTCCAAAGACGGCTAACGCTTTAAGAAATAAAATCTCCCGGCTTAATATAGCAGAGGTTTACTGGCTGTATCCGAAAAATACCCTAATGTAAGCCACCATGAACGCAATTTAAGCAGTTTGTCTTCCTCAGTGCATAAAATTTTTACTGTAATAATTAAAAAGAAAGTATATATATATATATATATATATATATATATATATATATATATATATATATATTCAAAGCGGTATTCCAAGTGTGTTAGCATGAAGTCACTCGACCTTGTTACTGACCGCTCTAGTAAATCCTAATTATCATCGGTGGATGGATCGAATGTGAGGCGCAGTCTGTTCCATTACTCACCGAAGCACACCAGCTGCCCTTGAGCGTGCAAACAGACCAGAGAACGTTATATCATGTGGAAAGTCTACACCGACCATCAGATGGACAAGCACTTATTAACCGGCTAATTCAGCGACCGTTCTGACGCATCGGAAAAATGGTGGCATTGTTAGTTGCCATTGCTGGCAGTTGAGAAGATACTACCTCACTGACAACTCTGAAGGAACACAACAACAAATGCCCCTTCCCTATTCATCTTTCGATTCCCGAGATACACAATAAGTCTGACCAGCCTCTTTCGGCACTATTCCAGTTGGCCCAGCTGCACTTATTTGAAAAATAGGGAGACCATCTTAAAGTATTTACGGACGCATCGGTAACCAGCGACGCTCAAGGTGCTGCAGCGGCTTTCCTCTGCCCTTCGACTGACATAAGAAAGGTGTTTCGAATCCCTCATCCATCCTCATCAACAAGTGCGGAGCTGGCAGCGATTGATGTTGCTCTGAAGTACGTACAAGAAGAAATAAGCACATCGAAGGTCGTCATCCTAACAGACTCCCGCGTTGCCCTTAGCGGGCTGTTGAGAAAGGACGCCAATAGCCCAATTCTACGCAGTATAATAGAGTCCGCCGACAAAATTACTTATCGTGGGGTCTCCCTCATTGCCCAGTGGATACCTTCGCACGTGGGTATTGCTGGAAATGAAGAGGCTGATCGCCTCGCTTCAACTTGTGCTCACAGCGGGAGTGACTACCCAGAAACTTCTTGTATGATTGACAACGCCCGTGTATTAATCCGCCGATATCTTCTAAAGCAGCACCGAGACGACCGTATTACAAACGGCTGGTTCCCTCCCCGTGTTTGTGGTCGTGGCTTGCCTCGTATATAGTGCTAGAGCACTGTTAGTGAAATTAAGAGTTGGCTCTGTGTTGGTGTGCGAATGCTTGTATCGTCAAGGACATGTGGACAGTCCGTCATGTACGCCCTGTGGCTCCTGCGAGACACATTGAACACCTTGTATTGGAGTGTCCCGCATTCGCCACATTGGACTCAAGTGTACGACCCTTGACCATTCCCTCTTTCCGAGAGGCAGTGCTGCTCAACGCGACCAGGCCCATAGAGCCTTTCTAATTTTCATGAGAAAACTGACTCCTCCCGTCTATAGACATTTCTTTCCGTGTTCCTAGTTTCTTTTGTCCGTGTCTCTGTCATTCGTTTATTTCCTATTTTCTTTAGTATTTCTTTGTTTCCTATCTTCTTCTCTTTTCATTCCCTCCTCCCGAAGAGTAGACAGGCGTTGTACCCCTCTCGATGGCAGTTGTCAGCTTGCTCTCTACTTGTTGCATTTGTGTGCTTGTATGTTTCCATATCTAATAATAATAATAATAATAATAATAATAATAATAATAATAATAATATAATAATAATAATAATAATAATAATAATAATAATAATAATAATAATAATAATAATAATAACAGACAGGCCTAGATAACGACGAAAGGCTTACAAGCATAACGTCCCGAACTGCCCAAGCATAACCACAGAGACATCCATTAACGTGAGAGAGAGGCTATCTGCTCTCTGCACTTCACCCTCGCGCTCTGAAACCGTCGCTGGTTGCTCTTTTGCGCGACTCTCAACTTGGCGTGTGTCGAGCGAATGGCTTCGCCAAAGTGGCGGCGAGCGCTGCCGGCAAGCCATCCTACAGGCGAGCTGCTTCAGCGCGTACCACGCAGGGCGCTTAGGCCGTCCGTGCGCAGCCGTATCCTTCAATCGTTAATGAGCGCTGACCGAGGCCCTGGCTAATGCCGTCTGCCGGAGGACACCCCCTCCCTTGCGAGGCCGCTAAAACGGAAGTTTGTTCAACTTAAGAGCCCTATATCGCGACAACGCGGCGGCCGCCCAGAGAGGAGGCCCCTCGCAAGCAGTACGTGCCGGCACACCGAGCGCCACGGTCCAGATTCGATTTGGGAGCTCATTCCGGGCCTGGAGGCCAGCGTCCCTGGGGCCGGCAAGCCCCCGCCATCCGCTGGCCGAAATAAACTTTGAGATGAGCGCTGCCTCACGGGGGTGTCTCCCTCAAGATGGCGCACGTGCGGCGCTGGCCGCCTGTCGGCGCCGAAGCCACCGTGCCGCGCCGCTCCCCCGGGGCCCGCGTCCCGTGGGGCTGCCGCGCCGTTGCCGGGGCGCCGATGCGCGCACGCGACCCCCGCCGGTGACAGAGCGCACGAGCTGAGCACCGGGTCCCGCGGCGTCAACGGATGCAGTGGCTGGTGGCCTTATCGGGCGCCGCTCTCCATGTGTGGCTCTGATTGGCGCAGGACCAGTCAAGACCAGCGCTTTCCGCACCCGTTGTGTCGCTGCACTTTTTGCAGTAAAACGACTGCGTTTGCGCGTACGTCCCCGCGCAGACAGCATGTTAGTTACCTTTGTTGATCAACATCTAGGTATTCGCGGTAGCATGACTCGATGTCTGATGTCGAAAAAGTCTGGAACTTACTTATCTTCGTTCTGCTTTACGTGAGAAGGGCAAACAAACGACGGTTGTTTGTTTCTGACCGGTGCAGAAACGGCTCGAGTGAGCTTCCCGTGACTCTCACGCGTGCGTTCCATGCTGCCTAATTTTGAAGTATAATGTGGGATGGTGCTTGTAGCTCTAGATCTGCAATGTCACGGAAAATTACGAGCCTTATAATATGGCAGTTTGTCCTTTGAGATACGTAAAGAACCGGCACAATAAAAATGTAGCACGAGCTATAAATATTCCCTACAGGTGCGAAGCGTATAAACAGGAAATCCGCACGAACGGGCGCCGATTTCAAGAGATTCTTGTTGCCCGGTCATCACGTGAGAAGTATTTTGGCTCCGCGTCTACACGAGGAACAAGTAGAATAGCAGAAACGAAAGAGCAACCGAGTAGCTTCGTTCCGTTAGCGGGGAGGTGTACACTTGGGACGCATCAGCGGACCTCGCGCTGCTCGCAGCCGGCCAACGCAGACTCGTATAGCGGTATCGTGCGATCGTTGACGAAAGGGACTTTGCAGCTGCACAGTACAAAGCTCAGCAAAGGCCGCCGCTCGACCCGCAGCCGCCTTGGTCGGCGACTAGTACGGTACAGCGCTCGCTCGACCTGCCCAACGAGGCGCGCGCCACTTTAACCTTTCCTGCCTGGAGGTCGAAATGACCGCCCGTCTGGGGAATCGCATGAAAGCGCGCTGACTGAGCGCTCGCACGCGCGAGCTCCCTTTTTCCCCCGTTATTTCTGCGTGCGCCGCACCTCGCGAGCCGACCGTGGTTGCTTTGCCCGCCGCTACGCTTGCGACAAGGGCACGCGGTCCCCTTTCCGTTGCGTGCGGGCCGGGGGTTCCCTTGGTCCGTCGGCGGCGTACGGAGTGTAGGGTGCGCGCGGACACCCCCGAATCTGGTGGGAATCGGCGGTCGTGTAACCCATAATACGCCTAATTGAATGAGCGCGAGGGCGCACGTGATTGGGCGGGCAGCGTCAGCGGTTGATTGAGCGGGCACACGCCCACCCCTCAGCGGCGGTCGCTCCGAAACAATGGTGAGCGGGGCGGGGTGCCCGCAGAGGCGACGGGACAAAAGCGACCAGGGCGCATGTCAAGCCGGTCGCGCTATTAGGCGACGGATAAACGCGTGGCAAGATCCAGAGCGGGGCCGCGTCGCCCTCGTCAGCCGCGTGAGAACGCTAATACCTCCCCACTTCCTCCCCGAGCTCAGGCGGACCACGGCTTTTCTGCCGCAAATGGGCCGCGATTACTCGGCCATCGCGTACAGCGGGCGAGTGCGGGCCCTGTATGTGCCGAGCGGCCACCAACAATGCGCCGATTCTTGGGCGACCCTTTTCAGCGAGAGCGCAAGGAGCGGGGCTGTCTCTTTGTCGGCGTCCCGACGGCGACGGCAGCAGCACGCGGCGTGTTCCGCGGTCGCGCACTCCGTGTTTCCGCGTGGGCTCCCGCCTGCCTGCACGTGCCGTTCCTCCCGACTCGGGGAGAGTATGCCCCGCATTCGAAGGAACGTGCTGGAAAAGCAGGGCCCCTATTTACAAAACGCTCTTACGTTATAGAATTGTTCGTAAGTGAACATTTCAGCCAATTCCGATGCGGGACACATCATCGACGAAGACGGCCGGTAGCAAAGATAGAAAAGAGCACTGATGAACGAAAGTTTCCGTGAATTGTGCTCAAGGGCCTCACCTGAGAAAAGAAGCGAGCTTGCTGGCAGGCTCTATGCACTCACAGGAAAATCCTTTCATTGCATGCACCGGCGCCAGAGGAAACGTTGCGATTATTCCTCTCCAAAACCCTTGCCAGAAGTAAACTTGAACACACGGCTTCTTTACGGGATCCATTTTCTAGTAAACGTGGTACTCAGCGGCAATTGAATTTGTCCAGAGTAACGCCGCCAGATTTATCACTGACAAAACTGTAACCGCACAGCTGTATCGTGTCACGTTCATGAGAAACGCTCTCGAACTGCCCTCACTTGCATCTCGCCGCAAAATCGTAAGGATTTCTTTGTCTAATTCAATCTACTACCATATCACACAGCTACGACTTGATCTAATTTCTCCCCCCGCTTTTATTTCTTCACGCATTGACCATAGTAATAAGGTCGATATATACACATGTCACACTAGGGCTTGCTTCTACTGATTTCTCTTATGGACATCGGAGGACTGGAATCGCCTTCCCGGATCAATCACTTTCATGCAAGACATTGTCCGTTTGCACCCGCCGCTGTGGCTTAGCTGCTATGGTGTTGCGCTGCTAAGCACGAGGTCGCGGGACCGTATCCCAGATGCGGCGGCCCCATTTCGATGGAGGCGAAATGCAAAAAAGCCCGTGCCCCGTGCATTGGGGGCACGTTAAAGATCCCCTGGTGGTCAAAATTAATTCGGAGTCCCCCGCTACGGCGTGCCTCATAATCAACTCGTGGTTTTGGCACGTAAAACCCCAGATTTCATTCATTTATTCATTGCCCGTTTTCGTGAATTATTAGCTAACATTGCATAACCAGTAATTCCATGTATAACCAAGAACTCCATTCAGAAAATTCTTCGCTTTCCTGACCCATTAGTGAACATTCTATAACCAGGAATTTCTCTTGTATTTCTGAAGCTACCGCTCTCCTCTGTAATGCCTTCGGGCCTTGAGGGTATACATTAATGAAATGAAATAAATGAAATGAGCTAGTGTGGCACGAAGTCGCAATGAATCTACCGATGATGCCGGACAGATTACTGGCAACTTCATGTAGTTCTCGCTTTAAGATAAATAATGGTTAGAAATAAGGAAAAAGGCACCTATCGCTTCCTGTTTCCGTTTCTTTTCCATCTGTGCGTTTCATATTAAGAGGGAACGTCGTGTTGTATGAATATAGTGCATTTGCATGCGACAGTTCAGTTATTAGACATTTTTTTCTATTTTTTTTACACATGTCCTTTAATCAAAATGCGCCAATTTTACGTCTGTTATAAAGCATGAGGCACTAAAGCCAATTTGCGATATGTGACATGAAAAGACAGGCGGGGTTTGTGACATGAACCGCGAGGCAGTGTGGTTACCGAAGCTGAGTGGCTTATATGTGCTGGCTTCCAAAGCCAAAGAACGTGAGTTGAGCCTTCATGACCGCCGTGCAGTGATTTTATTTAATTCTATCTGTCACGCAATTACGGGCGAAGTGATATCCTTTAGCGTTCAGGTTGACTTGTCATACCTATACAGGTTGTCGTCAGTAAAAAGGACCGCATATATCGCTATGCAAAAAAGAAGTGAGGCGTGCAGACAGGACACAAGAGTAGAGCAGTGGACAACACGAACGCCGACTATCAACTGAAGGGAGCACTGAGGCGAAAAAAGAAAGAAGACACAAAACTCATCTGCGCATGGTCAGGAATGGTAACACCACGTGTCAGTCGGGTACACGTGCCGGTCTACGTCAGAGATAACTGTTAAGGCACTTAATCTCTTCCTTATGTAAAGTAATCGAAGGCTGACTCACGCACGCACTTCCACCATTATAGATATGCCATGCCTCTACCATAAGACGCGTATCGCGCATTCATCTAACTCTGGCGTGCAGTTACAATCTCGGCAATGTAGCGAAAGATTAGAAGGCGATCCACCGGTTAACGACCTTTTATGTTCCATTAACCTCTGATTGATACACCGTTCCGTTTGCCCTACGTAGAACTGGCCACAGCTAAGGGGAATTTTATAAACCACACCCATACGACAGTCAGTAAAACTGTTGTTCTTATTGTGCTTCACTGGACAAATATCTGTTCGTTTCTTGCCGTTTACCCGCTCCTTTTTTCTCTGTACGGCAGCGCATATCGTACCTAGCTTATTGGGAGCAGGGAAAGCAACATTAACATCATATCTACTTGCAACTTTTTTAAGCCTGTGCGACACTGAATGAATATACGGAATAGCCACTATTCTTTTTTTGCTATTACTGCTTTCTGTAATCACGTCCGTCCCTCTCGAAACCGACTTCTTTAGGCGCTCAGCCACAGTGGCCACTGCTACACTACGATAACCTGCTTCTAATAGGCGCCGGACCTGCGCATTAAAACTGGCGCTCATTTTGTGCATGCAGGATCTGGTGAGGGAAGACTTAAGGCACGACATGGCAATTCCGTTTTTTACAACTTTGGAATGCTTGGATTGAAAGTTTAGCAACGGCTTCGAAGATCTTGGGGAGTACTGCCAACAAACATGATTTTGTTCGAAGACCAAAGAAATGTCAAGAAACTGAATTACGCGTCGCTGAGGAAATTCCTTGGTAAACTTTAATCCTCCTCCATAAAGTTTAAATTGCTCACTTGCTGAGGTAGCAGCGGAATCGAATTCTTCCCTATGGCAGAAAATCAGGTAATCATCAACGTAACGAAATATCTTGATATCGCTATCACCTAAGGCTTTCTCTAAGCAGTTGTCAACCTTACTTAGGTAAATATTGCTAAGAATAGGGCAACATTTGAGCCAATACAAATGCCTGATTTCTGCAGAAAAACGCCATCTCTCCACCCAATCAGCGTCGACTTCAAGTACATTGAAAGAATTTCTAGAAAAGCTCCCGTGGAAACACCGCATCTGTCAATAAAAGCCGACTCTTGCACTTGTTCTTTAATTGACTCGTTTACGGAATTTAGCACCCCGTCATGCGGCAAAGAATAATATAGGTCTTCGATATCCATACTAAAAGCTGTACAATCACCAGGATTTTCCTCTCTCAAATACTGAACTAGTGCCTGAGAATTACGTAAGCAAAAGGGGTCTGAAAAAACTAGTGAAGCTAAGCAGTTCAGTAGGTAACTAGCGACACAGACCTGCTACGTCCCTTTCTCTGACACTATAGCACGACAAGGAATTTCTTGCTTATGGGTCTTGGCCGAGAAAAACAGTTCTAAGGTGAGGCATTTAGCTTTCTTGACATTACAGACAACCCTATCAAGATTATGTCTTGACAAGAGGTCAACCGCACGTTGCTTAACTACCGAAGGCTTGAGTTTTACTGGCTGTAAATTGTTTTCTATGGCTGAAATTGCTTTCTCTGAAAACATGTAATCTGGCATAATCACGAAATAACCTTCCTTGTCAGATATTACTGGTCTAAGCTTATGCTCCACAAGGTAATCAACTAACGGTCGGACAGGGTCAGACGCTTTAAAATGAGAATTTGATTGTTTAATGCTAGCAATGCAATCCGAAATACAACGCGAGCGTTCTTCTTCCGGGACGAACCTGGTTATGCAGCGCGGTATGCTTAAAACGTCAACGGGTTTTATGTTAGGCTTAAAACAGTGCTTAAGACCTAAAGCAAGGGTTTTTCTATGGTTATCACTTACGATGGCGTCTCCAAGAACCAGTACGTTATTTGACGGTGAATTATTAGAAAGGTGTTTCCTCTTTGTTGAAGCTCCGGAAGTTTCATCCTCCATAGGAAGTCCGCGTGCTGCACGGCTAACATTCCAATCGGCGTCGGGGCGGTTCCAGTGGCGACCGTCTCCCAGGGCCGCGCAACGGACCCTTAGACACTCCTGATAGAACCTAACTTGGCGCCATGATTCAGCGGAAAGAATAAAAAAATAAAATAAAAGGTCGTTAACCGATGGATCGCCTTTTAATCTTTCGCTACATTGCCGAGATTGTAACTGCACGCCAGAGTTAGATGAATGCGCGATATTGTACAGGCATAGGAATGAAGATACGCGTCTTATGGTAGAGGCATGGCATATCTACCGGGTGTCCCAGCTAACTTGAACCAAGGGTTTAAAAATGAAATATTGGGGTCAGGAGAGTGAAACTACCTGCATATTGGTGACAGGCATTTGGCGCACCACAGGAAATTTTTTGTATTGCAATTACTTAACTAGTAATTAAAATAATTTTTTTAAAATTTTTAATATTGACTTTAGACACTAAGTGTGATTCGCAAAGTTGGAGAGCACTTTCAGAAACCCCCATTCCATTATTCGCCATAAAGAAAACCTTACGTGTACCTCTTTTTTCGAGCTCGAAAGAAAGCCCGCGAAATACAAAAAAAACCACGTGACGAGCGCATTCGCGCGCCGCGATCGTGCTGCTCTCAACCGTGCTTTCAGTGAACGAAATCAGCTCCGGTATTCATTCGGCGGCCCCGTTTCAGAGGCAGGCCGATATCTTGGTGGTGGTTTCTTCGGCCGTGTCAGCCAGTTCGCGCGTGACGGTGTAAATTGCAGCGAGTGCGCTGCGCTTTGCAGTCGCGATAAAGACTGCCAAGCTCGAAGTTTTCAAATGAGAGGAGTTTTATTTGCCAGTTGCAAAGAAAATAAAAGTGGCGGTTTATGGCTTGGCTGTGCGGCGATGACAGCCGTGGCATGCGGTTGTCCTGACTCCATTTCATTTCGGTTTCTTACCAATTATAAAAAGTGCTCGAATAGGTCACCTTGTGCGACGATACAGCTATGGCATCTTGTAACCAAATCAGCCGTTGCATTTCGTATGACAGCCTCAGGCATGTTTAAACAGACTTCCGTTATTTTGTCTTTAAGGTCTTGCGGTGTGGAAGTTGGTGTGCTGTACACCTTGTCCTTGATATGACCCCACAAAAAGTAGTCCAGAGGTGTCATATCAGGAGACCTGGCTGGCCAGTTCACGGGACCTAGTCGTCCTATCCATTTCTGCGGGAACGCTGCGTCGAGCCAGGTCCGAGCCTTGGCGCTGCTGTGCGCGGGGGCGCCATCGTGTTGAAACCACACATTTGTGGCCCTGGCGAGCGGTAGATCCGAAAGGAAGTCGTCAACGGGTCCTCTGAGGATATCATTGGTGTAGCGATCTGCTGTCAGCGTCTGGTCGAAAAACACAGGCCCGATCAAACTACCGTCGAAAAGTCCACACCAAACACTAAATGACCACTGGTACTGGTGCTGCGTCTGTAAAACCCAGTAGGGATTTGAATCGCTCCAGTAATGAGCATTGTGCAGGTTCACCTGTGAATTGCGCGAAAAACTAGCTTCGTCACTCCATATCACTTTGTTCAAAAAATCCGGGTCGTCCTGCATCTTTATCAGAATCCAATTAGCAAAATCGGTCCTGTTTTGGAAGTCCCGTGGCAACAGATTTTGATGAAGCTGTACGTGGTACGGATGCAGGCGGTGTTTGCGCAGTATTCGCCAAACTGATGACCTGGAGACTCCGGTATCCTCGCTCACGCTGCGCACGCTTGCTTGGGGTTCCAGAGCGAACAGCGATAAAATATGCGTCTCGAAGTCCTCGTCAAAAACAGGTGCTCTGTGTCGTGTGGACGTAAAACTGCCCATCCGTCGCAGCGTCTCGAAGGCACGCAGGATCGTTACTGAACTTGGCCGCCTGCCTGGGTGCCATTGTTGCATAAGGTCTGCAGCGCGCCTTCTGTTCCCATGACATGCACCTAGAGCCAGAACCATGTCTGCTTTCTCTTCATTTGTAAACGGCATGTCTGCAGTGCTAGTAATCACTACACCAAAGATTCAGTCTCGCATGAGAGTGGCATAAGAAGAGCACACGACAAACTGTGCTTCACCGCTGCTTCCAGCTTTCAAAATCCTCATTAGGAAACTGCAACACACAGCCGCCAACACCTCGCGGCGAAACATTATTCCCTGTATTTCTCTTTTGCTTCTGAGTGACAAAGCAGACTCGCCATCTCAGTATCTTATCAGATTGGGACTAAGTCGTCGTCGCCGGGTGCCAACTAGCTGACGCGGACGAAAAACCCCCGCCAAGATATCGGCCTGCCGCTGCAACGGGGCCGTCGAATAAAGGCCGGAGCTGATTTCGTTCACTGAAAGCACGGTTGAGAGCAGCACGATCGCGACGCGCAAATGTGCTCGTCACGTGATTTTTTTTGTATTTCGCGGGCTTTCTTTCGAGCTCGGAAAAAGAGGTACACGTAAGGTTTTCTTTATGGCGAATAATGGAATGCGGGTTTCTGAAAGTGCTCTCCAACTTTGCGAATCACATTTAGTGTCTAAAGTCAATATTAAAAAATTTAAAAAAATTATCTTAATTACTAGTTAAGTAATTGCGATACAAAAAATTTCCCGTGGTGCGCCAAATGCCTATCACCAATATGCAGTTAGTTTCACTCTCCTGACTCCAATATTTCATTTTTAAACCCTTGGTTCAAGTTAGCTGGGACACCCGGTATAATGGTGGAAGTGCGTGCGTGAGTCAGCCTTCGATTACTTTACATAAGGAAGAGATTAAGTGCCTTAACAGTTATCTCTCACGTAGACCGGCACGTGTACCCGACTGACACGTGGTGTTACCATTCCTGAGCATGCGCAGATGAGTTTTGTGTCTTCTTTCTTTTTTCGCCTCAGTGCTCCCTTCAGTTGATAGTCGGCGTTCGTGTTGTCCACTTCTCTACTCTTGTGTCCTGTCTGCACGCCTCACTCCTTTTTTGCATAATGAATCCTTACCAACTAGCTCAGCTTTCTGTCATTCTACGCATATATCGCACCTCAGAAGTACGCGTAAGTATTGAAATGCTACTCAATTGTCCATGACATCGGCAACACGCGTATCTTATCGTCTTCATTTAATTGTTGGCTGCCGACTTGTCGTGAATTCCCTGTAAAGAAGGTAGGTTTTTAGTGAAGCAGCCGACCCCATGGTTGCCGGCGTGAAGCAGGATTGGCCTGCACGCTTCACCGTTTACAGACCGCACGTCCGGGGCCTTGAGTGAGCTGCAGTGCTTCTCCTGATCTTTTTTCTGGGCTTCTTGGCAGGTTAGGTGCTTCTACTCCGCCTGAGATCGCCGTCATCATCACACAATTTCTAGGACCTGGCAAATTTATGCTAATTTTTTCATGATTAGACACTTGCGCTTTTTTGTCCTTTGAAGCGTATGCGTCTCGCGGTGGCGGTGTTGCAGCAGGCGGGGTTAGCCTGGCATATATACATAGCCGGCAATTGTTGCGCCTGAGCCTCCTGTGAGTTGAGGTCGGGGTGAGTCACCAGCTGTCGATGGGCCCCGTGTCTCGCATGAAGACAATCAGCAGTCGTTGCACTCTCTTCCCGATTGCCGCGGGCCCTCCGGGGAAAAAGACGTTTCTGCGAAAGTGTGGTATCGGTGCTACTCTGGGGAAACCGCGACAGCTTCGCTGAGAAGTGTCAGACGCCGCCTACAAGCACTGGCAC
The DNA here is from genome assembly GCF_023375885.2 of Dermacentor andersoni. Taxonomy (NCBI): domain Eukaryota; kingdom Metazoa; phylum Arthropoda; class Arachnida; order Ixodida; family Ixodidae; genus Dermacentor; species Dermacentor andersoni. The sequence continues at coordinate 110,671,502 of NC_092814.1, read as the reverse complement.
GTTGCAAGTCGCGCAGTAGTTTTCAAGGTCAAGCTTGTTTTACTATCCCTCATTGCCCTATCCGTGCTTACCTTCGTACGCTGAACGCCGAGGCAAACTATAGGGGTGGCGTGCTCGAGTGCAATATATACGTGCGCGCTAGCAAGACTAAAGATACACTTTTTTTTTTTTACTATGATGAGGATTTTTTAACAAGCTTCTCGCGTAATAATGTCTGGTTAGGAAAATAAACAGTTGTGTCACGACAGAATATCGTTTAGCAAATATCATTCAGCGCAAGCACCCTGACATTGACTCGCCCAGCAGCGCGGGTAAGCATGGCCTGCTGTTCTAAGCGTAGGAACAAAATGTGAGGAAAAGCCTCAAGCATCTCATACAGGAATACTGAAAGAATAAAAAAAGAAAAGAAAAAAAAAGAAACGGTATACGTAACGCGCCACGCTGCTTCACTCTTGTACATACCGCTCTTCCGTCTGAGCCCTTCCTTCAATACACGGATCGAGCTCCCCGACGCGCGGTTTGTAAGGGCGCGCAGAAGAGAAAGCAAAATTAAAAGCAATCCTTACAAACGGTGGCCACTTTTTTTTTCTGCCGCAAGACACCAAAACCAAGAGTGAAGTGGAATTGTTTCCAAATCCCTCGACATGCCCTCGGAGGATTTACAAACAATGTGTTTTCCACATTCTGTGCGGCTACTGTTTTTATATCTCCTCCGCCCCTTCTCCCTCTCTCCTTTCTATCAGGAGCCCACGACGCCCTCCCCACGAACTATCAGTCTCGGTCGGAGCCGTCCCGCAAAATCCGCCTCATTTGTCCGCTCGGCCCGCCACCCGCTCCTCATCCAGCTCTACAGAGCTGCGGAGAGACAGAAAGCGCGTCGCTGCGAGCTCCCCCATCTCTCTTGTATTTCTCGTTTCACACGACTAGCATTTAAGCGGGAAAGTGACTCGCACAGACAACGACGGTACTAGCTAGTGTGTCTCACGGCGTGACGCGCGCGAGAACACTGCTTAATTATTATTATTATTATTATTGTTATTATTATTATTATTGTTATTATTATTATTATTTGTTTAGAACATAGGACGCGTGGTATAGGACACGCCAGTTCACTTACAGTGGCGTGCGGTATTGAATGATCCACCCAGTCCTACGCCGATTATGTCGTTACACAAAAACACACGCGCGCGCGCGCTCGTTTGTGTGTGTGTGGGGGGGGGGGGGGGGGGGGGGCTCGATCCTCGGCCATGGTGACTGCATTTTCATAGGTGCGGAATGCGCGTTCATAAATAAATAACTTACGAGCTACTTTATGAATATAGGTTCACAACAAGAGACAACTATGCATTAACGGAACTAGCGTGCGAAACACGTCATTGAAAGTGAGCGATCGTGTATCTCGCATTCGAAAGTGGGTGAAGAAGGGTCTATGTTGCATCAGCTGATCAATGCACTTATGCCCGATATTTTACAAGCGCGCGAATTGACATTAGTATGAATAAAACTGTCGAGCCTGCAGCTGCACTCATATATCGGCTTCCATCGACCCATCCAGACCATCCCACCCGCCTCGGGTGGGATGGTCTGGGATATCAGACAGTGCTCAAACACAGTGATCAAACACAGTGCTCAAACACCTATTCCATGAAAACTAAAACCAAGCAATAGCAGGAACTGTGCAAATTCTCGGCACATGTGACAGCCAACCGGGCCATCGCCTCCAAGGGAAACGTCCGCAGAGGCAGACGCGAAAGTCAGCTAGTTTGGGCGCGTTTGTCTAATGCAACGGTTGCAATTGAATGGACTCGTTAGGTTGCAAGCAAATAAGTTCGCGCGTTAGCATGGCACAGTGTGCCCGACAACGGTCTCTCTGCATTAGTTTGAGACTCATTGCGCGCTTATCGGTATTATCGTTTTGCAGCGATACCTGGTCTTCCCCCACTCGAAATGATATTGTTGACGTCCGTCGTCAATATGGCCAAATCCTTGAGAAGATATCAACCACACCTTTCCACGGATCTGGGAGGTGCGCAGATGCCCATGGATGGGGCACAGTTGTCACAAGGTACACACATAATCACGCATAAAGGTCATTACAGCTTTAGTACAAAATGCGAAGAATACACGAACGCCCGGTAAGGTGTAGCGTAGATTGTAGCGTAACTGTAGCGTGGATTGACACAGCAGTCTGGTTTCCACCAATGCGGCGGATGAGACGTCCGTCACCATGCTACTTGTAATTTAGAGACGGAAATATAATCGGGGAACTTCGTCCTCGGGAAACTTGGTCCATTTCGCAAATGACAGTACTTCATCTTGGTGCATGTACTGGAATCAGGAGGACGGTGCTCATAATCGGGAGGGTCGATTTCCCGCTCGGCCAGTGGGGCCCAATTTCATTCGCCGACGACCACACTTGCGTATACGCGCTTGTACACGAAGTTTACCAAATAGCATAAAAAGAGAAAACCGCGGTGGTTTGCTCGTCTCCCTCCTTGTATGGTCGTCTTCTGCTGTCTCTACACGGCAGTTCCTTCCCCACTAACTCCCTCCTTCCAGGCCGTGTGTAAGCGCGACGCGAGTATGCGAGCCACTTGAAATCACGCTGCACGTCAAGCCGAGATGGCAACGACGACGGCGCGCTATGCACAGTGCGTGAGGGTCGAGATTCGCGCTCCAGTGCAGGCAGAAAAGAAGAGCGATGAGAACGATGGATCACTGGTGAGCTCCGCGGGCTGTGCGCTGTCCCCGCGGGCGCTGGCCGCAGCTGAAACAAAGGCAGCACTGAGAGGAGCGGTTGATGCGGGAGGGGCGCGCCCCGAAGCCGCGAGATGATCGACCACGAAGCGCGGTCCCAGCGAAGGGCCGAGCAGCACCCCGCTGAGCACCCAGCTGGCGCGACCGGGGCGAAGCAGTGGGGAGAGGGAGGGGGAAGCGCGCCCGCTTGGCTGCACTAATGATACGCTCCCATGGATGGGAGCTTCGGCGTAGGGCGCGGAGCAACCGCGGCTCCAAAGGCACCAGTCCTGGCACGGCGCCCTCTCTCCCAGCGCGTCATTTGCCGCGACTGTCCAGCTACCCCTTACCGCGTGTCGCAGCCAACCCTCCCCTCTCCCGCTTGTGTTTCCCACGAGTGGTTCTATTTTCTAACGCAGACGACGCAAACGCGCGGCGTCCTATATACTGTCTCGAAAGCACAATGCCGAGAGTCAGGAGCCGGGTTTCCATTAGGAATCTCATGCTTTGACGTCACCTCGTTGGCGAACGCAGATCGCCTGGCACCTGTTAATTCGTATGGAAGAATTTGTGATTTCGGGCTATGAATCACTTATATTGTATGCACAACTTTTTGTCGTATACACTTGCACGACAGGCAGCGCAACTCTGCGCACATTTATTTATTTATTTATTTATTTATTTATTTATTTATTTATTTATTTATTTATTTATTTATTTATCGTTTCGCCCGGGTCGAATACATCTCAGAAGCGACTCAGCTAAAATTCATCAATCATTCCTGTTAAGTTGCACTGTCATGCCAGAACTGGAGTGCCGTTATAAAAAAAAAACAAAAAAAAATGTTGTGGGGTTTTACGTGCTAAAACCACGATCTGACTATGAGGCACGTTGTAGTGGAGGGCTCCGGAAGTTTGGACCAACTGGGGTTCTTCAATGTGCACCTAATACACGGGTGTTTCCGCATTTCGCCCCCATTGAAATGCGGCCGCCGTGGCAGGGAATCGATCCCGCGACCTCGTGCTTAGCAGCCCAACACCATAGCCTCGAAGCAACCACTCCGGTCGGAGTGCCGTCTTCGTGGGCAGAAAGTGAGTGTATTTACTTACCGAACAGCCAAAGCTTGCCATTCATTTTCGCGTGACGCTTCCTCGTGTCGACGAAGTGGGAGACATTGACACCCGTAAACCTAGCTTCCAAGCTACCTCTCATGCATTGCAGGGTATACGACTCACGGGGCAATGTACGCCGACGCGACCCCTTATGCCTGCTGAAGATAATTAAAAGCCCGCCAAGCTTGCAATGAACAAATAAAAAGATGTAGCTTGCTTCACATTCGGATCAAAACACCGTTCAAATTATAGCATATACGGTAGAGCCTTTGACCCACAATCGGCAAAATCGACTATCATGCCAGTAATGATAAACTGTAAAACGCTCTCCAGTATTCTCCTCCTAATAGCCGAAATTTTGGCATCCTCACATAAGCGCATAAGGAGCTCCCAAATCTTCCGGCTGAGCGTTGTGCCTCGGCAATTTAATTATTGGCCTATTAAAGCAATAAAGCAAACCGTAAGAATATAATGCGAATGCGAAGTAGGAACAATTCTACTGCCATGTACAGTTGAGTGGTAATGAAGAGCTATTCAGTTTCGAGGCAAACTCATTTCACAGCTTGCATATTTTCACCTCAGCTAGGCCTGAGTAGGGTATGAGGAGGAGAGAAGGGTGGGCTACGTTTCTGCAATGTCATCTCTTCACGATGGACCAATTTTTCACGGTTACAAATTAGAGGTATATAGTTGCGCTCGCGGATGCCCAGTGAGGCGCGAGAGCACCGCAGCAATGGGCACCTGCGACCGTCGTGGCGAGTCCACCCTCAAAAACAGCGGCCAGACACGTCTGTAGCCCGGGCAACGCAGGTTCATGGGCCCCAGGGCGGCGGCGGCGGCTAGCAACCAGGCAGCGCCGCCTCGCACGCGCGCGCTATCCCCCTGAGCTCGCGACGGCGAGGATTGCGCAGTTGCGGCGCGCTTCGGTCGCTCCGCTAATCCCTTCGGGTAACCCCCACCCTCGGGAACGGGCCGGGGCGCCGCACCCGGGGGCCCTCGGGGCTCGCCGAATTGGAAAGTTTCCACGCGCCTCGTGGGAAGGGCGCACGCCAGCGCTGGCCCCGAAGTTTCTGGCCGCGGTAATCCCCGCCAGTCCCTCCTGCAGTGTGTATCCGTGGCTCGCTCGAGGTTCCTCCAAGGCATCGTGAGCCTATTTCTCATCTGTCGAGCGAGCCGCGCGGTGGGCGTTAGGGAGCTTCCCCCTTTCCGGTCGCTCCTCCGGCCGCTTCCGTCGTGCTGGACGCGCGGTCGAGGATGCCCGCTGATAGCTCGCCGATCTCGAGCTCAGCACGCTGTTTCAATGTCGACCGAAGGGCTGCTTTCCCTATATTTCACCCACCGTACATGGCGCGCACGAAGAAAGGGTAGCTCGTTCGAAGGTTGGTACAGTTCAAGCTTGATGCAGCACGCATCGCGCGCGGAGGGTGAGATTGAGAGAGCATCGTCAGCCACAGGTACACGCTGCTGTCCAAGATGGCCCCGCACGACAGCGCCAAGCTGAGACGCGCGTGCGCGCAGGCCCGGGGCGGCGCGCGTGGCCGACGGCGGGGCGAGCAGAGGCGCGGGATGAATAGGGCATGGCGTGCCTGAGAGAGACATTTCCCGGGGTGGAGGCGACACGTTACTCGGTCCCGCGGAGCGCCGCTGCAGAGGAGAGAGCCCCCTATCTATTATGAGAAGCGCGCGCGCGCGCGCGGAGTGCGTGGCCATTGTGGCAGGCGCACATGCGCGCCAGCCGCCCCGAGGCGAGTCAATTTGGGCGACGGCGGCTCCCCGGGGGTCCGGCCCGGGCCGGCTCCACGGCAGGGGGTCCGTCGGGGTCCCCGGGGGAGCGCGGCCGCCTGGTTAGGCCTAACGAGGGCCCGCTGGGACACGCGTCCTCCGCTGTCCGAGCTCCTTGGCTGGCCGAGCTGCGGGCCGCGAACAAAGGGCCGCATGCAGCAGCCCATCGGGCAGCATGATGACCCAGTTTGCAGAAGGAGCCTCGGAGTTCGAGGAAGGCGCGTGTTCCTTGTTTCTTCCTGTTCTTTTTCCCCCTTCCTAGGAAAGGATGGCCTTTGGAGAAGCAGTGCAAAGGAGTGGCGTTTCTCGCCACCCTGGAAGCGCGAAAACTTGCGGCGCACCGCCACAGGGGACGGCGCACACATGGCCTTGGAAGGCCGGGAACAGGCGCACTTTACGACCAGGGCGGGACTCGAATTCTCGGCGTCACATCTTTTTACAGTAGGCGCGCCTTTCCTACACACAGCCCGCCAAAACGCCAGTTCTGAGAGGATGTCAGCTCTGCATTAAGCCTCCGATCGCATGTGTAAAACTTGAGACCGCTAGAGGACCGCCATAACAAAAATAAAAAAAAAATAAAAAGAAAAAAAAAAGAAAAAAATATATATATATGCATCTATAAGATACTGATTAAGACATTTACGAAGAATTTCAGCATAGTTCTAAAGACAGCCCCGCGTGTGTCTCTCCCCTTACTATCTTTCGATTCTCAGTAAACATTTCAAGCACGTTTGAACCTGAATATGTTTCGGTTTCGCTCTTAACGGATGTTAGTGCTGCCCGTTTCTCGGCTCCAGTACTCCCTCATTGGAATCGTCAACACCCCCTTCGCTTGCAAGTTCATCGGCCTAATTAAATCAACTGCAGGATTAATTCACTGCAGTCTTACGATTTACTATCAATTTCTCTTTCGCACATCGCCAAGTTTTGTCTATATGTTTCGATCGTGAGAAATCTCGGGCGCCGATGCTTCAATGAAAATGCCGTCTACAGACCGCACGCAAACCACTCTTGCATAGCCAGAAGCAAAGCCACGAGAAATGGAGGAGGAAGTGAAGGAGTAAATAAAGAGATAAGGCAGGGATGTTAACCAGAAATAGAAATAAATGCCCAACACGAAGATGGCGGTCGGGGAGGTCACCAAAAAATTATTTCAGAGATGCGTGATTCAGAGCTAGCGTCCAAGTTCCGCTATTTTATAGCTCATCGAGGGCTACTATGCTTAAGTTTTGCTTCTGCTCGTGTTCACGTCATCACGCCACTTACCGGCGTACTGTTCAACTTACCAAGTCTTTGCAGCGTGTCCGTCTACGCCGTCTCTCCCTTATTTTTTCTCACGGGTGTCGGAAAACACGAAGTATTGCGTCATATTCTCACACACATTTGCGAAGGTTACACTATCACACTCCACCGCTTAGTTAAGTATCATAGCGTGGTCTGGGCAATGTAGTTCGAGAGCAGCAGCGACTCGACACTGCCGTTCTTCCTTAACTCGCGTCCTCCTCGTGGTTGAAGCTCAAGCCGGTGAACGGTGGCCGCGTTTGCTGCTTACGCGTCGTCATCTATCTTGCACCAATAATATATATATATATATATATATATATATATATATATATATATATATATATATATATATATATATATATATATATATATATATATATATATATATATATATATATATATATATTGCATTCTTTCTTGTCGTGGCGCAAGATTTCTGAACTGCTCATATATAGTCAGTGTCACACGCATGACCCAGGACTACGCTATATGTAGCTTGGGCAGTGCACTTCTATTAAATGCGTTCTGCGACACTTGTCGACTTTAATGTTTCATATTGTGTTGGACCCGAAGTCCGACACATCATAATTACAAGCCTGCCGTTTCAGGCGTAGTGCAGCACGAGCTATCCTCGACTCTCCTCGGTTCGCTATGCTCGGCTGCTCACGAGTCATCAGTGACTGCGCTTTGCCGCTCTAATTTTCTTGGTCTTCGATCAGCGGCTGAACGTGCCTGCTAAGCCGTTCAGACAAACCAGCACCGATGGCAGATTTCATTTCCACTAACGGCACACCGCGCGTCGCGGCGCTAAGAAGACGACGAGATATCTCGAAGAGCCTGAGACCCATGGAAGGGCGAAGAGACAAAAGAAGATGATTGCAGAGCCCCTTTATTGGTGTGCCTATCACTGTGGTCGATCGAGCCGGCTGTTCAGTTAACCTCACCAATGTCATCTACAGTGCCAGTACTCGTAGCAGAGGAAACGCCGTGAATGGTCAGAAGTTCATGAAAGAAAAACATATTGTTCGAGTACGACGCAGCTGGAGTACAGGGGCGATGCAGGTGCCCTCTGTACAAACATGTGCAAAGGTACACAAGCTTCAGAGCACAACTGGCGTTATAACCAACCAGCGAACCTAAGACATATCGTGCAGAACCTTAACAAAACAACGCACGGAATGGTCGCTACGGAGCATTAAAACGGCCCTTTCTTATTAAATAAAAAGCATTCGGTTGTTTCACAGGAACAGACAGACAGACACAACGGAGCGCTGAGTTAAAGCAGATGGTTCTACAAAGCTCGTGCCGAACATCCAGCCCCAGAAAGTAACCTTTCTCGCGCTTGTGCGTCGCCACTGAGCAGCCTAGATCCAAACAAACAGAAACACTAAGCAAACAAGAAAGTCATCCCGAAGACTCGGTCATCCCACCGGGGATGATTCGAAGTAGCTACGCAGCTAGCGCGCGAAACGAAGAAGCAACGCGCAAAAGCGCAGTTGGGTGCTGGAGCAACGGGAAAAATATGTGCCCCATTCCCTTCTCGGTCCGTATACACGCCTGTAAACTTTCACGGCGCTAGCATGTTACACGCTCGACGAAATTGTTACAGCTAGAAAACATCGCACTGCGCCCGACAAGACGAACCGCGAACGACCGACGACGCGAAGCTCTCTGCTTTCTATACTATTACTACTGCTCCCTTTTACATGCCGCCGCCGCCGCCGCCGCTGCTGCTGCTGCGCTATTTGGCGCACGTACACCTCTTTTTATTATTCACCGCTGCGTCCCTCTTCTTTTCCGCTGTAAATTATTCACGCGCTGAGCGCGCGCAGTCGGGCGAGCCGCGTCCGAAAAAGTGGTTCGCTTCTGCCGGGAGGGCACTCCGCCTGCTGACCTCCGACGGGCGTGCGCGGGAGGTTCTTCGGGATGCGGACGCCGGGCCTGCGGTGCGAAGCCTGACGAGGGCAGGTGCGCTCCCAGTCGCCGCAGCGGCCGCTTCGAGGGGGCGCGCATCTGCACACGAACTCGCATAAGGAAAATGGGTGCATTGAATTCTGAATCCTGGGGTTTCACGTGCCAGGACCACGATTTCATTATAAGGCACGCCGTATAGGTCCGGATTAACTTTTACCACCACATCATCTTTAACGTGCCCCCAGTGCATGAGACACGGGCGTTTTTTTTTTTCTTTTTTTTTTTGCATTTCGCCTCCATCAAAATGCGGCCGCCTCGGCCGGGATTTGATCCCGCGACCACGTGCATAGATAGCAGCGCAACAACATAGCTAAGCCATCGCGGCGGGTAGGAATTGGAGGTTGAACGAGCCAAAGAAGTGGGGTGCTCATAGTAAGCGCCACGTTTTTTTTTTTCTCTCGGTAAAAGTATGTAGGGTACATATATGCGCACGGCTTACAGTTGGTAATCCCCCCGTAGCAATCTATACCTTTAGCGCGGAAAAAAAAAACATATAATGACATGTATCAGCGCTAACTTCACACATATGCTTCACAAGCGCATGCTATGTTTTATCTGGCATTCGAAGTTTTAAAAAAGTTCGGCATGTGTTACACTCTTGTAACGTAAGAAGGCGAAAGCCTGCTGCACATTTGGTGATGCATGAAGTCATACAATCGGGGTTAGACTTGTTTGTAAGACGTATTGGTAATGCATTAAGTTATACAATCGGGGCTAAACTTCTAGCAATTAAGACATAACGAGCCGCAATGGGAAGTGCACGTGTGGCACTAAGGCGCAGCGGCACGCGCTTCTTCCGAAGTGGCGTACTTGCGCGGCCGTGCTCGCGAGCCGCAAGCGCGTTGACGCTCCTCCATCGCTCGCCGCCGACAACCGCCGACAACCGCCGCCGCCGCCGCTCTGACTGTGACGTCAATGCGCAGAGCGCGCGCGCCCGCTTTTCTGCGCAACAACCCCTGGCGTGAGAGCGATTACTAAACTTAAAATTCGGCAGACACTTAAGACTGCTTATGTGTGGAAATGCGAAAGCATTATACCGTTTGTAGACTTCGGAACGTCACCAACGCGCTCATTTTTACACTCGTGACGTGGCGCCACATCCTCGGCACCGTCACGTGCGCCGCCCAATGACGCACGCACTAGTCAGCGAGATGGTGCGACGTGATGCGTGCAATCAGGCACGTACTAGGCACACCTTTAGTAAGCCAGGTCCGTGGAGCAGCCGTGGCGTCGGGGAAGCGTGCTCGTCCCGCACCCCGAAGGACCGGGTTCGGTTCCCGCCCAGACCAAAATGGACCAAGCTTTCTTTCCAGAGTAGCTAATAATTATTTTGTTTACAGGAACCTTTCTGAGAAATGTGACGTCAATCCAAACATGTTTTGACGTGTTTTGCGTCTTTGCGGCGTCAGTCATTTTTCGTCACGGGGCAGTTTCGCCAAGGGCACCGCCAACATAGACACCTAAGGCTTTCGCCTTAATAAATGACGTTCTATGGAATGAATAAATGCATGACCTCTTCATTCGCAAAGCTGGCGTTTTGCCCCACTCTGGAGGGTTGGAGAATTCCGGTATGCGGGAATGAGTGAAAAACATGGGGTGGTAAAGTGCCTGCGACGGCTTCACAGTCCAACAGTACGCCGGACTCGTTGGAGAATGCCAGAAGCGAGTCGTACGCGGGCTTGTCAAGCCCATCTTTTGGCCACGTCCAGGCCCCATAGTCCGGGTTCGCAGTTCTGTCTATGTGCTGGTGACGCGTCCCTTCAAGAGCTCTACACTCTCCGAACAGATGCCGGCCCGTGGGACGACATGATGTGCGGCAGTCAGGACATCGATCTGGATCGAACTGTTCTCATCTTCGTCGTCGGTCCACCTTCTTTCATTCGGGATACAGGACCTCCAGTCGGCTATGCCGACTACTAGAGCTAAGCCCGATGGCAGATGGTGGAGAAACACCATATAGTGGGGAAGTCCTGTTCTCGGTAGTCCCGATGGCCGTGGACAGAATATACGAACGCGCGAACAGCCGCCTTCCGTTCTTTAGTAAATTTCTGAATTCTTGGTCAACGGAAGCATTCGCGCCGAAGGCGTCTCGTTTGCGCTCTCGGACAACGAGGTATTGTCACTCTGCAGCCGCCGGCACTACACGGTTTAGGAGATCGCCTATGTGCTATGCAGTGAAGTGGCAAGCCAGAGCAAACGTGAGTGACCACTGAAATTCAGGATTCGTAATCACGAGGCCATCGCTTTGTAAGGATACGTACCGGACAATCGCGATAGCGTATAAAATATTGGTTGGAAATCAACGGTCTGTACTGATCAATCCTTCGAAATCAAGCTTTTTTTTTTTTCATGCATTGACAAATTGCTTTGGACAAGTCGAATCGCAAAACGCTGCAGGAATGTCTGTGGAAATTCTCATGGACCATCTGTCCGTTTAAATTGAAGTCCACCTGTGCAGCATTGTAAGGCAAAATCTACCTTCAGATAAGTTGCATGTGTTAACCTTGTGCCTCGCGCGACTTGTACTACCTCCCTCGCAGAGGGCGGCACCTTTCGATAATTGTTTGGGGCTAAATTTGATGTGTGTTTCGCATCTTTGATGATTATCTGGTGTCTGCGCTGATTACCAACGAAGCAGACCAGAATATATGTATCGAAGGCTGTGTCCAGCTTCCATGCTTGCCTCGAGTTCCTTGTCACCACCCAGAAGCTTTCAGAGGACAGATCTCTTGAGTTGCTTGAGTTCTTGTCTTCTTAAGCTTTCGATTAATGAGCAGACTAGTTACAAGGCGCTTTTGCCGTTCGAGTCGGCGCACATGGAACTGCTAATAGAGGCACTGCCAGTCCGTGATTGCGCATAGTCCTAAGCAGAAGTCATGCACACGCTGACTATGGCTTACAGCTTCACATAGCAAACCGGCCGCGGTAGCTTATAGTGGATATGGCGTTGCGCTGCTGAACTCGAGATCGAAGGTTCTATCCTGGCTGTAGTGGCCACATTTCATTGGGAGTGAAACGCGAAAAAAAATTAAAATATATATAAAACAATAAACCAACAGTGCGTTCAAATTTAGGTGCACGTTTAAAGAACTCCAGGTTGACAAAATTATTGGGAGTCCCGACGGTGTGCTTCATTATCACATAGTGGTTTTGGCACGCGAATGCCTAGAATGTAATTAATTAAGCGAGTAACTGCATAGCGCTTTTATTGTAGGTGTGGGATATTGTTGATGTACTAATAAGCACCTATGAACCTATCGTCGTTTATATAATAATTGTAGTTAGACTCTCCATTTTGGCCACACGCTTGCCTTCAGCTCACCTGCCTTGGCGTACTTCACAGAACTGCGAAATTGTCTTCCGTATAACGTTTTCTGCATTAGTGACCTTTAGAAGTTTAGACTTAATGAATCATGGGTTTACCATTGCATAATGTTCTCCATTAATTAACGAATAAGCTTTTGCCTCGTTCGTTATGTTTTTTTTTTTTTTTTTTTTTTTGTGCATCCCGCACTGTATAACATTGTGCTCTGATTTCTTTTTGTTTCTGACTGTTTCCAACTTCTGTTACCGACTGGCTTGCTTTGTTCGTTATTTTCTCTTTTTTTCTTTTTCAGTTATACACTATTTAACATTGTACTCCATTTATTTCGTAATTGCTTTTGCATACCCTTCTCACCTGATACTCCAGATCTGTAATGTGTGAAATCTGATTAAAATAAATAGTGCTCTTCGAAGTGATCACCTTTAGCCTGCAAGCATGTACATGGTGCTTTCTGAATGCATTGTGGGTGCCCTTGACTTGTAAGCGCCTTCAAATTGTGAAGCTCGCACGTTCACTTTCCCTGCATAAGCACACCGCCTTACCCAAGAAAAGGTTATTGGAACGCTCGTGCTGTGCGTTCCATCATTGACTGCGCGTAGTCTGAGCAGTTGTGAAAAAACCGACACAATATTGCCTAAAAACGAGCTGCTATATAGAAACAGAAGTATGCTGCTGACTCTGGCTGTGCTGTGTTGGTAAAGAATATTCTCGTAATTCATGACCTGCGTGGACGGGTTGAGCCGACTGTCAAACTTTACTGTTGTTCGACCTTCGTCGCATTTCCCTCAGGTCTACGACAGAGGATAACAGAAGTAGGTTCTTGGTGAAAAAAGTACATATTTGTGCGTCAGGAAACTCTCCAGCATGTGTATCCTTGTGAACAGAAACATCGAGCTTCAAAAGCCCGTGAGCGGATCAGCCATGCGGCCTGGTCCGATTAATGGTATCGGTACTAACGTAAGAATAAATTTGAAAAAAAAGAAAGAAATCGGTGGCGCTGCGAGCGGCGCTTGTGAAGTATGCGAACTCGAGAACTAAGAAATTAAATTGCAGTCATGAAAACAAGGAAACTATCGATAAACCGACTACATACTTTCGAAACTAAAAAAAAAAAAAAAGAATATACGAGTACTTGTGAAATGAGCGGGCCGCTGGCTCTCTTTCGCCTGCAGTAATGAGGTCCTGTGAACTTCCCTGCTTCCAACTTACGGTGAGACGAACTATAATTAGCTGCAAAATAACGCAGTTCATGAACAGGCGACTGCGAACCGGTGCCTCGCTACGGGTGATGTGAAGTCGAGGTCGATATACGAGCAGTGAGGGCGCCTTTCAGAAAAGCGGGGATAAATGGTAGGTGCGGGCAGGAGGACGGGAAGAGATAGAACGGAAGGAAATATTAAAGCCACTCTTACAAGACACCGCGATGTAGCAGCGCACTACCAGCACGGAGGAAGAACAAATAAAGAAGGAAAGAGCGCAGGGTGCGTTGGATAAAGAAGAATGTTGCGAACTTATGCTCTTGAACGGAACACGTAGCGAGGAGCCCCACGTAGCATCTAATGAACAAGCGAAGGGGGACAAGAAAAGCGGAACTGAGTGCGCGCATGAGCGATCGATGTTAACAAAGAACGCATTAGATAATTAAAACCGGGGAGGGGGGGGGGGGGAGGTTCCTCCTTAATTCAGAGGTAGCTAATCAGAACAATACAAGACTAACCGTCCTTTTTAATCTTGCGTGCCCATTAAGAAAAGTGTCTGCGCGCACTCCAAGAAGTGCAGGGCGCCGGCACACGCCGCCGCCCCTCTGACTGCGCACCATTTGACAGCCCAGGGCCGACGTCGAGTTTCGCGCGCTTCTCTCCGAAGAGGCGGCGCCGGCTCACGACGAGCCCATTGCGCGCCCGCGTGCCGTTCCGCTCCAAACTCCCCACGAACCATCGCGCGGGAACAAGAAGAAGAATTTGCAATGGCGGGAACGCACTTGGTAAATTTTGAACTTTCGTGGTCCACCCGACGAGTATCATGGCAAAAAATAGGCACCTATGGAGCTCAACTACAAAAACTGCGACTCCTATCTCTTATTAATACAATCTCTCTCTCTCTCTCTCTCTCGCTTCGAACGTAAAGTGGAGACGAATTCCCAAAGCTGTTAGTTTTTTTTTTCGTTCGTGAATGATCTTTGCCATTGACTAGCCACCTTCGCTAATGATACGCCCAGCATCAGGATTTGCAGGAATTTTCTCCTACCAACAGTTGCAGACTGAGAGCTTTTTGTGGCTACGAGCCCCGAAGAAAGAACTTCGTGTGGCTCGGCAGCGCATGCAGTGCGCCCGCTAAGCTGATGACCACGGAGTTGCGGGTTCCCTGTTCTCTCGGCCCACATCCACAAATCTTTCTGTTCGTCAGTGCTTTTTGCCACAAACATGAGCGCGCGACAGTTTCCTTTGGGCCAAAGACGCAGAAATCGAATGGGCACGTTTATATAGCATTCCATTAACCGCTTCACGGAAGCTTCGCTTCATACAGGTTCCAAAATGTTCGTTGGGTCTACATAGTTATCTCTAAACTCAGGTGCTTTGCGGATGCCTCCATTAGCCTGTATTATCTTTATCGTGGCGTACTAAGGGATCTCACAGGACCGAATCACACAGTAAACGTAAATTCGTTCCCGCTACGACAGAAGCGCGAACGAAAGAACAGGCGCATTCAGAGCAAATCAAGAAAGAGGCGGGCCCTTCTCGACGTGCTATGAAGAACCACGCTGGTGCCCTAGTCCGCCGAGCGTTCTACGAAACGTAAAGACATTGACGCTGTTATCTAACTTAATGACGCTATTTTGTGCGTACGTCACCAAATCGAGCGACTGTCGACGGCACTGCTTTCTGATGAGGCTTAGGATGCCTCGATAGCAGATGAACCCTAATGGGGATCTGTGTGTGTCACGCGGTAAATTTTCATATTTTCCGAGATTTATTTTAACCCGAAAAAAGAAATTTAAGAAAAAGGTACGCAATCAGCGTCTTGCTGAAAACATCCCAGTTCTATGTTTCTTATAATTGTCTGCAACTTTCATTGACAACTTGACAATTATAGAGCTGTAATTAACTATTTATAATTAATCACAATTAACTACTTGATTGTCATCAACGAGAAATTACTGGCACATGCTCAACTTGACTGTGAACAATATGTACTTGTTTGTGTGTGCTTGAAATGATCCACCTTTAAAAGCTTGGAGCAGGATAGATGGAACACTTTATAAGCCGAATGACCAACGTTAAGAGAGACGTTTATTGCACGCAGCGAGTTCAATAGAGAAGTAAGTTTCGATCTCACAAACACTCAATAGTTCAGTGTCGTATAGATTGTATTCTAGCGCGCTCATCGCACGAGAGAAAAAGCATGTTTGCTTTACTTTTCCTTCAACTGCCCATGTCGGTTTCCGTATTCCTCTCCCTCCTTCGGCTTTCCTATAACTTATCTTTACCCATTTCGTCTGCAACAACATTTGCATCGCTCTGACTGGTTACGCAGTCTATAGACGAGTAAAATAGACATGCTACACGTTGCATTGAAAACTCGAACTGTTATAAAAGCAGACATTACATCAATACACACACACACTCTCTCTCGCACACACACACACACACACACACACACACACACACACACACACACACACACACACACACACACACACACACACACACACACACACACACACACACGCACACACACACACTCTCTCGCACACACACACACACACACACACACACACACACACACACACACACACACACACACACACACACACACACACACACACACACACACACACACACACACACACACACACACACACACACACAAGAAAACTATTTCCAACAAATTTCTGCAGCTGGCATCAAAGAACGCCTTCAGTATATAAACTGTGCTCTCATGTCCTTATATGACAGGTTTGTGCAGTTATTTCGCACGCCAATGAAAGTTCTTGATAGTTACGCATGCTAGCGCAAACTTTTTCCGCCGCATTGGTCACCTGAAGTTTTAAAAATGAGGACAACGAAATTATGCACTTTAGGTAACCAGCACGAGCGGCGCAGTTTCTCCAAAGTGGAACACAGGCAAAAGAGGAACTGGCGGGTTGAGTGAAAGTGGCGCCCACGCGAGAGCACCGCGCTCTATGTCGACTCAGTTACGTGTCCCTGCGCGGAAGCCCCGCTTCTGTGGGAGGCTTCTATAAGGAGGGCTCTCTGTTCCTATTCGCAGCACTCCGATTCACCGAGTCCGAGCCTTTAGCACGCAGCTTTCTGGAGTGCGCTAAGAATGGGCGACGGCAGGCCCCACTCTTCTCGTAACAATGATCAATACGGGCAGAAATGCGGGCCTGCTTACGAAGCAGCAGTAGCCCTGGAGGCAAGCGGGAGTCCTTTATTTCCACCGGCCGCGAGAGTGGCCGCCCGCGCGCGCGGGGAGCTGTCGCCCGCCGGGCGCGCGGCGACGTCGAGGTGTCGCGCGCAGGCCCCTTTATAATCGAGGAAGGAAATGCCGGGCGCCCAGCGCTTCTCTCCTCCGGTTAAAGCGTCGCGTAGGCGTCCGCAGGGGCAGCGTCGGCGGCGTTCATTTATTAGGGGGCGCGGGACCGGGGGAATGACTGCGCCGACGCCGGCCCCGCGGGGGAACCGAGCGCGCCCGCGGCCCGCGCGCTCTCTCCGGGGCCGTCGCCATGGCGACGCGCGCCACTCGGTTTCTCTCGGGACGTATGCAAATTACTCGGGTGACAATTGGAGGGCTGCTGGACGACGGACGGACAAACAGGCGGCCGCCGCCGCACCTGCAGCCGGGCCGCCGCGCGCGAGCTGCGTGTTCCACAGCGCCGAGTTGGCCGCAATGAAGACTTATGGTTCAGGTGAACGGCTCGGCCTGCTCGTCCCTCCGGACGCAACCGGCACAGCGCCGCGACCTCTCAGGGATCCGCCGCGTATCTTCATTAGCTGTCCCCGGCGGCGCGCAACCGTCGCCTCGGATCATTCCGCGCCGGATCTCGGCGAGCGAGAGCGCGGACGCTGCCGAGCTGAGAAGCGACGCGCCACCGGCAGCGTGCGACCCTAATCTCCCCTGGCACGGGCTACGGGGTGCGCGCGCGAGACCCGCAATGAATTGCTCCGCTTGGTTTCTGCCATGTTCGTGCGCTGTCGGGCGCATCACTCGCAGCGCTGATCGGCCGACAACACCGTGGAGGACCAACGCAACATTCGCAGAGCGTCCAAGAAGGCTGGACTGCGCATATGCGGAAATGTAATGCAGCTGTAATTTCGCAGAAGCATCGACGATACACAGTAAACTATGAGTTACGTGCTTACCTCGGCCTGTATACGTCTCTATACTATTTTAACGTGACGTTTTACGCAAAAGACTCGAAATGCGCTTGTTTCCTTTTTAGGCACCGCGAGGACGTGAGAAGCTGCTCTACTTTCCTGCAGATCTCGTGCTAGCATTTAAAAAAGGAAACAAAAACATTCAAGAAGGGTTTTCTGGAATCGCACGCCAACTGCATGGTCGAAGCCACTAGTGAAACGCACAAAAAGTGAATTTTGTCCATAGCCTCGCATCATATATGGCACATTCTTGCGTGAAATAAAGTAAAGATCTCTCATAGCTCGTTAAGGACAGAATTACACATATAACCCTGTTCTTAACGACCTATGAGAGATCATCTTTGCTTTGGTTCACTATATATATATATATATAGTAGGCAAAGAGGAATTCTTCAGGCTACCTTTCAAACGTAAAGAACTTGAGTGGTGCAACAAGGTAAACAGAACAAATATTTAATTGCAACAGTTTCGATCGGTGGACCGATCTTCATCAGGGTCTTTCCCTTCTTTTTTTTTTTTCACTGACCTCCTTGCTCTACATACATGGGACTCCGCCTTCCCCTTGCCCAGCATAGCTGCCAAAGGCAGCTGTAAATCTGCCAAAGCGCCGAAAATCAATCACTGTCACAACTGTCCCTCTCGGTTTGATGTACCTGAGAACGACCGGGCACCCGCTCTGGTGTGTTCACTACCAGGGCCGAACTGCCATTTTTTTGTAAACCCTGATGAAGATCGGTCCACCGATCGAAACTGTTGCAATTAAATACTTGTTCTGCTTACCTTGTAGCACCACTCAAGTTCTTATATATATATATATATATATATATATATATATATATATATATATATATATATATATATATATATATATATATATATATATATATATATATATATATATATGCCAGTACTATACTTTACGTAGTAAGAGCACTTCTTGGTGCGAAAGATAATTAATTATTGGAAAGGCAGAGGGGTCAGCCTGAGCTTGTAAGCTCTACTCCGCTACTCAGCGCAGTGAAGACAAAAGGACGAGAGAAAGATGCTGATGGGTATACAGCAAGAACGAATGCGTATAACCACCATGTTGCATTGCTTGGTGCGAAATCATGGATATTAGTGTGCATGATTACATCTTCAATTAACTATATAGTATAAGGTCGTATTGATGACAATGGAGACGACTACGCACCTGTTCAGTGTGTCATCAAAGTTTATGATGCCCAGCCGTATAGATCCGTGGAGCGCAGTGCTTCGATAATGAAGCTCAACGCTATAAATTTGGGGGAAGGCTTTCATACGAGTCATCGAACTCATCGCATTGCTTGAAACACTGCCAACGAAACTATTAGCCTACGGTGGCTGTAAACTTCCATGTTCTCCGGACTGTGTCTGTACAAGCTTGTAAGTTATGTCAGGTGCAATCACCTCCTGGCACCGAAGCCATGACACGAAACATCGGTAGCAGAACCCCTTTGTTGTACCTCGCGCGCCTCGTGGAGCATACTGCGCGACGGCGCATGCCTTTCAATTGACATGTGTCTGCGCGCAGTATGCGCCATGTGGCGCACGCGATACCGCATATGCGGGCTCTTGAATGGCAGGACCAAGCAAAAAGAACTGCCCTGACCGGTTGGTTGCTGCTTAACAAAATATGGCCAAGCTTCCACTAGCCCTCAAATGAACCCTTGAACTTAAAGCGAACATTTCAGATGATTTACAGTACAACGAAGCCTCACACCTGAAGTTTTTAAACATCCACTGTCCAGCACAGAATTCCCAGGGGTGTTTTTCTGGACGTTGTGAAGTTACGCCATATTGTCGATTTCGCCATCTTGTATTCTTCATACCATTGCCTGTCTGGCCCACAGGGCAACCGCGCACTTTAAGATTCCATTATTTGTTGGCACGAATTACGAATCTCAAGGGCCAGCAACAGCGCGCTGCAGCTGAGACTGAAAAAAACACAAAGCAATCTTGATGGCACCAACAACCGCTACGTTTAAACGGGGGGATGCTCATAATACCCACCAAATGCAACCACCCACCCATCCATACATTCATGCAGGTGTCGCACTAGCCACCCCTTTGGAGCCGCCGTCCGCGGGACCCGGGAGAGCACCGAGGCCGGGGCTGTCCCGAGACCGGAGAGCGGCGCTCCGCGAGCTCCCGAAACGCGCGGCTCACCGCGGTTGCAGTCGACGTTTCTGTGGAGCAGCAAGCTGTGCACGCTGTCGAGAGCCAGGCCGCAGCCGTCGCAGTGGAATGGTGGCCTGTCCTCGTCCTCCCCGGCTGCCCGAGCCGCGTCGCAGGGAGGCTCCGGTCCCTGGTCAGAGCCTGCACCAGAGTGCCCAAGACCATATCCTTTCACCATCGACGCACTGAAATTTTCTGCACTGCCTCCTCAAGCAGACGAGCCAGACAGGATCGTTAGCCGCGTAGGATTCGGGGCATTTACGCGAGACAGCTTCGTTTGCTTGCGAAAATCGAACAGATGGCAGATTCAGGAAACGGGTGTATGACTTGTAAAGAAGTGAGGAAGACTATGGGTAAATGGACACGGTTGTGGAGAGACACGCACTAAAAATGACAATAAACAAGACATGCGCTGACGTTGTTTGTGCATTTCACTTAGTGAGTGCTTTTCTGTTCGGACTTGCGTAGACAATTCGTAACGAAGAAGCAATAAATCCGGCAAGAAGTTATCCGACTATAGGAAGCACTAGTGAAAGCTCACTTTCACGTTGTAATCAGTGTGTATTGTGTCACTAGAGTGTTTACTATGATTAAAATCTGTCCTACAACGCAGGAAGAGAGCAACAGAAAACAACTTAGAAAAATGCTTTTGTTGCACACTGGAGTAAATTCAGAAATACGTTTCTATAAATACAAATACGCTGGAGAAATTCAGAAACGTATTCAGAAATACGTTTCAACGAAACGAGAACTAGTACACACTGTTAAAGCCTGGCTGCACTGATTCAGAGCCGCAGATCTTTAGACGGCAGTCATCGCCTCGCTTATATCCGACATTTCATTTCATGCCTCTTTCTTTATTATATATTGTCGTACTTTAATACTGTTAACTATGTATGATTGTCATTCGCTAGTTCACGTTTTGAACAAGCGCTGAATGGCTACTTTCTGGTACACCTGCGGACAGTATCGAACCGGAACTGAACTGAAAACCGATAACCGAAAAAAAAAAAACCTTATTTTTTCTCGAATCGGAGCTGAATCGGAAACGTTACGATTCCTTTCACTCCGGAGCGAAACCAGGACGTAATAATAACGGTTTTCGGTTGGCTATCTTTTCAGGTGCTTTTCATCCATGCATTGCCTGCCCTTGTGGCTCAACTACGCTACCTCATTTGTTAATACACGCCATCTTCCCGTGATTTTAAAGGTGGCAGCACCGTTAGTACTGTTTTCAGCGTATTCCGTCAGAGGGTGGACAAGGTGCTGTGTTAACGTGACAATATCTGCATCGCATCCGACGCGCGGATTCGCCAGACTGTGATGCACGCAAAGCACCTGAGACAGTGGAGCACGTATACTAGTTGATTGTCGACAGTACGGCCGAACGACAGGCATTGATCTCTTCGTTAGACCAATTAACAACAGGCCGTTCAGTGAAAAACTGTGACTGGGCCAATGACAGGACATATCCATAAGGCGAACGGTCAAGGCTCTAGTTAGAATACAGGCCTAAGTTCAAGGCTTTGAATGGGCCATTCTAACACGAACGTGTATATAATCGCATCCTGGTGCCTGTCCTCATCATTACTCCTCAGTCCCTTATTTTCCACCCCTTCGCTGAGTACAGCAGCAAGCTGAAGGACTCTCTGCATTTCCTCAGTATATCCTTCTCTTTCTCTCTTTCCCTCAATAACGCTTCGCTTCACATAGATTCCAGCATTGGTGTTAGATCTGCATAATTTTTTTTTTTTGTAACTACGTGCAGCATTGGGAACAAACAATAGCCGTAAACTTTCAGTACAGCTTGTCAGCAACAACGAGTTTTTATGAGAAATAAATTTGTCCTGTTTTCCTGTAATTATTCTTCGGTTATGCAAATGAACTTGAAGCGGTTCGAACCGGTTTGAACCGTTATTTTTTCGCTCATGAGTTGAACCGGAACTGACCCGTTTTCGGTGAACCCAAACAAAGATTAGAACGAAAGGAAATTTCGGTTCGACACTCTGCCTGCAGATGCATAGAAATTAACTTTCACTCCTTTAGCGGTTTATTTCTACTCCGAATTCATATTTCGGCGTGCTTCTTATCTCCATTTCTAAAACCACCAGGGACGATATATAGTATTTACTGGGATAGCAAAAAAACGTGGGTGCTCGCGAGCCGAAACAAGCCGGACATTAAGTTAGTCGAGGACAAACTTGGGGCTCTTACTGCGTATATCACCAAGGGGTAACAAGCAAGTGCAAAACGTGTAAGTTTCGGCACAATAGGCGGAAGGACAGACAGAGAAGTGGTTAACGCCCGTTGCAATTCCGCAGTCGCAACGGTACCTAGAATGGCTGAGACGAGTTTCGCTGTAGACGCTGGCAATTTCCTCTTCGTACTTAAAATGCCGAATTTAATATCCTTTTTCACACATATAACGAATATATTACGACATATATATTATGAATGTACATTACAACAGAACTCAGAAACAATATAAACCCAGACTTGCTGGCGGTGGCCTTAGAATAAAGTTTGTGCGACGGCTGTAAGGCGTCCACCTCCGCGTGCCCTTGAGCACCCCCCCCCCCCCCCCTTACCCCACCCCATGACGAAACAAACATAAATTGCTCTCGTCGTAGCATTTATTGCCGACGATTGAGATAACCTGGCATACTTGAAGCAGTACTCATTGGTTCGGAGAACATGGTGATGAAATCCTCATATTCCAACTGTGACAGGTCAGATTCCTTAACTGCGACGTTTAATACCTACCAAGTTCAGCAAAAACATATAGCACTATATTGCACGCTGTGCGCTATTGAAATATAAGGAGGTAACGGGTCACAAATATGCATACTCAATGTCCATGAACTCGGTTGACGCTGATACGAGGTGGCAATAACAACATTTAAAGTACTACGCGTTATTCTCCCGCGGAACATCGGTTTCCCGTCGTTGAGAACAGTCAGGCCACTGCGTCGAACACAGTCGGGAAGGCAGAGCCCACAGACGGAACGCTCTTGCCCCACCCCACGGAGGATAATAATAATAATAATAATAATAATAATAATAATAATAATAATAATAATAATAATAATAATAATAATAATAATAATAATAATAATAATAATAATAATGCTGTTGTTGATGATGATGGAAACTATGGCGTTTAACTTTTCAATGCAACTCCCAGGCATTGCGAGGCGCCGTAAGTGTGAGCGCCGTAAGTGTGAGCTCCAGATTAATTTAGAACACCCGTGGTTCTCTAACGTGCATCCAAAGCAAGAAATTGTGCACATTCAGCCCCCGGCAGATTGCGGCCGCAGCAGCCGTGAAGTAAATTTGTATATATATTCTAAAACGCACTTATCTAAAGTAAGCAAGGAACTTTTCACATATGTACCCGCTTCTGTCATCTCGCCAATGATTTCTTTTTTTTTTTTCATGAGCATTAGGAAGATGTACCCTCTAGTAGAATAAATATTTGCCCGCCACTATAAATAAATGCCACACCATTCGCATATTTGCGCCGAGATGTCTGAACGAGTGAAGAATTTCCATAGCCGTTATGCTGCAGTGCTGCAGTATTCGGCTCGGTCGTACGCGTTGAGGAGAAGCTCACGCACAGGCAGAGCAGACCGCGTGCCACGGAGCGTGCCGGCAGCCGAGTGCCTGATTGCATGGCGGACCGTGACAAGTGTCGATCGGCTGTCACTGAGGCAAGCACGCATGAGTGGCTGTTAAGCATCGCAGGTCGGCCCCTGCGGCCGATTCCAAGCAGCGCCCCACACACACTTGGGGTACCGCATTGGCGAGCCCTGTCCAGGGCCCGGTGACCCGAGCCTACGACGCCGCGAACTTCTAATCCCAGTGCCTGATTGCATGGTTTTACGGCGCGCATTCAGCGTCAGCCGGAGGCTAAGCCGCGGCGACGCGAGGTCGGTCCCAGGGGCTTCCCAGCAAGGCAACTGCACCTAGAAATGCCGCCCTTACTCGCCCCCCACCTCCCCCCCGCCCGCCGAAAGCCGCACTAAACCAAAGCGGACAGCGGCAAAGAGCTCTCTGAGAAGTCATCCATCAATTGGAAACAGCGCCGAAGCGCGCTCCCCGTCGCTCGCTCTTCCCGCCGGTGACGCCGTTCCATGGGAGCCCAAGGCAAAAACAAGGCGTCCCCCTGACGGCGAGACTTATAAATCACGATCCGCGGCTCTCCTCCTCGCCCCCGCACCAGTCAGCGCACCGTTCTGTTGCCTGCGCCCCGGAGCGCGGGCTCCGCCGCCGATTCTGGGTATCGGGGACGCTGTGTTGGCTGATCACGTCGCTCGGACACCGAGCGGCCCAGGGGCCATGGGCGGCCGCCGTTGGGAAACCGACGTGTCGTCACTAATTCTGACTTCTTAGCTCTCTCTGTCTAGGCGATGGCTTTTCCGCGGCATGATTGTTTTCATTTAGGGCGAGCAACCATTCGGCAACGTTATTGCTCTGACGACAAATATTGCTTTGCCAAAAAACATCACAATATACTTCTCTCTTAGTGAAAGTCGCCATTGCGCTGCTTATATGAGGCTAGTCACTGAGACGTAGCTGAAATAGAACTGCGCTGCCGAATTTATACATGATTGTTTGATTACCTGCGTGCAACATTTGCTTATAATACGTGTCAACACCCGTTGGAAACGCAACTGAGACGAGATCAAGCAATAAATTTTTCAGGGCGGTGTTCTGAGTCCTACCTTTTTCAGCATCAGCCATGAGGGTGTTAAAATGATTCATCCACCGGGAGTTAAAATTTCTTTACCGTCAGAAAGAAGAATACAACTTCAACGTCAGTGCAATACAACGTCAATACAATACAACGTCAGTGGAAGAATAGAACTGGCGATTTCGACACTGTCGAAATACCTGGAATACACTGTGGTCCGGGTGTTGCCGCTCCTGAATTGCGCCAAGCTATTCCACTCAAGAGACACAAGGTCTCGCGATATACGTTGAAGATTTTGGGTTCCGATGATATCCTAATGATAGAACCATACAGTCCTGGGCGTAACATTCGATTCCTTGTCTTGGATTACACATGTTCGCCGACTGAAGAAAAAGCGTATTTATCTCCTGTGAATGCTGCGCATGTTGACAGGCACTACGTGGGGCTGTTCTGTCTCAACCACCTCCATCCTTATAGTGTACTTGTGTATAGTGTCCCTCCCACACGTACTCAGTGCTTCACCTCCCCCTTTCTTCCTCTTTCTATTCCCCTTTCCCCCACACCCTGTGTAGGGTAGCAAACCGGATGCTGTTCTGGTTGACCTTCCTGTCTTTCCTATCCTTGTTTTCTCTCTCTCTCTCTTCACTGAATAGCTGAATTCTAATCTTTCAGCATTGCAGCTACACTCCCTATAGACTTGACCTATAGCTCATCGAGAGTATGCAAGCTCAAGCGCTCCAAATTCGCTTGGGGCTCCTGAAATTCACATCTACAGCGAGATCATATATATTGTGAAGCACGATGGACGAGCCTCCGCACATGTGACGGAAGAACGCCTCGGGACAGGACTCCCGAACGCAACTTTACGGACATTAATTTGCCGCGACCTCGTCTTTGCAAGCCATGACGCATGTCCCGAACTGTTAGCGCCCTGTTCCAGCTGAACTTCTTCCTTGGCCATTCTCTCCGTGTATTCACCATAGTCCCAGGAATCAGCAATAAGCCAACGATGACTCCACCTGGCCTACAGTTGTTCTTTCTTTCTTTCTTTTTCACATTAGAGCAATTCTGATGACGCAATGCATTGATAACAATGAAATCTGTATAACGTCTCTGTAAACCACGGCTAATCACAAGCATAAACATGTAAACCACGGCCATAAGATGTATAGAAGTGTAATACGTTTAGTCGTTTATTGGAAGAAATTGTGCCATAAGACGCCGTCTACTTCAATTGAGATGGATGACGTCCGAGCTGCATTGTATAATACTTTTTCTAAGGCTCGCACTTATCTCGATGTATAACCAAAATAATCTCGGATGCCCTCAGTCAATAAGTTTACCGGTTCAATGTCATACATGTCCAAGCTACGTGGAAATTCGGAAAGCCACAAAAACGCAATGCAGAGGTTATCTAGACACTGCGACGTTATAAAAGCGCTATACTGCCCCTCAGAGTCAATGCCAGGTGATGCATACGGATGTAGCGGTTATTCCACAAAGAGGACGGGTCTCCTTCGTAAGCCGAATTCATTCCGAAATTGCGTACATGCAGATGTACCAACGAAACCCTGCATTCATTGTTTTTAAGACTATTGGTGTCGAGGACATAGCGTGGCGCCGTCTGCCGGAATCTCTCCGTGACGTAGTAAACGTCATCACGGGATAGCGATTACGAAGTGTTCGACATCTCCAGCGGCCCAGCCCGTTCAGCCACCGTTGTTATAGTGTTGCAAGCATTGAATGTGTGCGTCTTAGCTGCAAAACAAACTGGCGTGCAGGCCAACAAAGGTACTTGGCGAGCCAACGTACGGCATCGCCCACTCTCGCCGGAGCGTGTGCACGCGGCGCCACGGACGACGAACGTGAAGAGGCCACGCGCGTATATAGGAGCTGTTATGAAATTTACCTAGTAACCTACAACTCGAAGCACTCACACATCTCGTGTACATTGATGGTTACTGAGGCGAGCGTGATTGCGCGCACCTGCCTCTTGATTTTGAGCGCACGGTGCCCGGCCGAGAGTTAAGATTTAGATTTGCGTTGATTGCCGTGCATGATTCACGGCAACGCTTCGCCCTAGTTTTGAGCGCGTAATTAAATTGGCGACGCATATGACGCGTTGATATTGGTTATTAACTTCGCATGACTTTTAATAAAGGTGGCCATACGCACTCTTGGCGCAATAACAGTACTGTTCGCACATTCGTCGTGGCGAGTGCGGCGTGCCACTTTCGCCATAAATATTGCGGGACGATGATTTATCATCGATATATTTTAATAACTGGGGCTTCAACCGATAATATTTTTTTGTGTCCTCATTCCATACGTCCACTATTTGCGCTTGTCTGCGCAGGGTATTTTCACTGATGTGAAATCAAGTGAGCACGTTGCAAGCGCAATGTGCATCGCTTGCTCGACTCTTAATTACGATCATCCTATTTTGTTTTCAGTGACTGCCGGTTTCTAGCATCAACCAATTCGTTGACCAGCACTTCAGCACATCACGACTGCTAACAAAAGAAATATTAAATTATGGGGTTTTACGTGCCAAAACCACTTTCTGATTATGAGGCACGCCGTAGTGGCGGACTCCGGAAATTTCGACCACCTGGGGTTCTTTAACGTGCACCTAAATCTAAGTACACGGGTGTTTTCGCATTTCGCCGCCATCGAAATGCGGCCGCCGTGGCCGGGATTCGACCCCGCGAACTCGTGCTCAGCAGCCTAACACCATAGCCACTGAGCAACCACGGCGGGTGACTGCTAACAGAAGGAGAGGAAGTGTGTAAGGCTGACCACGTTCGAATATTCAGCGTAAAGGAACAGCATGAGGACCAATTTCGCCTAATTATATAATGTCTTAATTAATTAATCAAGTTCTAAAATATCATAATTCGATTAAACGTGCCAGTGAAAAAATTGTAGAGCAACATGAAAAACTGCCGATACGGCTTTCTGTTGCTCAATACGGGCTACATAAGAGTGTTTTCCCCGAGCGCCAAGGAAGCCCGCGAATACATGCAAAGTGCCTCGAGCGGCCAGTCCCGCGGCAATTTTGCGTAATTTTGCGCGGTGACGGTGTTATCGGCCTTGGACTTTACACGGAACTTCACGGCGACGGCTGAAATGCGCTTGGAGTATCCATATAATTCCTCTCGCAATAAAAACTTTACGTAATGAAATCACACCGAACGCTTCACAAAGGCTAGCAAATCGTCAGGTTCCGCATTTCACGTTGCGCGTAACCTCCCACAAGTTATGCAACCCGAAGGAAATCAGCCGCGAGCTTATCTCCAGTCCCCGATTCCGGCGAAGCTCGGTGTGTTTTGGATGGTCCAAGGGCCGGGCAGGAAGGTTCTGCGATGGCACTGCTTCAGGAACAAGGCACCCTCTTTTCCAGCCTGGCGCGAATAAACGTCGTAAATTCTAACACGTACAGTCCAGGGAAGTTCCACATCGTACTAACCGAACAGTTTAACTCCAACGCCGCACACAAAATCATCTTCGCGGAAGGGCATGCTACACACGCTATAATGAATGTTGGGCTACTTCCCCATTCTCAGCTTTATCAACCATGCATCCTGCTGCTGCTTGGGTTAGGGTACGCATGAAAACACGCACTGGGCTCCGTTGAATACGTTCGGCACAGCGACATTGAGCAGTAAACCATGCTGAAACAATAAACGAAATTACTGCCTTCGGGATGAAAGCCAGCGAGCAGCGCTGGCATGGCTGGCGGCGGCAAAGACGAGTCACGTGATGTCGTTTACTACGTCACAGCGATAGCAGCGCCGGTCTCTCCTGTGGTGGCCCTCGAGGCCAAGACAAGCTATATACATAATGTAATCGAGTGTCTCAGTGCACTGTCAAATGTTACGGAGGTTTTACTGCGTCTTGCTGGGCTAGTTGTGTCATACTTGTTATGGTGTGATAGGACATTAAACAATATAAAGTAAGAACAAGTTTGAAAAGAGCTTCAACCGCAGCCAGGCGAAGAAATACGCTCTTTCCTGTCCTGTTCCTTACATCACACAGTTTCGCATATTATTGCAACATATCAAGTATGGAGGTTAACATCTACACTGACTTACTTGGTATACCCGCCGTGGTTGCTCAGTGGCTATGGTGTTGGGCTGCTGAGCATGAGGTCGCGGGATCGAATCCCGGCCACGGCGGCCACATTTCGATGGGGGCGAAATGTGAAAACACCCGTGTACTTAGATTTAGGTGCACGTTAAAGAACCCCAGGTGGTCGAATTTTCTGGAGTCCTCCACTACAGCGTGCCTCATAGTCAGAAAGTGGTTTTGGCACGTTAAAACCCCATAATTTTTTTTTTAATTTTGTATCACTTGGTGCAGTGAAGGATCTGAAGAAAGTTACTAAGACATTCAAAATTCAAGTCGTCTCACTACAGTGCTACTCTGCGTTTCATTCAGGAGCAGAGTAGGAGTCCGTTCAACAACTTGGCCCACCGAATGACTAGCTTACCATCTTTATCTGAGACGCCGCCAGCGTCGATTCCACCTGAGCCCCGAGTTCTACTCCATGCATAGAAGTCCATTCTCCAACGGGACACACATACCATCATGTGTTTGCTTCATTGCCTTCAACCTTTCCCGAGTGGAGGACATTTTTTTTTTCAAAGGCTTTGGATTGGGTGGCCCTGCTATCACTAGCATGGTGACTGCTTTCACTAGCATGTGGCAGACGACGAAGCGTCTTCTTGGCAGAACACTTGTTTCTGTGCTCTGTGAATTTTTTGTGAAATCTTCGCCTTTCCAGGTGCCTCGCACCACCGTCTTGCGGCCATGGACGCGGAGCACGCCAGAGGCCCGCCTGGCCAGAAGTCATCACGGCCGTCAACCGCAAGGAAGCGAATTGGCTGCCCCAGTGACACCGAAGACACCGAGCTGTACTCTATGTCGGAAGACGACTCATCCGACGACGGCTTCATACCCGTCCGCAGTAAGAGGGCGAAGAGAAAAATCGTCAACACAGCGCCGTCAACTGCTGCGAGCACAACGACTATGAAGTTAAGGCCTGCGCGCTGGCCACACGTCATCATCTTTATGCCGGAAGTGCCCTCAAGCAATCTACGATTGCTGAACAGGCAAGCCCTATCCATTCCTCTGGAATGTGCGGTGCCGGATCAAATTAAAGACATCAGAATAAATCCACCCAAGAATATACTCGCCATAGACGTGTACAACGCGAGTGCGCTTGGAAAACTTCAAGAAATCATGGAGCTCTGCGGAATCAAAATGCACCCCTTTATCTCTATCGACGATACATCCATAGCCGGTGTAATTTACGACATTGACATTGCCATTCCCAATGATGACTCACCTAGCCTCATCAAGCCGGCAAACTAGGGCACGATCATTACGCAAGTGCGCCGCCTTGGGAATACGCGCTGCGTAAAAGTAATGTTCAAGTGGGATTGTATGCCATCCCACGTTAAAGTCGGACATTTCCGACATCCGGATCGACCATTAATCCAGAAGTCGCTTCACTGCCATCAGTGTTTCAGGCTAGGACACGTCAAGGGCGTGTGTACCAACTCGCTACTGTGTCCCCGTTGTGCTGAATCTCATGCAGAAGAGACCTGCCGTGCCACAGTTCTGAAGTTCGCTAACTGTAGCGGCCCTCACGCGGCCTTGCCGAAAGGCTGTCCCCGCATCAAGAAGGAGCGCATGGCCAGAGCAAATGGCCAGAGACAATTCGGCCTACAGGGATGCAGCCGTAGTAGTCCGGCGTCGGCGTCGACGTCGGCACCATCGTACCTCTTCAAAGAAGACGCATGCGCGAAGTGATAGTACCCACTGCACTGCGGCACCACTTAGTCGCGCCGCGAAAGGGCCCACCACTTCCACGAAGGGAGCAGATAAGACTCTTTCTTTAGAGGAATGGCCTACGCTACCGAGCCACTCCCTTGCTAAGGAACCTCAGAAGGTCGCGGCCCCACCGGAGCCTTCTCCGGCCATGGATGATTCACCTAAAACAGATCGTCAAGTCATCTCGGTGCTACGTTCCCTCATGAAAGCCATCCGAGCGATTTTAGTGGACGTGGGGACAACGTCTGCTCGAAGTGCACTTCAACTAGAAAGATGGCTACCCATACCCCATCCTTCCGAAAAGAAGTCAAGGCAGCGTCCGTCATCCAGTGAAAAGCCAGAGGGTTAAAATCACGTCTTTCAGATTTTCGTCAGTTTGTGTACACCAATGTATTTCCACGCATCGTCATTTGTGAGCCCAACTTGTCGAAACCAATCAGACTGTCACGGTACGAAGTTATCATGTATTCAACAAATGGTGCATGCAGCAAAATCATGGTTTTTGTTCGTCGTGAACTTACCCATGTTTTGCAACCAATTGCACCCCACGATGACAATCAATATATATGCATCACAGTTAAAAATAACAAACTCTTGTTTACTCTCATAGGCGTGTATATATCGCCTTCAAGCAATTTTGATAGTAAAACATTAGCGGATATTTTGAGTGTTTGTCCCGCGCCATGGGTCATCATAGGAGATTTCAATGCACACCATCCAGCATGGGAAAGTACGAGGACAAATGCAAGAGGACGAAGCATCGCCTACAACTATGGCCTTACTCTCCTGAACGATGATAGCCCCACCTTTCTTCGAGGCGTGACATACGGCAGCTGCCTCGACCTTGCTTTCGTCTCCAACTCTCTCGCCAGATATGTGAAGAGGTTTCCAGATATTGAGACACATGGGAGTGGTCACATTCCCACCTATCTAAACATCAAAGCCTTGTCGTCTAGATCTGGTACACGGAATACCATTCGGACGATTCAATGGTCCAACTTCAAATCTGATATGGAAGATGCCTGCCGCGAGGGCCTACCCTCTGGGTTAGAGCAAACAATTAAAAATACGATGCAAAACGCCACTCGCATGATGACGATCTCTTCCACGTGAAACGACTTCGACATGGAATTAGAGCGACTTCGAGCCCTTCGTCGTCGGGCGGAATGTCAATATCGGCGTAAAGGTCAATCCACGACCTTAGGGCAGCCAGGAGGATGCAAAAGAAGATTCAGCGTTGTATGGATAGATAAGCGTCGGAATGTTGGACAAGGTTATGCCAGACACTAGACCCCCGCAAGCCGCTGTCTCACATTTGGAAAACGGTGCAAGGTCTGCGTTGCCTTCCGGAACAGCGTTTTTCATTCAAGGCGCTCGCGCTTTTCCAAGGGCGGCAAGACATCGATGTCGCAGAAGACTTTTGTACGCGGATCGCAGACCAAGTGACTCGTCCAGATCCTCCAGCCCGAGGTTACGTCCCCCATTCCCGTGATTGCCGCATGGACTTTCCTTTTACAATGGAGGAGCTCGAGGTGGCACTAGCTCTCTGCAGGCGCTCTTCATCTCCGGGTCCAGATGATATATCCCACCGAGCCTTGTGCTATCTCGGAGAATCCGCACGCAGAGAATTGTTGAGTCTTTACAACTCCTTATGGCAGGAGGGAAATGTTCCTGACGCATGGAAAGTAAGCCGCCTGGTGCCACTCTTGAAGCAGGGCAAATCCCCACTAGAGCTCACTTCTTATACCGCCCAATAGCGCTGGCCAGCTGTGTAGGAAAGATAATGAAACGGATGATCCTTGGCCGCCTGGAATGGTACCTTGAACACTACAAGGTTTATTCGAATTCCATGGCTGGTTTCCGACGTGACCACTCTTCCATCGACAATGTAGTTGATCTCGTTTCATATGTCCAGCACGAAAGGTCCCGTAAGCGTTTATCTTCAGCTTTATTCTTAGACGTGAAAGGCGCATACGATAATGTATTACACGAGGCCATTCTCGACGCTCTTACGACGGTTGGTCTAGGTGGTCGAGTCTTTTTGTGGATTGCAAGTTACCTATCGGCAAGATCATTCTTTGTGTTAACTGATGATGGCCCAACTACGCGACGCTATACCAGCAGGGGCGTTCCTCAAGGCGGTTATCTCAGCCCGACGCTATTCAACCTCGTTCTTGTTGGACTTGGTGAATATTTGCCAACTACCACCAAGATTTCAATATACGCAGACGACATCTGTGTCTGGACTTCGGCAGTTACATGTCCTCAGATACGTGCGTGGCTTCAAAGAGCGGCAACTTTGACAGCGAGGTACTTGTGTAAACAAGGTCTCATCATATCACTAGAAAATGCGCACTAGTGGCATTTACTCGCAAACCAATGACGCCTTACGTCATCTCAATCAATGGGCGGACCATTTCCTATGTCAGAACCCACATATTTCTTGCCGTAATTATTGACCGAGACCTCTGTTGGAGCCCGCACGTGGCCTACATGAAACGGCGCCTGACAGCAACTTCCCAGTTGTTTAAATACTGGACAGGAAAGACGTGGGGGATGTCAGTAGACGCAATGTACAGAGCTCTCTTTCTCGGTTTTTTAAGATATAGTCTACCTGTACTGAACAACACCTGCAAGACAAATATTCGTTTTCTGCAGGCAGCACATGCTCAAGCACTCAGAGTTTGCCTTGGTTTGCCCAGATGCACGTCAACAGAGGCAACTATTGCGATTCCTCGGGACCATCCAATGCGAACTCACATTACGGTAGAAGCCCTGAGAACGCACATCAGACATTTTGCACCGTGCCCCTATCACCACCTTGCAACACTACCTTCAGACAGGCACCACGCATCATTCTCTAAAACTATCGTCAAGTACAACGACAAACTTCCCTCTGGCTTCACCGCTGCATCTAAACCATCGATACCCCCCTGGTGTCTTATCAGCACCCCAGTAGATGTCAGTGTACCAGGAATCGGGAGAAAGTCTGGGCTGTCGGCTCCTGTGCTGAAACAACTGTCCCTGCTTCTTCTGCACGAGAGGTATGCGGACAGTGTACATATTTATACTGATGGTTCCACAAACATGCAGTGTTCGTCCGGTGCTGTGGTTGCTAAACTAGTACACAGTGAATACACAGTGAATACCCACTGCGCGCGGCCGCCGCGATGGAGTCGCCCGAACCGGCTTCTTGTGGGAAAAGGAGGCAATCGCTGAGAGAAAACTATGTGAAATATTGCTACGGAACAGCCGCCACAGTGTGGCTGCACTGAGGAGGAAGAAGATGACGTGTGTGCCGGCTTGATATAGCGTCGCCATTTTGGCCTCCGTTAGCTTCCCTATAAATAAATTACACCTGCAAGTTACGCCTGCAAGAATATACCTTCTCCGTGGTATATAAGACGGGACGCTTGCACCAGGATGCCGATTGTTTGTCCCGCTACCCCGTCGACGAACCGGCTGATGCGGACGCCATCGCTTGCGTTTTCTCTGTGTCCCAGTTGCTTCAAATCGGCAACGAGCAACGCCGCGATCCTTCATTACGAGCCCTCATCGACCGTCTGGAGTCAACTCCTGGCGACGCCTCTCTCCGGATGTTTCTCCTTAAGGAGGGGGCATTATACCACCGCAATTTTGATACACACGGCCTTGACCTTCTGCTCGTCATTCCATCGCACCTGCGTTCGACTGTCCTCCAGCAACTTCACGACGCTCCCTTGGCTGGACACTTGGGCGTCTCGCGCACATACGACCGTGTACGCCGTCGATTCTTTTGGCCGGGTCTCGCCCGCTCCGTGCGGCGCTACGCTGCCGCTTGTGAGCTCTGTCAGCGCCGGAAGAAGCCCTCCACACCTCCAGCTGGATGTCTCCAGCCGATCGATATCCCACCCGAACCCTTTTACCTTGTTGGTCTAGACATTCTTGGACCATTTCCTCTCTCGGGCTCCGGAAATAAATGGGTCGCCGTCGCTACTGATTATGCTACGCGGTACGCAATCGCCAGAGCCCTCCGGACAAGTTGTGCTACTGACGTTGCTGACTTTCTTCTGTATGACATCATTTTAGTGCACGTTGCTCTGCGCCAATTACTCACTGACCGTGGCCGCAGCTTTCTCTCGGCAGTCGTCGAGGACATCT
Organism: Dermacentor andersoni; assembly: GCF_023375885.2. Lineage (NCBI taxonomy): Eukaryota > Metazoa > Arthropoda > Arachnida > Ixodida > Ixodidae > Dermacentor > Dermacentor andersoni. The sequence goes on along the minus strand of NC_092814.1, from coordinate 110,637,044 downwards.
TCCGCTCCTGCTCGACAAAGCACAAGTTCAGCACGTCCTACCACCCACAGACCAACGGCCTCACGGAGCGCCTCAACCGGACCATCACCGACATGCTTTCGAAGTACGTTGCGACCGACCACTACAACTGGGATCTTCACTTACCATATGTGACGTTCGCGTATAATTCATCGCGTCACGACACCACCGGCTATTCACCATTCTATCTCCTATATGGCCGAGAACCCGCGTTGCCCTTGGACACTTTGCTGCCCTCGGCCACACGTTCAGCCACTGAATACGCTCGCGACGCGATCGCACACGCCGACCACGCGCGCCAGCAAGCCCGCATCCGTCTCGAGGCCTCACAGGAGCATCAGAGACGCCTCTATAATTGCCACCATCGCGACGTGCACTTTTCTCCGGGTTCTCTGGTGCTTCTCTGGTCACCCATTCGACGTGTGGGCCTTTCCGAAAAGCTGCTGTCGCGCTACACTGGCCCTTACCGTGTGGTGCGACAAGTGACCGATGTCACGTATGAAATCATCCCCGCCGACCTCTCAGCGTCATCATCAGCTGCAATTGACATCGTTCACGTGGCGAGACTAAAACCATACCACGCACCTTGCACCGCGGATGTGTAGATTTAGCACCGGGACGGTGCTTCTACAGCCGGGGGTGATGCTACGGAACAGCCGCCACAGTGTGGCTGCACTGAGGAGAAAGAAGACGACGTGTGTACCGGCTTGATATAGCGTCACCATTTTGGCCTCCGTTAGCTTCCCTGTAAATAGATTGTAAATAGCATTCGGCTTCAGCTACACGTAACAATATGTTCTTATAGTGGGCTGTCTGTATGCCCAAATGGAGCGTGACAGAATAATGCAGCGATCGCATGGGTTCACAGCGACGTACCGACTGCGCGTCTGCATGCATGTCCGAGCACGATGTTTCGCTTTCGCTGCGAGCGCGTTTTCGTACCATGCCGTGAGCTTTAGGCCGCAACATATGAGCATTAGAAAGTACAGAAGAAACCATTGTTGCGTGGACGCTATCAAAGCTGTTCAAAAATAATTTCGTGATGTGCCGTAACGACAATCAAATCCTTTTCTTTCTTTTTTTCTATATTCTTAAATATTTCAATATCATTATTTCTCATGTTGCGCCGCACTGTATGTTTATCGGTGTTCTCAGCGATCAATTTCCCGCTGCTTTTTTTTCTTAATCAAGTACATTCATTATTTGGTGCTAACACAAACGTGAGCGTATGCCATGCATGCGTTTTTTTAAAATGTGCTTCTTGCCGTTCCCTTTTCGTTCCAGTGAACTAGCAAGTATGTAGCATCAACTAGTTCATAGACCAAAGCTTCATGACATTCGCCGGGCAGTGTGCGCGGGCAAGCGTCTCAGCGCGCTTTCGGCTATTTACTGAACATCGCAGCCCCGACACCGTACCAGAAATCTTTCTAGCGGAAGTGCTTGCTGCACACCCAAGTTGTAGCCGATGGCTTTTTAAGTTTCAGGATCCAAGCTTCACGCAGCTTGTGCTTCGGGTACGTGTAAAGGTTGACAGCAAGCTCCGTTGCGTACGTCCGGCGCTGCGGCACCGAGCAGTAGCCTACCATGTTTGACGCCTTAAAAGGCAGCTACTCCCTAGTAAAGTGCTTTCAAGTGTTGTCAATCAGACACTCGAAGCGGGAAACTTCCCCACTTAATCAGAACCTCAGCGCAGGTTGGACTTTCGTTTTCAACTCGCTTCAGCGCTTCCGAAGCAGCCGACGCGGCCGCTGTGTCCACGTGATCCTTCATACTAAGTCACGCCGACGGCGGCGCCAGCTCTTCCAGTGGTTTAAAAGAAAACGGAAAGCAATCCCAGTCACAAATAACTTGCTGCTCATTTATGTTAGTCATAACTTATCTTTCTATCCCCTCTTTCCCGTTCCCGGGAACTCTGGGCCCAGAGTTGGGTATAGTCAACCAGACGCATTTCTGGTTAACATCCCTGCTTTCTCTTTTTATTTCTTCCTCCTCCTCGTATAGACACTCTGCTCTTTGTTCATCTAGACTTGCTATTTATTAATTTGGTTGCTTCCATTTAATCTCAGTCAATTTCGCCTGAAATAGCAAGCTCTCAATTTAGCAAGGCTGACACGTTCAGCTTTCCCGAAACTTTTCTCTCTCTCTTTCCTTGCATTCAATGTCTCCGGCTGCAGGGTGCGTGCATGTAGGTTGAGGGATTTTAATATGATCGCGAGTAATTAGTTTTTAAAGAAACGAGTGACTACTAAAGTGGAACGAAATGTTGTGTCGCCCGTTTCCTTGCTACGCCTGCAGGCCTACCGAGTTACCTGACGCACTGTTGATTACAGGTAAGATGGATTCGACAAGCCCTCAGATGGTACCCATACAAGGCCCATCAAGTTACGAACTTGCTGACAGGCTCCCAACACGCCGGTACGCTGTCCGTTACCAGGCGGCCAGCTCGGGGCGTTTCTACTCCGTCATCTCGAAACGATGGTTTGCTCTTGTTTATCCGTGTCACGAACGTCGACAATGTGGATACAGTGCTGTCGACATTTATAATAAGCAAGTGACCCTTCCATCTATTGGATACGTCGTCCGCGGTCCGCAGGGTCGCGCATAGCTGAGTACGCGCGAAACCAGCAAGCGCGGCGTGGAGCTCCGCACTTGGCGGCGAGACGTCTGGATGCGTCTTCGCACCTCAGACGCGCTCTCGCAATCTGAAACAGATGAGCCGGTCGCGGCAAAGCGGGGTGCGGGTTCGTTCGGTGCGCAAACGGGGCGGCCGCATGCGCGCAGGTCGAGAGCAGCCATCCGTCACTGCGCGCCGCAGCAAGGTCACATCGTCGCCCCTAGCTGCACTCCTTCCCATTCCCGACCGCTCATCGCGACAAAGGGCGCCGCGCGCTCTGGCGACACCGGCGGCGGTGCGCGTGGGGACGTGCTTCGTTCGCTCATCCAGTGCGCGGTCGCTTATGGGCGTCTCCAGGCAGTCGAAGAATAAGCCTAGCCTGCGCCCATGTCGTATAGCATAAGATAAAGTTAGCGACAAAGAGCACTTTTCTGCCAACCAGCCCCATTCGTTGACTGGAGCGTATCACAAATATACCAAGGATGCGGATTAAATATCTGCGATATTTCCCTTTGAACTGTCTCCAGTTTTCCTCCCTGACTCAAAGTGCAGTCTGTCACGGAGTTCTTACGCTACCGGACTACTTATGGCAGTTGCCGAAATATATCCAGAGGTATACAAGCTTTAAGCTGGGTAAGGAAAACGTACGCGTATGTGAGGTGCGCCTTTTAAGCGGAGTCTGTATCACCTGAGCTTCTTAGCAGCATAGCTAAACGGGAAATAAAGGCCAATAATTAAAGACGCGACTTCAACTCGGAAGCTAAAGCAAGCGTACTCACTCGGCAAGCTTCACCAGCCGTATTCCTTAATAGGCCGCTCTACCTATTCAAATTATCTGCACGCTATTAGCGCGATGCTGGTGGTAAGATTTAGTAAGATTTAGTGACGCATGTTTTAGTTAAACATTACTAAAAGAATATCTAAAGCTAAAACTAAAAGATCATCGCGTTGCCCTTCGACTATAATGCTTGGATTACCTCGTGAGGCGCAATCTGTTGCAGTACTCACTGACGCGCATCAGTTACCCCTGAGTCTGCGAGCAAACCAGAGAGCTCTGTACCATACTGAACGCCTGCACCGCGCATCGAATGGTCAATCACTCCTTGATCGTCTCATTCACCGCCCGTTATCTCGCATGGAAAACACGGCGGCATTATTTCTGAATATCACTGACATTTCTTAACATGCTGCTTCAGAGACGCCTCCGCCTCCGAAATATATCACGAAACACGTATTCCCCAGTTACCTCACAATCCCTGACATACACAAAAAGTCTGACATGCCTGTTTCGGCAATATTCCAATTGACTCAGTCACACATGTTCAAAAGATTTCCAGATGATCTTCAAGTATTCACAGATGCATCTGTACACAGCGACAGTCAGGGCGCCTCTGCAGCTTTTTTTCTGCCCTTCGACTCAAGTACCGGACGGCGCGAGACATGACCCGCCGCGCCGAACAGGGCAACGCCTCTCGCACGATAGCGAACGCTTCTCGAGCAGAACGGGACAGGCTCACCAGATACAACGACATCACCAGTGCATATTTGAACGCCAGAAAGATATACCCACCGCCGAGTCCCAAATTAAACAGGAGGCAGGCCGTCGCCTGGCGACAACTCCAGACAAACACGTTCCCTAATCCATTCCGTCTCAAACGTATCTTCCCAGATAAGCATCAGGACGACACATGCAAATTGTGTCAGGAAGGACCAGCAACACTCAAACACATGCTGTGGGAGTGCAATGTAGTTATAGGAGGGATGGCAGTTACTCCGGCGACCCTGTCGTCGAGGTGGGCCGCCGCTCTGTGCAGCTCAGACCTCGGAATCCAGATGTGGGCAGTCCAGCAAGCCCGTGAGGCGGCGTTGAGGCAGGGCCTTGACGTTCCTCCGTGGGAGACCTGAGCCCGAGTCGCGTTAAACCTTGCCGGACGTACAAGAAAGTTGTATCCATCCATCCATTCGACTCAAGTACGACGTATCTTTCAAATAGCTAATCCAACTTCGTCAATAACTGCAGAGCTAGCAGCGATTAATGTTGCACTGAAATACGTGCAAGAGCAGTTAAGCGCATCGAAGATTGCCATCTTTAGGGACTCCCGCGCTGCCCTTTGCAAGTTACAACGCAGTCAGATTGATTGCCCAGTTGTGCGCAGCATTAATGACTCTGCCAATGAAATCGCCTCACATGGGGTACCTCTCGATGCTCAATGGATACCTTCACACGTAGGAATTGCCGGAAACGAAGAGGCTGATCGACTGGCTTCAACTTGCGCTCATAACGACTGTGTCTGCCCTGAAATTTTGTGCAAGCTTGATGACGCTCGTCTGCTGATTCGTCGCCACCTACTCAAGCAGCATCCAGACCAGCGCGTCGCAAATGGAACGTTCCCGTCCCGTGTTCGCGGTCGAGGCTTGCCTCGTCGCGCTAGAGCGCAACTACTCAAGTTCAGGGTTGGCTGCGTGAACGTGCGCGAACGTTTATACAGACAAGAACGTGTGGCCAGTCCATCGTGTACACGTCTTGCGGCTGCTGCGAGACGCTTCAGCACCTGATATTGGAGTTGCGCTTTCAGTGCGCAGCGCATGTCGCTAGTGAGGGACTATATATCATCTCCTTGGCCTGAGGTGTACGATACTCGACGACTGTTTGTACCCCAGTGGTTGTGCGTCTCGACGTGATTAGGCTCATCACGCTCTACTTATTTTTCTCGAATTAATTAATTTAGGTTCACGTTTGTAGCGTCGATACTATTGCTTCTATTTAGCATTCTGCAGGTGCGTGACCTTCAGTGACCGGCCCTACTGTGTGTTCTACTTCATACTTTTAGATTTGTCCTGTTGCTCTTTCTTTCCTCTTTCCTCCCCTCCTTCACATCTTCCATTTCTGTGTTGCTGTCACCTCCTTTCTGAAAAGTAGGCAGTCGTTGTGCCCCTTCCGGTGACCAGTTGTCGGCCTACTCCTCGCTTTCCTTTTACTGTTAAATGTATATATGTTTTCAAAACAAATAATAATAATAGTACTAAAAGAACAAACTATGATTAGTGCTAGTCAACGACAGAGGCCCAAAACTTATTTCTCTTCTTCTTTACGTCGCATATTCCTTTAACTTTAAACATGCAGGACGGAAAAGAAAACCTATTTCTGCGCAGACGACTTAAAGCGCAGTTGTTCCAACGGTACTTCCACCCATATTACACTGCATTTAGCAGCGCCCGCCACACTGTAAAATAATTTACACTCTTCACAGTGAAAAAGGGTGTAAATGTGTGTATAACTGACACCCTTCGGGTGTGATTTATATAACTGGCACCCTATAAGGGTGCGAGTTATAGACACATTTACACCCTTTTTCACTTTTAACGGTGTAAATTATATTACAGTGCAGTTCCTTTTACCTCGGATGTTTTACAGCGACATTGTTACACTCTAGTAGGTTGGAATTCTTCGTGTCCGCGTGAGCGGTGCTCACACAAAAACAAACGCAGCTGGATGGCTTTGTGTTTGAGCTTTCGCGTAACAGAATTGTTTTCTCGTATATTGGAATTGCAATCCGATGCTATCATGTCTGCAGGTTGTCTGTAAGTCGTACTTTACGAATTTTCTGCCGCATTTTACTTTGAGAAATTCAATTAGTACAAAAACGCACTTGTGATAGGAGGAGGACCTAAAAGAATGCGGATGTATGCTGCGCTAACATTACCGCCACCTAGTGGCTGCGGCCACTCAAACAGACCTCAAACGGCAGCTGTCTTTCAGCTTCCGCGTAATAGATTTATGTTTTCTCGTATATTCGAATAACAATCCGACGGCGCGCAGCTTGTGTTGAAGTCGTACTTTACGCATTTTCCTGACGCAATTTACTTTGAAACATTCATTTAGTTCAATAATGCATTAGGGCTTGGCGGAGGGCCTAGAAGGATGAGGATCCATGCTGCACTTCCGCACACATGCGTGCGCATGCGGAATGGAGACGAATTTTTATTTTCTCTCTCTCTCTTTTTTTTTTTTTTGCTAACACTTTTTGTTGACAATTTCATCACCCCGCCCATTTTTCTGTCGTCCTCGGCTGTGCTTCCCTTCCTTTGGCACCCATTCTGTAACTGAACTTGAACTTTGAACTTTATTTGTATCTATACAACGTACAGATGACAGGGGCACAGACAAAAAGACACAGACTCTAATGGTTTACCGATTATCTGCCCTACGCATTACCTGGCCTGCCCAACTCCATCTTTCTTTTTCTCTTAATGTCAGCCAGAATATCGGTTTGCCCTCTGATCCACACCGCTCTCTTCCTGTCTCTTAACGTTGCGCCTAACATTTTTCGTTCCATTACTCTTTGCGCGGTCTTTCACTTGTTCTTGAGCTTCATTGTTAGGCTACAAGTTTTTGCCCCATGTGTTAGCACTGGTAAAAAAAAAAAAATTATGGGGTTTTACGTGCCAAAACAACTCTCAGATTATGAGGCACGCCGTAGTGGAGGACTCCGGAAATTTCGACCGCCTGGGGGTCGACCCTACGTTCTTTAACGTGCACCTAAATCTAAGCACCACGGGTGTTTTCGCAATTCGCCCCCATCGGAATGCGGCCGCCGTGGCCGGGATTCGATCCCGCGACCTCGTGCTCAGCAGCCCAACACCATAGCCACTCAGCAACCACGGCGGGTGTTAGCGCTGGTAGAATGCAATGATTATGCACTTTTCTTTTCAACGACAGTGGTAAGCTGCCAGTCAGAATTGGTTAATGTCTGCCGTGTGCAATCCCAACCCATTTTTATTCTTCTGTAAGCTTCATTTTCATGATCAAGGTCCCCTGTGAGTAATTGACCTAGATAAACGTACTCCTGCAAAGACTCTGGAGGTTGACTGGAGATCCTGAATTCTTGTTGCCTTGCCAGACTATTGAACATTACCTTTGTCTTTGGCATAATAATCTTCAACCCTATACTCTTACACTTTCTCGGTTAAGGTCCTCAATATTCCCAGTATTGCTGGGAATATTGGAATATTCCCAGTATTGCTTAACAGGCCAATGTCATCTGTAAGATGACATGTGTCATCTGCGGAAAGATTGAGGAAGCAGTCAAAAATGGCCGCATAGTGAAATCAGTGAGAAGTAAACTTGCCATCATCATCAGCATGGTTACGCCCACTGCAGGGCGAAGGCCTCTCCCATACTTCTCCAACTACCCCGGTCATGTACTAATTGTGGCCGTGTTGTCCCTGCAAACGTCTAAATCTCATCCGCCCACCTAACTTTCTGCCGCCATCTGCTACGCTTCCCTTCCATTGGAATCCAGTCCGTAACCCTTAATGACCATCGGTTATCTTCCCTACTCATTACATGTCCTGCCCATGCCCATTTCTTTTTCTTGATTTCAACTAAGATATCATTAATTCGCGTTTGTTCCCTCACCCAATCTGCTCTTATCTTATCTCTTAACGTTACACCTATCATTCTTCTTTCCATAGCTCGTTGCGTCGTCCTCAATTTAAGTAGAACCCTTTTCGTAAGCCTCCAGGTTTCTGCCCCGTACGTGAGTACTGGTAAGACACAGCTGTTATATACTTTTCTCTTGAGGGATAATGGCAACCTGCTGTTCATGATCTGAGAATGCCTACCAAACGTACCCCAGCCCATTCTTATTCTTCTGATTATTTCAGTCTCATGATCCGGATACGCAGTCACTACCTGTCCTAAGTAGATGTATACCCTAAACACTTCCAGTGCCTCACAACCTATCGTAAACTGCTGTTCTCTTCCGAGACTGTTAAACATTACTTTAGTTTTCTGCAGATTAATTTTTAGACCCACCCTTCGGCTTTGCCTCTCCAGGTCAGTGAGCATGCATTGCAGTTCACTGACCTGGATAGGTCAGTGAACTTGCCATAGGGCGGGGCAAAATGTACGCATTGAAGGATAAGCATGATGATGTCACCAGAAATTTCGACGATATAGTAAAAGCAGCAGAATAATTCCATATTGACCTATACAGTACTCAGAGCAGCCACACAACCTTCAATTGAAGTAGTATTGAGCAAAATACAGAGATTCCTTACTAGAGATGAAGTTAGAAGGGCCTTGCAAGACAAGTCCCGGCGAAAAGCGGCAGGCAAAGATGGAATGACAGTTGATTTAATCGAAAAATGGGGGAAATAATATGCTTGAAAAGCTGGAAGAACGCGAACATTACAGTGATATTTAAGAAGAGAGAGGTTAAAGAATTGAATAATTATAGGCTCATTAGCTTCAATGATCTTCGATGAGTCAAGAGAACAGGCTAGCTTCAAAAAAGTATATTCTGCAATGGATCCCGTGCATGTCATCAATCAAGTAATTGAGAAATCTGTGGAGTAGGATCAAGATCTCTCTATGACTTTCATGGATTAATTAAAGGTATTTTATTCAGTAGAAATACCAGCAGTTATGCAGGCACTGCGTAATCAAGGAGTACAGAAGGCATACCTGCAGATATTGGGAAATATCTACAGATTCCGCAGCTACTTTGCATCTCTAGAAGAAAAGTAGCAAATTACCTATCAAGAAAGCGGCCATGCAAGGAGACACAATCTCTCCAATGCTATTCATTGCATGCTTAGAAGAAGTATTAAAGCCATTAGGCTGGGAAGGCTTAGGAGTGAGGATCGACGGCGAATATCTCAACAACCTTCGGCTTGCAGGGAAGATAAAACCACCTGCAAATATTGAACTTACTTGTATTACCTGATAACAGCTCAACGGAGTGTGGAGCGCAGTTGAGCAAGTTCCTAAGCACACCGGCACTGCTAGTCCCCACCAAACTCCACAGTATTTCTTATCGCTTTCATCAACTGCCAATACTCGCCAGCCGCCTGTTTCCCGAGGCTTTAGAACAGTACAGTAAATTAGGAGCAAGCATCCCTGCCCGGACGAGCGCCTCCCCCAGCTCCCTCTTGTTCTCAGCTGCTGCGCCCTTTGTATTGCTCTTCGAACCACGATTTCAGAGAAGTACTGATAACCGCTCACCGCAGAACATTTTATTCCATTCTAAACGCGGTCGTTGCAACTACGATAGTGTCGAAAGCCGCAAGCGGATAGAAAGGAAGGTGCTAGCTCGTAATTTTACACTACGTTCGAAGACCTGAGAAGTCATTGTTGCGCATGCGCCGGCCCGTTCGAATTCGCAGCCGGCACTGACAGAGCGAACGACGACGCAGCTCACTCAGCGGTCGAGCCTTCCATCTGCTTCTCAGCGCTCCGGCTACTCGCTCTGTCGAAGCTCCCCAGGCCACTCAGCTTGCAACCGATGTTATTTGAGTGCTATGTACTCGACCACATTGACCACTTTCCATATTATGCGAGCAGAATGTCATGACCTCAACGGCGGCAGAACTAATGGCCCTGCGTCGAGCACTGGAATTCATTGATTCTGAAAGACCTAGAAAATGGGCTGTGTTCTGTGATTAAAAACCGGCATTACAGTGCACGCAGGCAGTTCTCCGACACGAATGTCATGACCAATTGACATACAAAATCGTGAAACGTTACCATCACGTCCAACGAAAAGGTCACGAGGTCATTCTTCAATGGGTACCTGGCCATTGTGCAATCAGTGGCAATCATTTCGCCGATAACGCTGCTCGCACAGCACATCAAGAAGAGTACAGCGTTCCAATTCCGCTTTCGAGGACAGACGCCGCAAGGCAGCTTCGACACCTGGCACGCAGTCTCACACTGACCGAGTGGAACTCGCCAAGCTTACGACTTACACGTCTGCATCGACTAAATCCCTCCCTGCAACTTCGACCTCCACTCGGACTTCCTCGACGTGAAGCTACGCTTCTCAGTCGCCTTTGGTTAGGAGTTGCCTTCACAAAGGCATACTCTACATTAATTGGAGTGATTGACAGTGCAGCATGCGAGGTCTGTGGTACCGAAGAAAACATCGACCACCTGCTGTGCCACTGTTCACGATATGCCCCAGAGACAAGAACTTGCCGAAGCTTTCCAAAAACTGGACAATCGGCCGCTTTCTGTGCAGGTGCTGCTGGAACACCGCCCCCATCGCCCGTCGACCCATAAAGCGGTGAAGGCGCTTTTGTGCTTCTTAAGGACGACGGGCTTGTGCGACCATCTGTGACTATTAATGCAATTTCTGTAAGACCACACGCGTCAGCGAACTCACCGCAATTTCCTTCTTTCCTTCCCTCCTCTCTCTCCCTGTGATCTTTGTTTCCCCTTTCCCATTCCCCGGTGTAGGGTAGCCAACCGGACGTTATTCCAGTTAACCTCCCTGCCTTCTACTTTTCTCTTTCCTCCTCCATGCGAGCAGAAAAATGGAGAACGAATAGCTCCCCTAGACCTCGCAGATCTCTTGAGCGCCATCAGTTTTACATGGAGATAGCATACACGGCTCATTAACAGTTGCAATCACTCGCGCAGTGGCATTTAAACTTTTGACACATACTGCAGGTACATCGAAGCAATACAGCTGACACGATTATAGCTCCTCGCCACAAGTACGCCTCTGCGCAGCATTTCTCGACGAAAGTCGCACTTATACGCGTACAGTCTTTGTGAAAAGTAGGCGGGCCACTTTGAGTGTAGCCAAATGAGTCTTATGCCTCAAATGTTTTTAAAAATGAGGACAAAAGTTCTTCTCTCTTTTGGGCTTTGGACCAACAGCAGCGTGAAAGGAACATGAGCACCATGTCCTCTCACTTTCATGCATAAGACGAGATATGGTTTGGGTACATTTTGCAAGGAATTCAAGTCATGGTTCATACTGCGATGTGTTTAATGTAGGGCTAGGTTAATAATCAAGCGACCACCCTTCATATTTCTGTACTCTTACAAAATTCACGGCGAGAAAGGTAAGCCGCAAAGCCAAGAGCAAACGTGCTTTAGAGGCCCATGACAGCTGTCCCAAATGTGAAACCTTGACACAAGACAATTGGTATGGGTTTGCATGGGTACAAGAGAGATCCGGGAGCTTATGCCGTAAGACTCGTCTCCGGCGTGAACGCTCCGCTGACTACAACACCTGTGTTCAAGACGACTCTCATGACAAAAGCCGAGTGGAGTCTGTACAAGCGTGACGGCTGGGGTCGCACCAGTCATCCCATCATGCAGTTGTATGTTTAATAAGTGCGAGACAGCGGATTTTACACGCGCCTATTATGAAAAACATTCACTCTATTTCTCGCTCCAGGCCGATATATATGTTGCGCCGGTGAAGCCCAGCCACGAAGCGTGAGCTCAGAGGCTCCTGTGTGGTGTTGGTTCATTGATACTATCGGGAGCGACACCATCCGTTATGTAGCCCACACTTAGGAAACTTAAGCCGGAAAAAAGGCCAGCCGAGGTCCTTTTCTTTTTTTTTGATTTTTGCTTAAATATTAGCTTCTGAGAAGCTAAAAGGTTATGCCGAAAACTTGCGTAGAGCTGCCTCCATGATATAGAATAAACAGTAAACGCACGCCTTGACAACCAGACCTACGTGATAAATACACCAGTGCGTATTACGGAATACTACTCTCAGAGCTGAGAGTTTGTTTCACTTGGTTCCCTGCCATGGAAATTCAAGACAGATGTTGCGGGCACCTCACAGTCCGCACATTCAACGCAGCTCTTATACCATGTCGGCACTGTCTGTCTTACCGTGCAGAGGGCTGTCTCCGGGAGCGTACGACGAGTCCTCCTCCGGGGAGCGGTCGCCTTCCTCCGACCTGCTGTCCACTTGCATCGCTTGGCAGCAGTGCTCTTCTGTCGCCTCCGATTCGCCTGGGTCTTCGTCGGCTGCACACGGGAAAGTCGGAAAGGAATCACACGTTGGAGCTCCGCTTCCCTCAGCGAACACATGGCCCGTATTTTTCTTACGTGCTATTCTCTCGCATTGCCTTAAGTAAGCTTTAATATATTCTTAGTTAACGGAAGTATAAAATACCACATAAGTATGCACTCGTTTATTTGTTAGCAGCTTGATGAAAGCCTTTAGTTGAGGTCAGAACAGCGCAGAGATGATAACCGTGCTTCTGCCACCAGCAATAATCAATATCCAGAATGCCTACTTTTCCGATTTTCCTATGTTCACTCTCTAAAAAACGAAAAATAAATTCTGGTCACGCCAGAGTACACGACACGCCGAGATGACAGGGCTTTTGAGCATCGTGTTACCGGTCTACTGCCTCCCGATGCCGCTGACTGTGCACTGCGCAATCACTGGCAGCTTTTTTTCCTCTTTTGTTTTTGTCTTGCGCATACGCAACTGGTAGCGGGCAGCATCGGTAATAGCGGAACGATAACTCTACGGTAAAATACTGTAATAGGAAAATGCTTTGACACACACACACACGCACGCACACACATGCACGCACACACCCTGCTGGAAGACATTCTTCGAAATGAATTACCGGCATCACGCAGATATCGTAGCTTCGCGATACGTGCCATGGCTAAACACAATACGAACCTGCCCAGCCAACACCACCTAGATAACATAGCACAAAGCCTGTTCAATCCGATCCATGACGTCATGCTACCTGTTCCGACTGCCATAGAATGTAATGGGGATGCTCCCGAGTAAGCCGTGGTGATTTTGACGTCACCGCTTTCGTCACGCCAGCCTTGGCGGTGGAAATTTCGGGCCAGGTAGCATGACGTCCTGGATCAGAGTGAAAAGGCCTTGCGCCAACTAGGTGCTGTTGACCCAGCTGTATGCTGCGTTTTAATTTTGGTTAGGAAACTGCCTACGCCCACACGTACCGTGCAAGCGACTGCGTACACAACGGCGTATGCAGCGCGGCTTCAGGTGTGACCCACCTGCGCGGGAATGGAGGCCAAACGCTCACTGCGGCCCAGCGCGACGCCTGTGACAAGTCGCTGCAAGAGGCGCTGGTGCTCCCATCGTCTGGGAGCAGCTGCGAGAGGCGGTCACTCGCAGCCTTCCAGGGCACCTAGAATCCCGTGAGGGTGGCCTGGTATACGTGGCCGTCTTCCAACTTTGGCCAGACCTATCAGTATTTCCAATTTCCCGTGGGTGGCTTTTCCGAGTCGAGCCTCAAGGTACACGGCGGGAAAGAACAATCCAAAAGGGCTCACCGAGGGCCATTCCGCGAGCCAGCACGGCATCGGAGCAATCGGTCTCGGCGAGTACGATTCCGGGGCCCTTTCATTTTTGGCGGCGCACTGGCGAGACGGGCGCGCGGTGGTGTGCGCGCCCTTTGGGCCCCCGAGGGATTTGTGTGCGCCGTGGCGGCCAGCGGGGCAAGGCGCCTGTGGCCGCGTGTCCTTGCGTGCCTCGGATATGGCCACGCGAATTTCCCTAGCGTGGCATTTTTAAGCGGCCTGCTCGGAAATGACCCCCGCGGCCTGCGCAGCGGCTCGGCCGGCCCCGGGGGCCCCGTTAGGCGGACCGAAGTAACGACCCCTGCGAGCCCGCGCGCACTGGCCCTACGGCCCCCTCGAGGTCTCCGGCTGGCGCGGGCTCAATTGGCACCCAGCGTTGGTCGATAGGGGGCCCCCGCGGGTAGGGCGCGCCGCCAGCGCATCATTTCTCGCAGGGCGCGTGCCATGCCACGGCACGATTCCCCGACGCCTTTTAAATCTAATAAACGCCAGACGAATCTGCGCGCGTCGGATGCACCACTATCGGGTCATTTCTCATTACCGCGGAGCTCGTTAAAGTCGGCGCCGTCGTGCGCAGCTGCCGACGGGAATCGTCGACGGAGTGCCGCGGCAGCTGGCTGGACGTCACCGGACGCGAACAGACGAAGCGCTGTCGAAGCCTACTGCCAGCCAAGAAAACGTAAACGTTATCCGCGCTCCAGTCTCACCGAGATCGATCCTCGCCCGAAAAACCTCCGTGCCCATCTTGAAAGGGTCAAATGCGCATTTGTTTGTTGCAGAGCGCTTCCCTAACAAGATGTATATTCCAGTGCCTCGGCTCCACGTCTTACCAGTGAAGCTATACTGACGCCGCCAATGCTGCCGGCGCCAACTGTGCAGAAAAAAGAGCTCTTTCGTGTCTTCTGTGAGGCGCTAATTTTGCATGTATATATACGCTATCAGAATAGCACTAAAATCGCGATGTATTGTGACATTCTTCCCATTATGTTGTCAAGTGCACACATTTGTGAGGCGAAGCAAACGGCGAAGCCGGTGCACGCGGGCCACCAGAGCCGTTTATGACCTGACATTGAGGAAATAGTGAGTAACATAGAAGAACAGTCGTTGAAGCGAGAATGAATCATATCAGCTGCTAAACCAGCGAGGATTAATGAGAGATAGAATTTACTTGGCCAGAAGCGAAAGGGAATAAATATCTGAGAAAGAAAAGCATGGAAGGAAGAGTAACGTCTTCGTTTGTACTATATATTGCGCCGTCAAAGAGTCCAACGTGTTTAATAACTTATTAACTCGATGGATGGTGCATAATTCGCTGTGTAGCTGTCGGTAAACTAACGATATTAATGTCAAAAAAGTATGGTTTTACGTGCCAAAACAACGATGGCACGCCGTATTGAGAGACTCTGGAGGAAATTTGGACCACCTGTGGTTCTTTAACTTGCTCCTAAATCTAAGTACACAGGTGTTTTCGCATTTCACCCCCATCGAAATGCGGCCGCTGTGGCCAGGATTCGATCCCGCCACCTCGTGTTTAGCAGCCCAACACCGTAGCCACTAAGCAACCACGGCGGGTAACGACATCAATTAAACGTCAAGGTGGCATCACCTCGTGGTTAACGCCGAAACGCCTTCGCAGTACCCGAGGGACGATAGCAGAGCCTGTTTGCAAACCGAGTCATACGAATGTGTATGACGCACCCCGACCGCCGTAAGTTGGCGTCATGGCGCGCGACGAAATGATCCACAGCCTAATGTACTCTGCAGCGTGGCAGCGCTTTCGCGCACTGATGCTCGTATGTTGTGCAGGTGAACTGCAAGTGAGCGCCGCTGTGCTGCAATGCAGTAGCCCCATCCTCTACAGGTGTCATGTAGAACATGCACTGTCGCGTGCATAGACGTGTAGCTGCTTTGTTGCTCTCTAATTATTTCTAAAACGTAGTTAAAGAGAAAAGTGCATCGCGCTAGGAAAGCGCTACATTTACAATAAGCATTGCGAATGACAAAGCAAGCGCGGAGCTTGATATTAAATATAGATTATAAATAAATAAATATAAATATAAATAAATATAGATTAACTAACGCGCTATCCCTTTCCGTGTCGTTAGCTCAACAAGCAATTTTGTCGATGTTGTGCACTGACACGCCGACATTATTAACTTCATCTGTGCATTTTCGCTTTCAATAGTATAGCCCTTGAGTTCACGAAGCTAAATTGCTCCAGACATCCGGTAATGACGCTAGCTGACGTGCAAACAATCCAAAGCAACTTGTCCGACATATAATTCTAAGAAAATATAAACAGACCAACCTCTACGGAGATTCATTGGTGTGCTTTCCGCTAATGACAAGTGTGATACTACTTAGCATACATTTCTGACAGTAGCATAATGCACGACGAGAGGTGTGTGTTGCCGCTGCAGCTGTTCGACAAAGGTGTCGGAGAGTATTCGAGTTCACATTCCGACGACCTGGGCTTACGTAAAGCTGCAAAACTATCGGGCTCTATCTGCAATCATGAAAAGCTAAAGCGGAAAAAGTTCGTCCAACTCTCACGCCAAGATTTGTGACTTTCCCGGCATTTTTCGTGCGATGTCAACGCCCCACGATCAACTTGTGGACAAAGCTGGCGTCACTTATAGGGTGTTCTGTAGGCACCGACACGCCGCAGCAGAAGATCGATGATCTACTACCTGTAGACATTGACAAATGTTTTGTTGAAGCAAACATCGACTTTAAAGCGTTCCTTCACAGTGCTGACGCACGAGCACGCGTCCACCATATGAGCAAGCAAAACCGGTAGCCCCGCAATTATTGGACACACACCTAACCTGACACCAAGAAGCTGAATTATACCGTCGACCCACTTGATTGCCTTTTATTTTTCTTTCCTTTTTGAAATTAGTACGTATACCGCATTAACCACACACACGGACAGGAAAGACGTAACACACTAACTATTAGCTATTCGTCAAGCTTGATATTTTTGTTGCTTCAGTGATGAACCGAGTAAGAGTATCTTTGTGTCTAGATACAATGAAGCACCTTTGAAACAGGGCCTTTCTCACACGTGTCACAATGCAGAGCCAGCCTTACATTGTTTGAACGCTCTTTGAGTCTGACATTTAGACAGAGCCCCAGCTGCCCTACATGATACTCGCCACATGAAAGAGGAACTGATAGACAGCACGTTTTATGCAGTGTACAGCACCCAGCACACTTGTCGAGAACGCAGGAACGGTGTGCGGCAGTGTATCCGTGCCATCTACCGTAGCTCATTTGACAGAGACAATTCGTTTCCGAGCGAGCACTGCCTGATTAGCAGGTCACATCTAGCCACACCGTCCCCTGCGCAGCTAAGACAGCTGATTCAATTAGTGATATGGGTGCGCGACGCGATCAGGCGAGCAATGGCTTTGCTGATGGACAACTGAACGTCGCCTGGCATAGGGCGTGGTCGTTGGTAGACGGGAACCGCAAGAGCCAACACAGCGAGAAGCACGAGCGGTGGCACCGCGAGGTAGCGCATGATTGGAACACATTGCATCGAACCGGCGACATATATATATATATATATATATATATATACATGGCAGACAGCGCAAACGCACCGATCCGTGCGCAGCTCCGGCACACTTATTTATTCAGCACTGCAACAATGTAACGAAGCAGTGTGATAATTAGCTGTCACATGTGTGGTGGACGCCCCAGAGATGCTTCGCTGCGTCGAGACACAAGGATAATATTACGCGGTTAAGCATTGAAACAACAAACAATGGCAAGCATGGGTTGGCAGTATTTGCGCGCGCCGTCTTTATAGCCTGCATATACCTCAGTATGGTTTTAGCTTGCGCATGGCCATCCCTGATTTGGTTATGCACACAGTTCCAACAATCCATCGGTTCATGTTAGCGCTTGTGTTCTGTCCTCCCTGCGCGTACGTCTCTGTGGCATAACACCATAAACATACGAAAAATAGCACAACACCGAATCTCTGCTCTTATCTTCTTGATTGTGTTATTGTAATAACCGGTATCTCTACGAGACAATATTGTATACTCCGTGACAGCTAATCGCTGTTGATTTTTGTACAGGAATCTAATAAAAATGACAATCTTTATTCCAGACCCAGGGAGATCGTGTACTGAGCGGGACTTGCTTTACTAAAGAACGCGTAAACCGGAAACCGTTCGACGAAAACAAGAAACCCTCAGCATTACCTCCTGCTGCCATGCGAGCCCTCCAGTTAAAATTTCTGCTATGGGTTACCCGTCGTGCATAGTCTCTTATGAGTGCAGAAGCGTTGCGCGCTCAAGTTTACAGCACATAAGTTTTAAGCCTGCGAACGCGTTTGACATGGCGCAGGATAAGCTTGTAAAGTTTATCGTCCCAATCGGTGAAATGCCTTCGACCAATGCGTGAACGTAATCGTTGAACGGAGAAGCAAATGAGGAACAGTAAAAAAATAATAAAAAAGCAAAAAAAAAATTTCAGAGCCCTTCCACTAATCTGAGCTGCTGCTGTACAGACCAACGCTAAAGGGCAGATCTACCTCTCAAGAACCACAACACACAAACCTACAAAGACACACAACTCGTGACCCAAGATGGATAACCCATACCCAAAGTCGAGAAGATAAGGGTGTTGGGAATGATCATAGAAGCCAAGGGCACCAACGGAGAAACCATTCGCAACATCGAAGCCAAAGTTTCTCAGACAATGCGATTGATCAAGAGAATCACCAACAGGCACGAGGGAATGAAAGAAGCAAGCGTCGCGAGAATCATCCAGGCGTTCGTCATAAGTCAGATCACGTATGCGGCGGCATACCACAGATGGTGCGCCCCAGAAAAGAAGAAGCTAGACGGCCTGATTAGGAAGATATATAAACAAGCGAATGGACTCATGCTAAGCACGGGCACGGCGAAACTCCTAGAGCTGGGACTGCACAACACGCTAGAGGAGCTAATAGAAACGCAACGTATAGCGCAATACGAACGCCTCTCCAAGAAGACGGCGGGCAGACACATCCTAGATAAATTAAGGATCCACTACCACACACAACACGGAGAGAAACGGGACATACCCAAGGAAATAAGGGCCAAACTCACGGTGCCCCCTTACCCAAGAATGTGCATCCTGTACACCACGACTGCAGGAGAAAAAGGAGGGCAAAGAACATGGCGAAGAACTACAGAAGGAACAAAAACGCGGTCTTTGTAGCCGCTGCACGTTACAAACACAAACGCAGCTTTGTCGCAGCAGTACTTAACCGCTATAACTAACCGCTAACTATAAACACGACACGCATCGAAACGGCGGAGGAAGCGACTATAGCGTTAGCCATAGCGCAAACCAACGCATACTATATAATCAGCGATTCCCAGACGGCAGTACGCCACTTCGCAAACAGCCGGCTCTTAGCTGAGACACTAAACATACTCAGAAAAGGCAAAACAACAAGGGAAGACATATGCATCCAAATCCTATGGATACCAGCCCACACCACCGACTCAATGGGAGAGGACAACCCTAACGCTGCGGCACACAACGTACCTCGAGGACTCACTTTCCGAGCTGCGACGAACGTAGACCACTCGACAGGGCCCTCCGAAGTGTCGGAATAGGAAGACAGAATGACCAGGTTCAACGACATCACCAACCACTACAAGATGAAAAGATGCACTTATCCACCATCCCATCCACAACTCAGTAGATCGCGAGCTGTCCAGTGGCGACAACTACAAACCAAATCATACAAGAGTCCGATACTAAAGCACGCTATTTATCCAGACATATACACAACCGATAGATGCAAAGTGTGTGGCACCAGAGCCACGCTAGAACACATGCTATGTGAATGCCAGGGACTAATACAGGACAGTGAGAGCGAAGTCTCCATCGACAGCCTCTGCGCGCGATGGCAGGCCGCGCTGCTCAGCTCGAACCTGGAAGACCAACTCTGGGCAGTCTAGCGGGCCGACGAAGCCGCCGAGGGGCAAGAACTCTTGGCCGTAACCTCGGCGGAGCCCCAGCCTACTAACTCGCCGGACGCGAATCGTTCTTATTCGAAATAAAGTTTTCTCACTCACTCACTCACCCTTCCACTATGTGAAGATGGAAGACAAGCGAAGCTGTTTAGCACACGACACAGAGCTGACCCAGAATATTGAACAAAGGTACGAACATATTTATTGCCCTAATCTGTGGTCATCGTGGCAATATAGGTGCGCACACATATTCGCGTATCACCTCCGTTATTAAATGCGTCCGTCACGTAAGACAATGAATGGCTCATACCCCCTTAAGCAATGGCTCATACCCCCGTAAACGCGGCCTCCCCATTACGACGACGACGACGACGACGGACGGACGGACGGACGGACGGACGGACAGACAGACAGACAGACAGACAGACAGACAGACAGACAGACAGACAGACAGACAGACAGACACAGAACTTTAATGAGGTCCTGAGAAGCGCCGTACTTGGAGCAGCACGGCGGGTCGCTCCCACGTGGGGACGGGGAGGCCTAGCCTCATCGCCGCATCGTGGGCTCTCTGGACAGCCTGGAGTTGTGGGAGAAGCTCGGAACTCTAGGTGGCAGAGCTCCACTCCTCCTCGGTGGCTTGATTGGGCCCCCATAACTAGGGCACCGCTAGAACATGTGGTCTAACTGCTAATTAACCGACCCGCAGACTACGACGACAGAAGAGAACTGAAATTTTACGCCGGGATGATGAGCGGCAACGGAGCCAGCTGTAAAAGACGACGACGATGACGACGACGACGACGAGCGCGCGAGCAGTGGCACTATAGCGCTTTGCGCGGTTGGCGCCGAGAATTAACAGTCCTTTTTGAAAAAGTTGTAAAAGACATTTTGTTCAAAAACATCTGTTCTTACCCTTGTGTCTGGGACCTGCTTGGGTCCCATGTGTGACAAGGGTGGTTCAAGGGCGCGTTACAGGTCCCCGAGCTCACAGGGATATGTACCATTGAGCTTGGACTCTTTCTGCACTATCACCAAGATCGGCCCCCATGATGATTTATTGTCAATTTTGATGATCTCGGACCCATTTTTTCCACCAGATCCTAGGCATAGACAGTTTCGCTGTAAAAAGAAAGAGAGAGGCGAGCCAACAGTGGTTGATATCGACGAAAGACAACGTATACTTAAGCGCATAAGTGTACCATGCGGTTTGTTCATGCTGCACTACCTTCGGGATGGGCCGATATTTAAAAAAAAAAATCAGGCCCATGCAGTGCTCTTCGATACATATTATTGTCTTAAAGGGAAGCTATCTCTACCTTTGCGTGCAATTTGGAGGTATAATTTAAGCGCTATTGACTGCGCGGGTGCACGCTGACGTCAGAACGCCGCGCTCCCACAACTCGTGGAGGCTGTGCCGCAATACATATAGTCTTGTACGGCCAATGTAGAGCCTCATTCACGCCACACACCGTGCACCTCCCCCTTAGCTCTCGTTAATATCTAATCAGCCCCGGTCCACTGTGGCGTTCGATTAAAGGAAAAAAGATTTTTACTAACAGTCGGGCGTCACCTGTATTTTTAATTCATTCATGTGATTTATGGCGCATGCGCGTCGTAGCATGCGATTTAAACGTGCGAAAATCGTCAGCACGGTGTCTTTCGGGAGTAGCAAGAGCACTTGCGTATCGCAAATAACTGGTAAAAAAAAAATCACCGACTATTAAGATACTCACTAACGTGAATTGTGAGCGCAGCTGATTGGGTGTTTTGAATTGGAGATATATATTGTGGCAAATAATCTGATTCTGAACGACAGCATTTTCTCGGCGGCGGCGCTGAGTCTTTGCTCGGGCAGCTAGCTTAGCAGCTGCGGCAGACGAAGCACTTACACCCGTTGTGTCGCCTATTGTACAGAAAGAAATGGCTGACACTATTTTGTATTATGATTATATTGTCACGTGGTAGTCACAGTGATGAACGACACAGTGTCGAAACTGAGTTACAAATTGAACTCTCCATTGCGCGAACTTGTGCCCAGCAAATCAAGCATCACTGAAGCACAACGATGGCGGCGAGCAGAGTCGGCGATGGTCGGAATTCTGATCTGCGGCTCAAGCGCCCCGGCTTTTAGATATGACTCGTCGAAGCTTCCAGCGTAATCGCTGGTGCCCGCGTGGCTTCCAGAAACTACTAAACAATTCGCGTCGCGCATACAATCAGATTACAAAAAATCGCAAACCATGACAATAGAAACAAGCGCGAATGATACGAAACCAAGCGAACCAAGCAAGTACAAGCAAGAACTGACTCGAGCAGATGATAGTACGAAGTGAGAGGTCGGGCGGGTCCGCATGATATCGGTTTCCGGCGCGCACGTCACTGAAGCGACCGCTCTCGCTGGTCTCTGCCGTTCGCGGCTTGTGTCTTTCCATCTCCCACTCCGCGTTCGCTCTTTCATCTTTCGCTGTGTTCGCTTTGTTACGCCGCTGACGTCAACGCTTGCCGTAAAAACGGGCGCCTATGAGCTGGGCTCTAAAAAAAAAAAAGAATTCCTGGCTATAAGCCACTGTTATTGCTCCACACAAAGTTCTACGAAAACTTGGTGCGTCTTTTTTGTTTCACGCCTCATTTTGACGTCCTTAGTTGTGCTATGTGCGCTAGAAGACCTCGAATCGTCTAATTTGACGCGACGAAAGTGGCCAAATACACGGACCCCACGAACCCCAAAACGTTCTAAAGTCTCTAAAGAAGACATTGTCTTCAAAAAACAAACCCGACCCTACCAGAATTGAGCAAACCAGCGCACTCCCGTCCCTTCATCGCAAAGATTGACCGGCAGTAATCGAAGCCGCTCAGCCACGTGCCACTGTGCGCTTGCGAATGCGTGGATGTCTACATTTCCGCTAGTAATTAATTTAATTATGGGGTTTTACGTGCCAAAACCACTTTCTGATTATGAGGCACGCCGTAGTGAGGAACTCCGGACCCCCTGGGGTTCTTTAACGTGCACCTAAATCTAAGTACATGGGTGTTTTCGCATTTCGTCCCCATCGAAATGCGGCCGCCGTGGCCGGGATTCCATCCCGCGACCTCGTGCTCAGCAGCCCAACACCATAGCCCCTAAGCAACCACGGCGGGCGCCCCGCTAGAAATTCTGCCTAAATTTTGAAAACTGTGGTTCGGTGAGTACATGAACTATTCGCTGAACTGTGAAAGCAAATAAACAAGAAGAAAGCAAGCGATATTCGAAAATAAAACGTCGGAAAGATTGAGTAAGCCGTGAAAAATGGCTGCAGCACGAAATCAGGCCGAAGAAAGCTTGGCATAGGACAGAGTAAGATGTATGCAGTGAAAGATAAGCAGGATAATGTCATCAGCGATTTAGATTATATAATAAAAGCAGCAGAAGAATTATAAACTGACGTGTACAGTACTGAGAGCAGCCACGCAGACTTCATTGGAAGTAGTGATGAACAGGATACAGAAGATCCTTCTATAGCGATGAAATTATAGAAGGGCCTTGCAAGACATGTCCCGGGGAAAAGCAGCAGGAGAAGATGGAATAATAATCGCTTTAACCAAAGATGGAGGAGATATGTTTGAAGAGCTTGCGGCCTTTTATGCGCAATGCATCATGACTCCAAGTGTACCAGAGAGCTGGAAGAACAACAACATTATACTAATCCATGAGAATGGAGACGTTAAAGAATTGAAGAATTATAGGTCCATTAGCTTGCTTTCAGTATTCTAAAAACATATTCGCTAACATAATTTTCAATAGAAACAAGGCAGCACTTCAGTCATCCAAGGGAACAGGCTGGCTTCAGGAAGGGATATATTGCACAATGAATAGAGAGAGAGAGAGAGAGAGAGAGAGAGAGAGAGAAAATTATAAATGAAAGGTAGGGAGGTTAACCAGGACTGAGCCCTGGTGGCTACCCTACACTGGGGAAAGGGAAAGGGGGACGGAAAGATTAAAAGAAGAGAAAGTCCACTGGAGATATCAGTCGGTCACTCAGTCCGGATCACAGACGCTGACTCAATCCGGTCGCTTTCAAATATCGCAGCAGCGCTTTTGTGGCCTTTTGTAGCTGCGATATGCGAGGCCATGGTCCCGAGATCTTGTTCAAGGTGAACGGCTTTCCATCTAGCTGATTGAGAGCTGTGCAGAGGTATTGCCTTTCATTTTCAAAAGATGGGCAGTAGAACCATAGAACACCTACTGTACAATGAATAACGCCCATGTCACCAATAGGATAATTGAGAAATCTGCGGAGTACAATCAACCTCTCCATATGGCTTTCGTAGATTGTGAAAAGGTATCTGGGTTCAGTAGAAATACCCGTAGTATGTCATGGTGGCATTGCGTAATCAAGAGTACAGGAGGCATGCATGAATATCCTGGGAAATATCTGCAAAGATTCTACAGCTACCTTGCTTCACCACAACAAAAGTAGAAAATTATGTATCAATAAAGGGGCCAGGCAAGGAGGCACAACCTCTCCAATGCTATTTATTGCATGCTTAGAAGAAGTATTCAAGCTATCAGGCTGAAAAGTATCAGGAGTGAGGATCAACGGCGAATATCTCAACAACCTTCGGTTTGCAGATGGCATTGTTTTTTTCAGCAACACTTTGGATGAATTGCAACAAATGATTGAGGACCTTAACTGAGAAAGTGTAAGAGTAGGGTTGAAGACAGGTAACGTTCAATAGCCTTGTAAGGAAACAAGAATTAATGATCTCCAGTCAGCCTATACAGTCTGCAAAGGAGTACGTTTATCTAGGTCAATTACTCACAGCGGACCCTTATCCTGAAACGGAAATTTACAGAAGAGCAAAAAAAGATGGGTTGGAGTGCATACGGCAGACATTACCAAATACCGACTGAGAGCTTACCACCGTCGTTGAAAAGAAAAGTGTACAATCATTACATTGTACCGGTGCTAAGATATGGGACAGAAACTTCTAGGTTAACAAAGAAGCTCGAGAAAAAGTTAAGAGCCGAGTAAAGAGCGATGGAATCAAAAATGTTAGGTGTAACGTTAAGAGACAGGAAGAGAGCGGTGTGAATCAGAGAGCAAACGGGGATAGCCGATAGTCTAATTGACATTAAGAGAAAAAAAAATTTAGCTGGGCAGTCCATATGATGCGTAGGATGGATAGCCGGTGGACCATTAGAGATACAGAATGGGTGCCAAGAAAGAGAAGCGCAGTCGAGGACGGTCAATAACGCTATCTATTGACGAGCGTCCGCGTCGAAAGCCAGCCATTACTCTGGATAGACGTTCCAAAATTCCAGGTATCATTTACTCTGGATAGACGTTCCAAAATTCCAGGTATCATTTTAACGGTGTAAGGATCATTATCTCCATCACCTTGCCGACGCAGCTGGCCAGTGCTATTGGACGGAAAGATGGCAATTCCAATGGAGATTTGCCAGGCTGAAGGGGTGGAACAAGGCGACTGGATTTCCACGTGGTAGGGACCGAGCTGTGACGCCATGATGCGTTGTATAAGCGCACCTCTGGTCTCTTGACCAAGGTGCGCAAGCGCAGAGTATGTGATACTATCTGGTCCTGGTGACGAAGAACGCCTGCTCCCAGCGAGTACAGGCGTTAAGGCGTGAAGAGACAGGAAGAGAGCGGGGTGGATCAGAGAGCAAACGGGGATGACCTATACTCTAGTAGGCATTAAAGAGAAAAAAAAAATAGAGCTGTGTAGCCATGTAATGCGTAGGCCAGGTAGCAGGTGGACCATCAGAGTTACAGAATGGGTGCCAAGGGAAGAGAAGCGCAGTCGAAGACGGCAGAAAATTAGGTGGGGTGATGAAATGAGGAAACTTGCAAGTGCCAGCTGGAATTCGCTAGTGCAAGACAACAATAATTGGAGATCGCTGGCAGAAGCCTTCGTCCTGCAGTGGGCATTAAAATATGATGACGATGATGATGATGATGATTACATAAACTTCGACGAAATTCGAAGTGATTCAAATAATCCCTGTATTCAACTATGAGCCGAAGATCATCGAAAAGAAAAAAATCGTCTTTACCGCGCAGACAAAACGTCAACCTCGATAAATAAATGGAAACAATAATTCGCATGTCTACACGAATATACTGAACTTGTAAAACACTCTAATAAGAAATTTTTTAATAAGGACATGTAACATCTTTTGCGTGTTAACCCCAAAAAAGCTTTGGAATATTCTAAACCTAAGAAATCGCTCTTCTAATATGACTTTAACCAATCCTGATGGGTCAACGTTCCTCATGAGGAACGCTCAGGTGTAATGAATGCGCACTTCACGTCAGTTCTTACTCGCGGGCCAAATGGTGGTGCACCTGTATTACCGAGATCGGGATTTACCCAAATGCCTCCTATCACTGTTACTTCCACTGGTATATTTATTCTAATTAACAAACTTAAATGTCATGTGCTCCCGGACCTGACAATATTCCTGCCAAAATTCTAAAGGCTACTAATACCGTCTCTAGCCGCATCCTACAGGTAATATTTACGCAGTCTATCTCTGAGGGTTCTGTTCCAAAGGACTGACTCACTGCGAAGGTTGTACCAGTATTCAAGACCGGAAACCAATGCGATCCTTCTAACTATCGCCCCATTTCACTAACTAGTATAGCCTGCAAGCTTCTGGAGCACAACATATATGAACACATAGCACAACACCTCAATGATAACTCAGTTTTTTATCCAAAACAACATGGTTTTCGCCCCGGGTTATCCTGTGAAACGCAACTTTTTGAATTTACTGACCTTCATCTTAACTTAGATTTTTTGTTTCAGACTGACGTCATTTACATCGATTTCTCGAGAGCATTTGATCGCGTCGCTCAGAAAAGACTTACCAATAAACTCGGTGCACTTAGTCTCCACCCATTAATCTCATCGTGGATAAACTGCTTCTTAACAGGCTGAGTGCAGTTTACTGTTATAGGAGGTCAGCAACAACAAAAGTAACATCTGGAGTCCCCAAAGGCTCGGTTCTTGGCCCGCTTCTTTTCTTAATATTCATCAACGAGATACCTAACGGAATTTCATCTACAGTCCGTCTATTCGCAGATGACTACGTACTTTACCGCCGCATGAATAACCACCAAGATCACGTAAATCTGGAGAATGACTTAACCCTAATTGAAAACTAGTGCTCAAAGTGGATGATGAAGCTTAATGTTTCGAAATGTAAACTTATGCACATGTCTCGAAAACGCTTTAACTCCATTTATACATACTCGTCGCACTCGACACCGGTTTCGCAAGTACAGGAATATTGGTACCTTGGCGTCTTAATTACTACAAAACTAACCTGGGCAGAATACATAATAAAGGTTGCAGCAGATGCGTCGAGGTCGCTGGGATTCATCCGAAGAAATCTATCTTTGTCACCACCCTCTGTTAGACAACTGGCCTACCAAACATATGTACGCACAAAGCTTGAATATGCTGCGTGTATTTGGAACCCCCATCGAATTTACCTCATTAACACCATTGAAGCAGTCCAAAACCGCGCAGCACGATTTATATGTTTTAATTATGACTACAAGCAGAGCATCAGTGAAATAAAGAACTTCTTCACTCTCTCTTCTTTAGCACACCTACGCCGTATTGCCCTACTCTGACTATTTCACACAATATACTGCACATTTCCACATTTACATGGAACGCTCCTTCTCCTGCCGATCCGCACTTCTCGTCGTCTTTTCAATTCATTGAGCGTCCAACGTCTTCACGGTTCTGCTAATGCTTTTAACAACTAGTTATTGCCTACTGTTATAGCGGTATGGAATAAACTTCCCGAATTGATCGTCCTCGAACATGATCATGTAAAACTTCGTGATTTATTATCCAAACCAAACAACCTATGTATAGTGCTCGTATTAACTACAGTTCACCTTTGTTTTTGTCCCCCCCCCCGTTTCTATCATGCTTTGTTTCTCAATTTTGCTTCTCTGTACCAAGCGTTCTTGAATTGTAATTCGCTCCGCCGTGTGTATATGCTGTGTAATGTTCTTTTTCTAGTATGTCTTAGTGATCCCTGTTTGACCATGTGTACCCTCTTTTTATTCATTCAGTGACTTCTCACGTTTTCCACACTTTGTATTACTGACAAATTTTGTGTATTCTGTAAATGTACTAACCTCCCTCCCCCCCCCCCCCCCTTATGTAATGCCCCAAGCAGGGGCCTTTAAGGGAATAATAAATGATGATGATGAACTCTGCATCACTTCTGCGTTCCAATTTATGCAGCATTTTGTTCGCGAATCGTTCTGTTCTCAGAAAAGTTTGAGAATTCCCATAGACTCCTGTGGTTGAATCTTGACGTGCGCTTTGAAAAAGAGAGACGAGGTGAGACAGAGAAAGAATAGCTGTAAAAAAAAAGAAGAAAAAACGACGAATATAACGCTTTCCTGCAGAAGCCACGCCTGTCATCGCACTCGCTGGCGGCGTTGTTCGTTGTTAATATCCATAATTTTCAGTTATGTGTATGCGCGCTAAGAAAATTTGTCATCTACCTGGTGGCGACATGCAGCTAAGTGGAACCAAGACTGCACGCTCAGAAAGAAAGATTTAAGGAATCGCTGTGGTAATTGATTTAGGTTAACGTTTCAATGGTGTTTGGTCAGGAACGCTGTTCTTCTTTAGCGACCATTTCCAACTACAAAACAAAGAATAAAGTTAGGCACATTTTTGCCGGGAGACGCCGTATTCAACGTTATTTTGTGGCCCTCCAACACGCGGGTCCTATTCATGACGACGCCAGAATGATGACGATGGAACGAGCAGGACGAAATGACGACTACATGAAGACAACAGGATGACGACGACGGAATGATAAAAAAAATGACGGCGGTTGTATGATTATGGAGGACGGCACGATGGCGGCGGAATGATAGCGACTGCCTGATGACGACCACATGACGACGAGAAAGACGGCGATGAGATGACGACGACGGCGTGACATCACTGGAATAATGACGATGGAGAGGCGACGACGGCATAATGACGAGGGCATGGCGACGACAGAATGATGACGCTATAGAGTGGCGACGACGGAACCATGACGATGGCGCAGCAGCGAAAGAATGGCAACGATGAAATGAACCAGACGAAATGACGACGACGAAATGACGACGATGCAATCACGACGAATGTATCATGACAAAGTCAAGGCGACAATAGAATAACGAAGATGTATTCACGACGACTGCATGGAGACGACGCAACGACGACTACAGAGTGGCAACGGCAGAATGACGACGATAGCATAATGACGAAGGCATGACGACGACCGTATGACGAAGGCAGAGTGACGACGACGAAATAATGTCGAGAATTTACTTGCAACAATTCACTTACAAAAAAGTGAGCGCGCGCATTTTCTAGCTCACGATGAAAACAGAAGTCACGGGACGCGTTCACCATCGAAACTAGCTGCGCGTCTCTGATCGTACTGTGGCGCTGTGGCGTGTTCCTGCAAGGTCGAGCCCGTCGATTCTTGTGATTCAGTACGTTTTAATGCTGAACAAAAGTTCCGCTTTCTCTACAACGTCCACCATGGTGGCTGAGGAAGGTGTTTGTCACTTAAATCTGCAACACGTCATTTTTCGTAATGGGCAAATTCTCGCTTAGAAAGATGTCAAAACCAATGTCGGGTATGGCAGGATTTTTTTTTTCTTTAAGCGAAGCTTTCTTTGCGTACTCTCTCGGACTTTCCTGACCGTGGCTGGGTGCTGCTGTCTTGCCGAATAGCTCACGCGCAGGAAAGCACTACCTCGTCTTTGCTATATCTTTACAGGTGTCCTGGCTGCTGGCCTTGCTTTCTACCATATTACTCAGTGATAAAAGAAATGATACCTAAATATCCGCATTGCAACAAACGTGCGTCATCAAGAGCACAATTCCTTTAGTAAAGAAAACCATTTTTAGGCCTACTTTCCTAGGATCTGGGGTTTGGCGCATCTGCCTGGTCGGTCTCTCGCCGAGTAAAGTGTAATTTACTGTAGCCCTGTCTCCAGCAACGACCCACTCTAGTTGGCGCGACGACACTGGATAAAATGTCCCAGCAAAGCAGGCCAATTCCGGAGTCAGTATAATGCGCGGTCACGTGGATCACGCGGTAGGGGTTGCCGTGTCCTGTCTTCTTCATCGGCGGACAGCTAATCGCTATGGTGCGAAGCCCTTTCTCTGCATAATATAATCGGTTGCATGACATTTACTTAACCGCTTCACGAAAGCTTCTCCTCTTATATCACAACACGTGGGTTGGACCTCTAATATTCTTTTTTTCGTGAATTTACCACTACCATGCACTTTTCTGCAGAACTTGTTTTGTCTCTTTGCTTGTGCGCTTGCGTGTGTGAGCGCGCTTGCATTTGTATGTTTACCAGCCTCGCCTACAGATATTCTCAGTCTGGCAGGACGAGATAGGATGGTTTTGCGTGGTCTGACTTTAGTCTTCGTAAGCAACGACAGCGTTGGTCGTCCTCAAATACTGCCAACAACGGGCAACTGTTGAACACCAATCGGATAGTATAACAAATACCAGCTGTGATGGCAAAAACTACTCGAAATGCAGCTTCAAGCTGCATTTGACTACTGCTACTACTGTTCAAGAACTAGGCTAAGAAGGCGAATACGAAATATAACAGGGAGTGATGGAGGGCAAACGAAGCTCAGAAGAAGAACGTATAGGACGGCTGAATCTAACTGACATACACAGCGCTGCGGTGCCATTTGCGGGCCCACCCTAATGGAATGCGAAGGGATTCGCCCAGTGAGACCCGTATAGGTAACGTACACTTTCCAGAAGCGCTTGGATTTAAAGTGGACGGAAGCCTCAACCCGTCAACAGGCGAGATAAGGAAGAGATGTTTACAGCATTGGTGAAAAAAAAAAAAAAAAAAAAGCAGGGAAGAGATTAATACGACCGGATCCGTTACTAGTTTAGTTAGCGGTACAATGTAGACAGAGAAATGTTGAGGAAAGAAAAATGAGAGATGTATACAAAAAAAGCTAGGATGAAAAGGATCTACAGTATACCTGACTAACTCAAGCAAACCAGGTCACCGCCCCGTTTCAAAGGGGATGCCAGTAAATCATCATCATCATCATCATCATCATCATCGTCGTCGTCGTCGTCTTCGTAATCGTCATCGTCATCATCATCATCATCGGGCGCCACCTACAGCAAAAAATTTACAACGGCCGGGGTACAGCGCGCGGTCCTCCTCCGTTTCGCAGGACTGCCGAAGCACGATTTACTGCGCTCGCCGGAATGCGCGCGTAAACTTTACGGTGATGGTTTGCCACAAGTGCTTCGTGCCAAATGACATCTACACCATCTGATCTGGATCAATCTCAAACAATTACTATCATCATTGAAACGTCGCGAAAGCACAGCTAGCGCTGCATCGTTACGTCGACGGCGCGGAGCAAGGCACGAAAAATAAAAGTGTTTGTCCGCAGGAAATGCGCGTCTGTGTCAAGCTTTTCTTTTTCTTTTTTAATGCCTTTAACACATTTTAAATGTCTCTAATCCAAAATACATTCTGATAGAGTAATTTTCCGTCTAAATAATTGTTAGCACCAGGTTAGTTCTTCTTTAGCTTTTTTTTATTTTTCAGATGATTTTCTGGAAACGATTGCAGATGTGGCTTAAATGAAGGCGAGCGTGGACACTTAAGGTAATTTCATGCGCCAAATAAAATTCGAGTCAACAGTAGGTTATGTTCATAATGAAATATTTAGCGCGCACAATCGACAAGGACACAGTGGAGGGGGACACACGAGCGCTTAACCTGCAGTTCTGCTGCAGGTTATGTTCACTTTCAGGAGTCTGCGCGACTGTGGGTACTTATTGATCTCGCGTGCGTCCTGATGAATTTACATTACACAGTTTCAGTGCCGGAAGGCTGTGATTTAATTACTCTCACTCGCTATAGTACTTTTGTTTTGCGATGCGTACGCAGAATGAACGGATCATTCACACTATTTCTTTCTGTTATCCTGCATATGATGAATATGCATACACTCTAAGAAAAGCTTACACCCTTTGGGGTGCATATCTGCCACACAACAATAATCGTCATCTGTCTTGCCCGCATTTCCTTTCTTGAAAACACTGCGCTCGTTACTTTCCTGTCGAGAAAGCTCTGTCATGCTGATAACACGCATGCCGTTCGTGACTTGGAAGTACCGGGCTCGCAGCGTTAAAGAAAGGAAATGAGGGCATGACAGATGACGATTATTGTTGTGTGGCAAATATACACCCCAAAGTGTGCAACTGTTTTTAGAGTGTAAAGTTGTGTTCTTCCAGTGAGCAGCAGTGTGAAACGTGTTAGGTGCAGTTTTAGGCAGAAGCTGTGAGCACGTAAACGTGAGAATTCTACGTGCGCTACGCGCCGCGTAGTATCGCGTACTCAATAGTACGTGGGTGCAGGCATGGCATACGTATAAATCGTTGCTTCCGCATGTCTACTGGCGCAACCTGCCGGCAGGCGTGAACGCTACTGCAGCCAAGTTCGTTCAAGAGCAGCCGAAATCAGAGCCAACGCGCGATTTTCGCGCCTCGCGAACTGCGCGTATGTGCTATAGCTTGTACAATTTTGTCTGCATGGTAGCTCGCAGAGCCCGTCACATACGTGGGGCGCGCAGCGCAAGGGTGCGAATCCCACGTGCATGCGTGAGACGCAGCGTGGACCCCTGCGTTCAGCGCATACGCATCATGATCCCGCAAGGTCTTCGCGCACGTGGCGCTTCTACGTATACGTGAAACTAAAACTGCCTATTATTGCGTGTTTTAATAGACAGTTTTAGTTACACGTACGTAGAGGCTTTGCGTACGTAGAGCTTCTACGTGTCAGCAGTGCGCATGCGCACAACGTAGCGGGCGCGCGCGCGTCTCACGGACGTACGTGAGATTCAATTCTTTGCGTGCGTTTCTTGCGCACGTAGACAGCTTCGCGCGGGAGTTCCGCGAGATCACGAACAAGCGATAGCGGGCCGCGCGCGCGCAGACGGCTTGCATCGAAACACTGCGACAGGATTGAATTGGCTACCGCCGTGTTCACATTTCCCGATAGATGTAGCTACGGGGTGCCTCTTGGCGTGCGTAGCGTACGTGTAGCTAAAAGCGTGTCAGATGGCGTGCACGTAAGGCACGTAGGCTTTTCACGTTTGCGTACGTGAAGCCTCTACGTACGTGCAACTAAATCTGTCTAATGTTCAGAAGGGACACCGTAGCCAGGCCTCCGTATTTAGTTTACACCACCTAGTCCATTTGACTGCAGACCCCAAGCGCGGTGCACGAGGATTTTTTTACAGCGAAGCTGTTTATGGCTAGGTTCTGGCAGATCTCGTCTCCGTGGACATATGCCAACGATGTTTCATACGTGGGCCGTTCCCGAAGATAGTGCAATGCCCGGCCGACCCGCGGTAGAGGTGCAGTTCGCCATTAAGGGGCCCACAGTCACAGCTTCGCCGGCCATCCTTCTTCACAGAGTGGAAGGGCACTGATTTTTTTTTTCATTAAATCTCTCGGAATGCGGCGGCCGTGGCCGGAAATCGAGCCCCTGGCCTCGTGCTAAACAGCGCAACGCTGTATAACTGTATAGCTATAAATAACTAAACGCTTCCGTTTTTGACCATTTTGACTTGTGTCATCATACTCTACACGCCCGCTTAGCAATTTCACGGCTGCGAGTTTCCATCGAGCATCCGCGGCAATTGTTGTCTCGACGAAGACAAGTGCCATTGTTGAAATGCTGGCTCGAGAGACATGCCTTCTTCAATCGCTGTCGTTCTTTTCACGTGAATCGAATAAAGAAGCGGTCATGTGCAACGCGAGCGGGGTGTAGCCAGCGGAGCGGTAAGCGGAGGAGACGGGCGTGCCCCTCCCGTGAAAGTCAAGGAATGACTGAAATGAAAAGAAATGACTGAATGAAAGAAAGGAATGACACGCGCTCGCGTCGGTGGAGAAACCCGACGCGAGCTTGTCTGTACAGAAGGTGCTGCAGCAGTCCGACATGCGCATTCAGGGTCCTCGGAAGGAAAATGGGAGTACTCAAACACAGGTAGTAATGCTCGACCGGAACCGAGAGTCCTCGAGTAAATAGCAAGCAAAGGAACATCTGCAACTGAAAATAAAAAGCAGATAGATAGATAGAAACACATATCTGAAAAAAAATAAACACGAGAACAGGTCTTAAAAATCTTCGCTATTCTAACTATTGCGCAAGAGTTCATTAATGTTGTCAGATTCACGCAATATAAGTACTGTTACGTGGTAGATGTCTTGCCGCAGAGTAATACATACGTACACAGTCAAAGCAGGCAAACTGAATTACTGCGGATAACGCAGGCCTTCATTCGATCCAAGTATAATTCCAAGCTGCCTTCACTTGGAGACATTCGCGGATGACTCTGTGCGAGTTCACTAAGTGACTAGCGCTTGATCATCTCACTTTAAAAATCCTTTGAGAAAGAATGCCTGAAAATTGTTCTCTTAACTGGAAGCGAAGTGGGTGATATTGCTAGCAGTTTTCTGCGGTTAAAAAAAAAAAGGAAGAAGAAGAAGAAGAAAAAGAAAGGCAGGAAAACAAACTGAATACACCCACACACAAATAAGTATTGTTTTGAGGATAACTATTAATTAGTCATTATAGAAAGCTTTGGCTCATTCATATTGTCACGTTCACCGGGAAAAAGGTCACCGAAAAAAAAGAAAAGGCAATGTACGCGTGTCAATACCACACACGCACACATTATGCATGTGTATAAAACTCCTCTTTTTCAGGCTAATATACTACGAACAG
Source organism: Dermacentor andersoni (assembly GCF_023375885.2). Taxonomy (NCBI): domain Eukaryota; kingdom Metazoa; phylum Arthropoda; class Arachnida; order Ixodida; family Ixodidae; genus Dermacentor; species Dermacentor andersoni. The sequence continues at coordinate 110,602,478 of NC_092814.1, read as the reverse complement.
TTAGCGTTGGAACAGCTGCGGGCTTTCATCCAGCAATGGGCGTCGCAGTTGCCAATATTGTTTTTTGGCCCCATACTTTTTACTCTACATGGAAAGTAAAACGCTTGAGTAGCTGATGTTCCTTAGCTTCTGGCCCTCATCCGGCTTGAACATGAATGGTTACTTATTGTGCTATACAGGGTGTCTCAGCGAACACTTTCAAAATTTTTTTAAAGATAGCCTGTAGTAGGTAGCGTAATTCTAGTGCATGAGCTGGTCTACTCGAACAGGTGGTCATTACTTGCACAAAAAATTAAAATGCATAATTATCAGATTTCAGATTTAATGGTTCTAAAAAAAAAGTGGTTAAAACATCACAAATAAACAGACGAGGGTCCCAAAATTAAAGAAAAAAATCAACAATTAAGTTATATACTAATTACCTTATGGCACATATTGTAATTTACAAATTCTAGCGGGTGAGACTGCAAGGCATACTCACTTGAAGAATTGTGTGGATGACGCCATTTACGAGATATGCGACGCCAAACTTGCGGTAAGAATTCACTGTCGTTCCACTTACGTTCTTAACAAAACATCATTTTATGCAATGAAGCACAATATTAACTGGAACGCCAATGCATTTCTCCGCAAAGTTCGGGAATTAATGTGTCGAAACTGGTGTCATCTTGAGAATTCGTTCGAAGTGGACCCTCCTTGAGAACTCCCCGGCTAGAATTTGTAAATTGCAACATGTGCCATAGGGTAATTAGTTATAACTTAATTGGTGACTATTTTCAATTAGTCTACTATGCATTTCAATTTTTTGCGCAAGTAATGTCCGCCTCTTGGAGTAGACTAGCTCATGGACTGGAATTGTGCTATCTGCCACAAGAAATTAAAAACATATATATATATTTGAAAATGTTCTCTGAAACACCCCGTATACTCTCTCCAAATTGTGTTACGACGCGGGCAAGTTATATGCACAGACATTACACAAAGGAAAACAATAAACAACAAAAAAGAAAGTTCAACTGAAAAGACCCCTTGGCGACACACACACGCGGAGGGGAACACGAAAAGTTCAATTTTCACACGCGGACAACACAATTTACAGCGTCGCCGAGTGACAATTTCGAATGTCAAAACTTTTTCGCACCTCCGGCTTACAACTGCGTTATAATGAGCCCTCCCGTCTTTTGGCAGCGACAGGGACGTCTCGACAAGGGGCGCTCAATCTCCTCCCTACTTCCGAAAGCTTTGCCTTTTTTTGCGTCTATTTTTTTACGTTTATTATCGCCATCCGAGCTCGGCGGCGTGCTCCTTTCCCTGACATATTGGGGCCGCGGGTAGGCGGGGAACGTGCGCGCACTGGCCACGACGGCGACAGCAAAGCCCAGAAGGGGAGACAAGGGGATAAAGGTCTCCTGCTCGCGTAACTTGGCTCCCGGCACAAGAAGGTATACGGCGCATAAATAATAACTTGCCGAAGAATTCAAAGCCAGAAGTGGATGCGGACGCTTCCTTCTTTTCAATACTCGGACTGCGCGAAGCTATAAATAATAACCGGGGGATGCATATTCACGACCACCGCAGCGGCATTTTCTCTCCGCGCACGGGGGTCATTGTGGGGAAGCCCGAGGCACCCTGGGCTTGCTGGACGCGCACATACACAGGTCCCAGCCGCACGGCGGGGTCCGCTCGCTTGCGAGGCGCGACTGCGGATGTGGTTGTCGCCCCCGTATACACGGACACTGCCGCTGGACCGGACCCGGCGCCTCTGCTCCTTTGTGACACCGCGGGCCCCGTGCTGGCCAGGAAAGAGAGCGGCAGCAGAAGTGAACGGGCATGTGGCGAGGGGGGGGATCCGTGTTTCGCAACGCTCAGACCCTCAAAAGCGGCAGTCGGCTCACTGAGTGCACGCCTTCTTCACGCCGACTCTGCACCTTGTACGAAAGGTGCGCGCTCGGACATCACCGGACCGTGGGCAGGCGGGCAGAGAGAGAGAGAGAGAGAGAAACAGACAGTCGGCACCGCGAAACGAAGTCGGATTCAAGCCGAGGCGCTGGTGTTTTGAATGGCGCGGTGCTCACTTTAAGGTCACCGGGTCTCCCCGTGTAAAAGCGGAAGGCGCAGGTGAAAGTTGGCCCAATACGACGCCGAACAAGGAAGAAGAGGTAGAAAGTGGGGAAGCAGTGACAATCTGACCCACAGTCATCCACCGCTCCCACAGGAGTGTGCGGGGCTGCGCGGGAGAAAGCGGCGCTCGGCCGAAGCGCTCGGAAGTGCGGCTTCTTTCCCGAGTGGCTGGCGTCCCCCCGGCGGAAGGCGGCGAGCAGAGCGCCTTCCCACTTCCTGCGCGCGCTTCTTTCTGCTGGCACCATTGTGCGACCGCAGAGAAGTGTCGGAATTGTTGACAAGCCCGGCGGGCGGCTGAGGAAGCGACACCTCTTGCATCTGCAGTTCCGGTTACACTGCGATGAACACATTTGTACATTGCCGAGCCCCGCGTCTCGTCGATTCATTCTCGTGAAAAGTGAAAGGAAAGAAAAAAAGACAAGTGGGAGCGTTTTTTTTTTTCTCCCCTCTCTCACTTTCATCTCCTACCACGCAGCGCCCCGGAAAAAGTGAAACATCGCAATTTTACTTCTCTCTACCGCGCTCACTGCTTTATTTCGTGCTCTGGAGGTACGTTTAATGTAATCTGATACACCGCCGGCGAACACAATGCACGCGCTCTGAGTGAATGGTGCGAGCGCTGGAACTTATGTTTTTATTTTTTTTTTCTTCCCCCACTCTCTCTCCTTGCTTTCTCGCAACCGATCTATGACATCACGGTGGGCGCACAGTGGAGAGATGTTAGATTGTAGGAGGAAGTGCAGGGAGTCACCAATACACTTCCGCGCCCCGCTGTAATTGAAAGTGTTTTTATTTTATTTTTATTTTTTGCAGGTAGAGTAAGAACTGTGACAGCAGAAGAACGATTAATTTAGTCCGCCCATAGGTGTCAGGAAACAGAGCATTGTGTGCACATCCGATGAATCTCGCGCGCGCCTATAAGAGGCAAGTATGAAACGACTGCCGGTTGTAGATAGTGTGCATAACGAAGCCAGTCCTCATCCAGTTGGCACCGTACGACGGCACGGGTTGACTCGCCGCATCGTCTTGGCTGTCTTATTGGCAGCGCAAAAGTGTCATTGCGTTTCGTCGGGAAGGTGAAGTCAGTAGGCACACATGTGTTGATAGCTGACCGTTCAGTACGCTGTTTTCGCAAAGAATGGCACTGCGATGCATGTACAAACGACAGCTAAACCCTACAGAAACATCTGGGCCCGTACCCAGAAAAACCTCTTACACTATAGTAATTGTTCCTAGAGTAAGCTCAATTTCCAGCTAAACCTGATGCTGGAGATATTATTAGCGCTTACGGCCGGCCAATGCCAAATATCAATTACGAACGAAACGCTCTGTGAATTCGTCTCCTGTATCGTGATAAAGCTTGTCTTAGTGCGACACTTCCGAGCGCGTGTTGTTAAAACGTCTTAGACAGCCGTCTTAAAACCATGTTGTGCTTTTTTATCATATTTAGTGTCAGTCTGATTTCTGCTAACATGTCCTTGCTGCTTTGCTACAGACGAGAGCCGATGGAGAAAAGTTTGTATTGCGAGTCGTACGCTTAAAAAAGCCGGGCACACGCGGCGATCTTATTCGACAACATCGGAACTGTTTTCAGCAGCCGTCCACTGAGGTCGTGTGGTTCGACGCTCGTGATCAGTCCGATGCAGTGGTAACGGAAATCGCTCCTCAATTAGGGTCAGCTGGGACTGCGTTTGCGCCGTTCTTTATCCACAAAGTCCCCGTCGCACCGTTTTCCATTCTCGTGGCTCAGTCGCGACTGCGCTCGGCTGATATGAGCCCGAGGTCGCAGGTTCGATCAGGCCTACGGCGGCCGAATTGCAACTAGGGCTGAGTGGAAAAAGAAACGCTCGCGTGATTAGGCTTTAATTGACGCACGCTAAGGAAACCCAGATGGTCAAAACCAACCCGGAGCTCTCCCCCACTGCATTATCTCTCACAAGCCCGTTCTTGCTTTGGGACGTTAAACCTCATTGATCCCAATCAATCTTACCTACCGGCGTTATATAATTTAGTTATCTCCTTCAAGTCCAAAGTTCTGCACCTCTTCACTTGTTCTAAATTGCTCACGACGAAAGTACATGTCACGTGTTGGCTTCTGAATGAACGTTGATTTGATTGATTTCATTTAACGTCCCAAGTCAACACAAGGGCTTTGTGCGACGCCGAAGTGCAGGACTTGAGATTACTTTCGACTAGCTTGGTTTCTTTAACGTGCACCAAAGGCACATTGCACGAGCCCTTTTGCATTCCGCCTGCATCGGAAAGCGGCCGCCGCGGCAGGAAATCGAGCTCGCAACATCGTGCTCTGCAGCAGAAACGCGATAGACACTGAGCTCTACGTGGTGGGTTTTCAACAAGTATTTGTATAAGTGAGTATAATGACGATTACAGACAGGAGGCGCACAGCTATGGGACTGCCTTTCTTAACTTAGAGCTGCTCATTCTCCCCATAATAATTGCACCGACTGTGTCAATGTGGCCTAGGAATTAAGAACAAAATTGTAAGTGCAACATCGCTTTGCTTAACTGGTAATCCTCTCGAAATTTCCTCTGTCCCGTATACGTTGTTTGCCACAACCGGTAATTGGTCACAAGGTACGTGGAACTATTCATGTCCCCAGTGCTTAAAGTTAGTGGGGATCGGGGGCGGGGGGGGGGACTAGGGAACGGCCCCCCTTCGCCTGGCGATCAGCAACACATGGGCACACACACACGCATACATACATACATACATACATACATACATACATACATACATACATACATACATACATACATACATACACACACACACATACATACATACATACATACATACATACATACATACATACATACATACATACATGCGTGTGAGAATGTGCGCGCACGTGTGTGCGTGTGCGTGCGTTTTTTCTCTTTCTCTGCTTTGTATGTGTTTTGTATATTCTGTGGTACCGAATTAAGAAAGTAAGCTGCGATTTTTTTAAAAATTAAAGTGTGCCGACATCCCCCGGGTTTGGCGTGTCATCGTGTCTCTGTATGTGGGCCGGTACCGGTGATGGTGTAATCAAAATTGGGCTGATCCTTGAGACTCTAAATCAAAGTAGTGACTTAGTGTACCGATTATGATGACACCATTGCACGAAATGTGGCCTCGCACTAAGGGTTTCAGTGCAGTTTCTAACGCAGTCCAATCCAGTGCAATCAAAGGCCTGCGTTGCACGATCCTGATACTGCTATCGCATTACGGTCGTTCAGGTACATCATAAGGACCTATGTTTCTTCACCTCTTTCTCCGTTTTCGGGGTCTGTGTCTCGCCGAGTAGATATAGCGGAGGGCTTTCACACGGTGGGTGCAGTGGGGGAAATCAGGAACAACATCTGTGACGTTAGAGTGGTGGTATTTGGGGAGGAAGTACTTGTATGATAGCGCTGGTTTATACGCCACAAATAGTGTTTGTAAGTTCAATACGACCCCAAACGACATTTACCAACGTCTCGATTGGGAGATGCAACTGATCATACCTTTGCAATGGACATAGACGTGTTAAACGTCATGCGTTACGTTTCGTAATTCGTACAACTGCACTTGTACGCTGGGTAGCAGGCTAGAACACTGTAGTTCAGACCTATCGCTCAGATTTTCTCTCATAATAATACTGTCTCACTCTCTCTCTCTTTCTCTATTTCTTACGTGCAATAATGCCAGCACAGCAAGAACAATGGCGTCTCGGTATTGAAAGTTTGATGGCAGCCGTGCAGAAGCTTCCATTCACCGATTCCCAAAGTGCGGCATGGAATCAGCATACTGTTTTTATATGTATCATATTAAAGTGAATTCGGTTTATGCTATTTGTTATGCCAAGAGAAAAAAACTGAGCCATACTGACTCACTCACTCTCGCACGCACGCATGCACGCACGCACGTGCTACATTGTTGCAGCGATGGCGCGCACTTCTGTGTGCAGTATGAGCCGGAGACACCAACTTCGCATTGAATTGAAGCACACATAAATGTTCGACAAGGCTGACGACTGGTTAACAGGTAAAAACCGCTAGGTGTACTTCTGGCGCACTTCTGGAGAATATTCACTCGCTGCATATTCATTCCGTGATCCTTTTCATGTTTAACTTAGGAGTGACTTTCAATGTCGGAAGTTCGGGTGAGGGAAGAGAGGTCGTCGCATTGCTGTGGGGTCTATGTACAACTCGCAGGGAGGATGTTCGGTTTCGAAAAAGAAGCCAACCAGCACTTCGCCGCCAAAGTTCCTTGCACACAGGTGAAGCCATTGAATGACATCAAAACAAGCAAGGCGGCGACGGCAGCGAAACAATGCATGAACTACACACATCACAAAAGAAAGGCGTACAGCTGTACCTGATGCATCCTCTAGCAATCTTCAACCTATGGAATATACACTCAGATAGTGAACTGCAATCACACTTTCAACGTCGTGCACTTAAGGTTAACATTTGTAAGCTTCCCAGTCATTGCAATGGCCTTGAAACTAAGTATATTGGGGATAGCAGTTCTCAGCCAACTAAAGCAAAATAGAGCAATTCAAAGTTGCTGTAGTTGACTAAAAACTGTTTATAACTGCGGTTGTGCGTAAATAGAAATATTCCAGCTCATCCCCGTATTCTGAGCTAAAGAATCAAGAAGACATAATGGTGAATAAACTGACTGAATGGCAAGTACTTGCTAAAGCTTTAAACAATAACCTTAAATCCCGTGTTTCGCTGGATGCAATTGTCCATATTGGTACGAAGTAGTTTTAATGGTTGGATTAACTTCAGAAGACACTTTTTTCACTTTCCTGTCTATTCGTTCTTCTATAAACTGGTTACCTTTAGTCGCGCGGTAAAATTGAAGTCGGGTATAATGTGCCGTTTTCGCACTGGAGTGAGAGTAACCGGTACACACTGCTTTTACTAACTTAAGGCGAAATAGAGGCCGAATGGGTGCTTACGTTTCAGTGCTCTGGGTTTCGCTTGTTTCCTCCTTGACATGTCCGCGATGAACAGTGTTTGAATGCGCGGTACGGAGAGCAGTTGTTTAGCAGACCTTGCCAGGACGCTGCTCCATTGCTCCAGTCCGCTACACTTGTCAGTCAAGCAGCGATCACGTGGGTCAACGATTGCCAGATGTGATGAGTTTCGGTCGCTCGGAGACACCGGACACCTGTGGCGTCACCTCGCGCTGACCGTCAAAACTAACGCCGCCCTCCTTTCTTTTCTGACGTTGCAGAAGCAGACAGCGAATACAACGACTTCCGCCTTACTTTAGAGGAGACCAATTTGCGGTCACACCGCCCGAAGCACCTCAGAGTAGAGTCTCTTTCACGCAACTTCTCTTTTCTTGTTTTCTTCGGCTTTGTTTTTCCTTCTCGTTTATAATATTGTTAGATGACTACAGTTTAATTGTCAGTGCAAAAACAGAATAGTCACTCTCTCGTGGGTCGACAGCGTCCACTCACAGTTATGTCCACCACTGCACGCGACAGCGAGTGCTTGGAACTCCTTGGTTCAGTCAGTGATGATGATGCAAGCACACAGTGAGTTCGAAGACGGTAAGATAGGAAATAAGAGCCGGCGCGATGCGCTCACTGTCCGAGCGCGCACGAAACAACGTGACGAGCGAAGTGCACACCGCGCGGCCTCCGACCGGTGGCACGGTGAGGTTCGAATCGAGTGGTTCCTCTTCCCGCGCGCACACCACAGTGCGCACTGAACAATCGGGTGTCAGTGGGCCGTAAGTAATCGATGACGACCGCTGCCGAGCGAACACGACAGGAGAAGTGCAGGGCCTACACGGCGCGGACGCAACAAGGCAGTCTGGCAACAGGGCGCGCGGCGAGCAGACGACGCGGCGCTCGGCCACCGGAGCAGCGCAGGAGAACTCGTCGTCTGAGTTTCCTCGCGACGCCAGCAGACGACGGAGGCTGGGCAGGCTGTTGAGGGGAAGCCAACCCGAGGCGCGCCCGCGGAGGAGAGAGCATCGCGAGCCAGCGCGCGAAGCGCCGGGCGCTGCACGTTTCCGGTCATGCGCAGTGTTGGGCCGGCGAAGAGAAGCAGCGCGAACGCCGGCCTCACCTACGTTGTGGCCGCGTCACCCCCCCCCCCCCCCCGCTTTTTTGACGTTCGCAGCTGTCCAGCTGCTGCGCCACGACTAAGTAACGGAGCGCAACACATCTCTGGAAAACATTTGCGGAGTTCAGTCGATTTCCGCTGTAAACTGCGTAGGGCGGCACCCGCCGCGGTGTCTCAGTGGCTGTGGGGTTGCGCTCCTAAGCACGAGGTCCCGGGTTCGATCCCAGGATGCGGCGGTTGGATTTCGATGGGTGTGAATTGCCAAAGTCGACGTAAAACAACTGAATTTTTTCGTCGGGAAAAGCCTTACGTGGCGCACAATTCGTATGGAAGGAAGGAACCCGACAGGACAGAGCGCTACTAAATACCAACGTCCGCAGGTGTCCAGCTAATAATTGCTAAAGATACCAGAATTCTTTTCTTTTTTTACTTAATGTGGGGAAGTTAGGGTTTGGTGCACATCACCTTTTAGTTTCTTATGCGTTTCATAAAGAGAATTACAGAAAAAAGCAAAAGAGAGAGAAACTTAAAAGACACATTGTTTTTAAGAAACTACAGCGCCCTTAGGGCATTATTGTTGGGAGCTGCCTCACTGACACCAAAAAGTTCTGGTAAACCGTTTAGTTGTGCAAAGGCAGCCCAGATCGACAGTATTAAGTGCACTTCAGGTGTGCACTTCAGGTGTATGCAGTGCTACAGGTTCATTTTCCATCTCTAGTGTACTGGGTGTGTTTTTACTGTCCCATTCCTCGGAAAATATTTATCTTTATTTGAATGCTCTTGCCCAAAATTAATTTTTGAGGCTGTGGGCTCTGTTTGAAATCGGAGCACGAGGGAGAAAACAGGTACCACATGACAATTGCTACAAATGCACCTGGATATTTTTTTTACTCTGCAGAACTCCTGCAGATGGCCCGATCGCCCAAATGTGTTAGTCCATCTTTGCTCATTAGTTGAATATGTGTTTCGATTTCACATGCTAGTAACGTCCGCCTCTCCGAATATTCCAGCTCCGTGAGAAGAATTATGCTATCTGCCACAGGCGATTTTTAAAAATTCCGTAAAATTTAAAAATGATCACCCTGTATATAGCGCAACTGCAGTTGCACTTCGCTCCTGAAAAAGGCAGGACGCGTGTCGAGTGAACACCTGGGCAACAATTTGCAATGTGGTGAACAGTGTTTAGATAATGGATCTGGGACCTCAAAGAGGTGTGACGTAATGCTAACGCACTTCTATTTCATTTACCGCTAAGTCGCCACTGAGTATTTTTAATGGATTGGTCGTCCTCTTGCTCGCAGATTGTTTACATCCATTGCAGCATCAAAGTACAGGCATGCCATGCCATAGCCCACGACTAATATCGTCCAAACAGCAAACAAAAACACTGTAGCACACCGAGCAGGATGTACCACTCAAACGACCATCAATCAATTACCCAGTTAAAAAAAAATAAAGAAAGAAAACACGTTTCATTGTTCCAGCGACAAGCCCTTTCTTCCACCCTTCCTTCTTTTTCTCTATATTTTCTGCACACCTGAATTGTAATTGCCGATATGAGCCCATATGCGACCGTAAATCTGAAACTTGAAAGTAGCAAGGCGGAAGTGAAGCCGACGTTCGCAGGAGTGTCCAGATGTAGAATTTCCCGAGCCAATTAATTACGAGAGAGTAATTTCGTGGAAACAGCGTCAATCGCACAGGGCGAACAACCGTTCCGGACAGTGAACAAAAATTCATGTTTTTAATCTTCTCAGGCTTGCAGTGAGCCGGTCTCGCTTTCGCCATGCCGCATACGGTTGAGGGACTTTAAATTACAATCCCGGCGTTTGCGGTGTATAATTTCCGCCAGTGGCTGTCCAGGTTAAATGCCGAGACTGTTCTTGATTGCTTTTGCTTATCTCATTCCTCTTCATTCTTTTTCTCTCCCGGCGCCAATCCGACCTGGTTTCGAAATAAAGAAATAATAGAATGGAATAGCTGAAGCATTATTATTTATTTTGGAGAGACTAGACGTTTATACAGTAGCGATGGTTGCCTTGCGCAACATTTTCGCCGCCGTCAACACTCGGAGAAAACGTTCGAAAAATTCTTTACTTTTTTCGTCTTTCCCTAGCCCCGAATTATTGTGCGCGCGCGGAAGGTGGAAGACCTTTACTGCCCCCCTATTTGTTACCGGTTCCTGAACATCCTTTCCTATGGAAGGTGCAGTTTTTATGGTTCCCCGTTACGTACTTAAACAACGGCAAATAGGCGACGAGTCGTAGGTCTCTGTTTTGCCGGCGCCGTTACTGTCTCTGTTAGGCTCAGTAACACTTGCAGAGATACGTGGCATGGTGTTCACTAGCGTTTGAGGCAATAGGCGCACCCACGGGCGGATTAAAAGCGGGTGCGGCGAGGACGATCACACTCCCTTTAAATCCTAGCGAACCATTTCTGATTTCTGCCGAGGCGAATCGATGTCGCCGAAATGGAAAATAAATGCCTTTCTGGGATGCGCTGTTCTAAGAACTTGTTTCGATTCGTCACTGACACACGCGGTACATTTCTGTCGTTATTTACATCGCCACTGTGCTGTTCGTAAGTTTCCGTGACAAAAAATACTTGCGCAGAAACCATCGCCTAATGATTGTCAATGTAAACGCACAGGCGAACGCTTCAACAAAGCTTCGCTTTATTATAGGAATGATGAGTTTAAACGCATGTATTTCTTAAAGCGATGAAAGTTAGGCGGTTTCTGCTGCTTCATTGTGTATGATTTTGTATAGAACAGAGTCGCTCTCAAGTACCAGTACATGTGTAGCGGGGTCGTGGCCCTCTCCTGCACTCTTCGTCTGGCATGTGGAGAGGCGTCGGTAGGAAGCCCTTCCCGAGCGCTCTACCACGGGGTCTAAATCTTCAGCAGCCCCAAAGTTCTCTGCAGGGCGGCTATTCGCTTACACGAAGGCATGTTACGAAGGCATGTACCTTCGCATTGCACCTTCGCATTGTCTCCTATTGCCTATTTTCACAACATCAGCAATATAGCGCTGGTTCTTTAACGAAATTTGATGAAATGTTTATTTTACCTTTGCAAATGCCCTATCGAGAACTCATGAGGTGTGAGAACTGCGTTCGTACGTATCGAAGATTTCTTTAATCTGATACATTTACTACTACTGATAAACACGCGAAAGAGCCAAGGAAAGCTAATGGCTTTAAAAATAACGAATTACTTGAAAATATATACTCTTTCCTTCAACAGCGTGGCACCAAAGTAAGAGCTTAGTTTTGACGGCTATGCAACAGTACGTTGCACAAAATTGCTTGATTTTGTTCATCTGATAACGTGTCCAATGTCCATCTCTCTTTAGGATGCGCCACAAAACCAGTGTCTACACTACTTCCGTAGTTGCCCTGGGCAGTTATTTGAAATTAATCTAAGTATTTCATAAACAAACGTTAAACTCTTAAAGCGCTTAAGTTGGTTATAAGGAATTCCAGTGCAAACGGATTTTCGTTTAACCTCATGTTGCGTTTACCGCAATGGGTTTTGTGTTCGATATTTTGAGCAGTGCTATCATAGCGGAATATAACCAACCCTTATATATAGCTTTCATTGATTACGAGAAAGCGTTTGATTCTGTCGAGACCTCAGCAGTCATGGAGGCATTACGGAATCAGGGTGTAGACGAGCCGTATGTAAAAATACCGAAAGATATCTATAGCGGCTCCACAGCCACCGTAGTCCTCCATAAAGAAATCAACAAAATCCCAATAAAGAAAGGCGTCAGGCAGGGAGATACGATCTCTCCAATGCTATTCACAGTGTGTTTACAGGAGGTATTCATAGACCTGGATTGGGAAGAATTGGGGATAAGAGTTAATGGAGAATACCTTAGTAACTTGCGATTAGCTGATGATATTGCCTTGCTTAGTAACTCAGGGGACCAATTGCAATGCATGCTCACTGACCTGGAGAGGCAAAGCAGAAGAGTGGGTCTAAAAATTAATCTGAAGAAAACTAAAGTAATGTCTCGGAAGAGAACAGCAATTTTCAATAGGTAGCGAGGCACTGGAAGTGGTAAGGGAATACATCTACTTAGGGCAGGTAGTGACGGCGGATCCGGATCATGAGACGGAAATAATCAGAAGAATAAGAATGGGCTGGGGTGCGTTTGGCAGGCATTCTCAGATAATGGACAGCAGGTTGCCATTATCCCTTAAGAGAAAAGTGTATAATAGCTGTGTCTTACCAGTACTCACCTACGGGGCAGAAACCTGGAGGCTTACGAAAAGGGTTCTACTTAAATTGAGGACGACGCAACGAGCTATGGAAAAGAAGAATGATGGGTGTAACGTTAAGGGATAAGAAGAGAGCAGATTGGGTGAGGGAACAAACGCGAGTTAATGATATCTTAGTTGAAATCAAGAAAAAGAAATGGGCATGGGTAGGACATGTAATGAGGAGGGAAGATAACCGATGGTCATTAAGGGTTACGGACTGGATTCCAAGGGAAGCGTAGCAGGGGCCGGCAGAAAGTTAGGTGGGCGTATGCGATTAAGAAGGTTGCAGGGACGACATGGCCACAATTAGTACATGACCGGGGTGGTTGGAGAAGTATGGGAGAGGCGTTTGCCCTGCAGTGGGCGTAATCAGACTGATGATGATGATGATGATGATGATGATGATGATGATGATGATGATGATGATGATGATGATGATGATGATGATGATGATGATAGCAAAACTGTTCCCAAGACGCCGCCAAACAGGTGACTTCAACCTAATGTAACTCAAAAGCTATTTTAAGTGGTCTGAACGTAGACTCGTATACTTGCAGTAAAGCTTTAGATGGGCTTTACCGAAAGCCAATAATGTTTAATTGACGCGCACTTGTTCGTGCACGTTTTCTACCGATCTGCTTGTACAACTTCGGTCGTCTATTGCAGCGTATACATTTATCGTCACCGTTGCAACGCGTGTGATCGTGCGCCAGGCGCACGTTGCTGTAGCACCCGTTGTCTTTTCGGAAGGGCGTGCGTTGAGCCCGGTGGTGGAAGATGTACAAAAACCCACCGCGACAGGATCACGTGTTGGGCTGACGCTCATGGCTTCAATTGTGATGCACAGTGTTCCCTTCCTCGTTAATTCTTTCCTTCCTTCATGGCTTTTCATACCGCAGCTTGCGTCTCAGAGATGGCGTCCGGCAGATGCGACGCGATTGTTGCTGGCCCGTCTTCGAGAAAAAGAAGGATTTCTTCTTCTTTTTCTTCTTCGTCAGCTTCTTCCGATGACGATGGTTCTCACATTGAGGTCTATGTTGTTTGGGGAAGTGAATGTGAATTGGACCACTTTGGTTTGAGTAGTTCCTCGGACGAAGAAGAGGAGGTCTCGTACAATTCATTCTTTTTCTGGCTCATTGGTTCATTCCTTAAAGGCAACAACAACAATAACAACAATGACGAAGACATCAAGCTCACTGGTCACGATTTCACACTGCGCAGATCGTTTTGGTACAGAGGCGATGGAGCCTTTAAATGTGCATATCTGAGGCGTACCTACATCAAAAGAATCAAATCATAATATTAAAATTAAATTTCTTAATAGTTCCCCTAAAGATAGCAAATTTCACTCATTCAAGTATTTAAACAGCCGGTTGCAAGATGACCTTGTACAAAAACAAACTAAAAAAATAACTGCTACCGATACTTCACTGTGTGAGGAGAAGTCGGGGTAGCCGTTTATTCACCTTCACTTGGCTGGTCGATTTCTTTAAGACATTCAGATATTACTCCCATTTCTGAAGCTGAGCTTTTGGCGATGTTTCTCGTACTGCACAGGCTCTCTGTGAATGCATTCACGCTGTGATTATTCCAGATCCCCTTTCCGTCTGTTATCTTACAGCTTCATCGAATTTGGCGGTCTCAAAGTCGTTCACAACATTAGTTCCTTCGCAGCAAAATCTTATTAGATTATTAACGGTACCGTGTGACTGTGGATTACACTTGAACGACATAGCCGACTCGTTAACGCGAGCGCCCCTGCATGAACCAGTAATTTCTACTCTCCCATATCACAGCCTACATCACAGCCAATAGATACCAGAAATTCATTTATTTATTTATTTATTTATTTATTTATTTACATTACCTTACAGGCCCATTGAAGGGCATTGAGTAAGAAGGGCAACAGTAATTAAATGACAAAAATAGCAAAGTGCAACATCGTTATACAATATTAATACGCAACGAATTCAGGTTATCACATAATGTTTCACGACTGGAGATGGATGCAATGTGATCAGGGAGACTGTTCCAATGTGCAATAGCTCTTGTTAGTGGTGATGAGTTAAATGCCTGCGTTTGGATCATGAATGCGCATGAAACTAAGTGCGTTGTGAATGCGACGAGATGTGCGCACAGGAGCATGAAGCGGCAAACACTGAAATCTATTACTATAAATGTACCTGTGAAACAGACATAAAAGAGAAATGACGCGGCGATCTTCTAATGACTGAAATGCAAGGTCTTGTTTTATTCGGGTAATGCTCGAAATAAAGACGCGTAGTTGCCAGAGTTGTTGGAAGCCGTTCAGAATAGGGCAGCCAAATTCTGGCAGTTGCCAGAATATGGCTGCCCTATTCTGAACGGCTTCCAACATACGGATTAGATAATCTCGATATGGGGACCATGTGGATGAAGCGTATTCTTGTTGTGGGCGAACATAAGTAAGATATGCTAGCTTTCGTACATTAGAAGGCGCGTTACACAAGTTTCTACGCAGGTAGCCGAGAGATTGAGAAGCTTTGGATGAGACAGTTGCTACGTGCTTAATATGTGTGTTTTAATGTGTATTGAAAATGTCGATAAAAGGCCGAGTTTCTTTTTGGGCCATTGGCATAATGCAAACAGAGCAGCCTTAATTATACAAGTGCCGTTGCAGCCTTCCTAAAAGCCACTGGGCTAGACGCACGGCTTTAGAGATGCCACAACGTTGTGAACTTATATATACGCATCTCCTACTCGTATCATCATCATCATCATCATCATCATCATCATCATCATCATCATCATCATCATCATCATCATCATCATCATCATCATCATCAATCAGCCCTTTTCCGCCCCGTCCCTTTCCCCCAGTGTAGAGTAGCAAGCCAGAGAAAGCTCAAGCCGACCTCTCTGCCTTTCTGTAAATAAAATTTCCTCTCTCTTTAATATGTAGTGATTCCATGAAATCGTTAATAACGTCTTGACAGAATTCTAATATCTCATATTTTCGTGGAAATAACAATGGTAGTCACCAAGATAATTAGGGATCGTTATTACTAGGTTACGTTGTCGTATTCCCCCGCTAAACCCATATTTACGCGGTTGGTGTGATCATATCAGCCCTACGCCCATTCTGCCAGGAAATAGATTCTCTTGATCATTACTGTTTAATCTGTCGCTGGTTTATAATACAAGAGCCTTCTTGAAGCGCTGCTAGTCAACTTGGCTTGCATTTAAGAGCTAGATAATAATAATAATAATAATAATTATAATAATAATAATAATAATAATAATAATAATAATTATTATTATTATTATTATTATTATTATTATTATTATTATTATTATTATTATTATTATTATTATTATTATTATTATTATTAGAGCTGTATTTGGTGCAGTGTGTAATTTCATTCAAGCAACGAAACGTATACCGTGCTGATTCTTAATTTCCTTATTCCTATTATAATTTTTCTAAATTCCTTCCTTTCTAAATTGTTCGCTGCATCTTTTTGTTTCCTTTAAAATGTAATTGTCCATTCACCTGGTCTCAGTTCTCAATTGCACGCTACTCTTTAATTCCCCGTTTTACCTTTTCAAGTTCCTTTTTGTGAAGTCATTAACTGTGCGCACAACGACGCGATTAGGGCCCCATATATACCCCACTCTATACATGCTATGCTTTGAATCATCATCTTCATCATCATCATTAACAACTACACATCGCCAATGCGCGTCGGTGGGCAAAGATTGGCACGAAGAATATTACCCCAAAGCCTCCTCGACTTCCTTTTACAGCGGTCCCTGGTACGACCCTTGTCACTGCTTGGCCTGCCGAACTATTGCCATATATTGATCGTTTTCTCGATTATGAGCTGATATCATTGATTGTGTGGGCGAGGAAACAGCGGCGCGGGCACCATGTTGATCCGCTGTCTGTTCATCACGCAGGTATGTTACCTTGCCAAATTTCGGTGCATCTGTTTTGATGACCGATATATGCTGCTGTTCCCTCGCCCGCATGACTGTAACCATGGATTTGTCTATATTTCTTTGTATTCTGCTCTGTTAAATGCTGCCCGC
This sequence comes from Dermacentor andersoni, assembly GCF_023375885.2. Taxonomy (NCBI): domain Eukaryota; kingdom Metazoa; phylum Arthropoda; class Arachnida; order Ixodida; family Ixodidae; genus Dermacentor; species Dermacentor andersoni. The sequence continues at coordinate 110,585,948 of NC_092814.1, read as the reverse complement.
AGGCTTTTATTGAGTGGCGATGTGGAAGTTAACCCTGGTCCAAACGCTCGTTCTCAGCGCGATCCTGCCTCCCAAACCCGGTTGACAGATGTTGATAAACAACCCGAAGTAGCGGAAATGCTTTCCGAACTCCTACATGGTCAAAAGAAACTGGCTCTGGATATTGCTGAAATCAACATGTTTCAATTGTCTGTCAACACGACGTTTGAGACTTTGGAAGGTCGTGTATCTTCTCTCGAGTCACCCTCAACGTCTAGTGGTGCGCAGGATTCTAATGACAACATACACACTCAAATCCAGCAATTAAAAAAACGCAATCTCGACTCTCTCTTGCAGAAACGACAATTTAGAAAACAGGTCGCGTAGAAACAAGATTATTATACATGGTCTCAGCGAGGGAGCTAACGAGAATTATAAGGAACTTTCTTCCAACATTGCTAAGTGGTTCCAGGGCCGCTATTTTGTAGCGATGCCTTATGCCTTATTCTATGCTATTCTTATCATCCACCACACACGGCCACCTGATCTCGTTAATAATGTGGGCAGACCGTAGCTCTGACCACTGGCCAAGCGCGAAAAGCCTGAAAAAGCATAGAATCGGAAAAGGCATCGCTACAAAATACCGGCCCTGGACACTTTTAAGATCGCATGTCCGCGTATTGAAAGGTGTCATAGACTCGGCAATAACTTCAGAGGCCGGTCACATTCCGTCATTATGAAGCTCCTTGATTTTCAGGATAAGGTGCTGGTGCTGAGAAATTGCTATAAACTTAAAAACACTAGCTTTCGTGTTTCAGAAGGCTTCTCGCCACAGGTTCGCAATATTCGCAAGAAGCTCTGGGAAGCATCCTGCTGTCATAAGGATAGTGGCTCATCTGTCTAACTTCGATTTGATCATGTATTTACTGACAAGGCACGATGCGATTGGGATAGCACATCCAATACTCTCGTCAGATCATCTACTGGCTCAACTAAACCCGCCGAAGCACTTGCTAGGGCCAAATGTCCTTGACTTCACGGTACTGGCAATAAACTTTCCATTTGAAACGTTAATGCAAGAAGCCTTGTCAGCAATTTCTCTAAATTTCTTTCCTTGGTCTCGTCTTACTCGCCACATATTATCGGTGTTACTGAGACCTGGTTACATGATGGTGTGCATGACTCTGAGGTAACCCCCCCCCCTGGTTTCAAAGTGGTTCGGCGTGAATGAAAACTCGGGAGAGGAGGCGGTGTTGCTCTATTTCTTCAATATCACCTTCACTTTTCTGTACTCCGCTGATATTTGTGGTGTAAAGTTCAATTAGAAAATATCTTTGATTATAGGGGTCGTTCACCGTTCTCCTGGTTCTAATATTGAGCATTTGCTCAATCTATGTGAATTTTTGCATAGTCATAATACTTCTTCCTCCAACGTTATCTGCATGGGTGATTTTATTGCTCCTGCTGTTGATTGGTCTTCTATGAAACTAAGCGGACACGAAGTAGCTATAGGGCGGGAGTTGGTCCACATTTCATTGTCCTGTGGCCTGCACCAGATCGTTCAGGATTTCATTCGGCAAACTTCCGTCCTTGATCTTGTCTTTCTTACCACATATGTTTTTAATGCCGGTTACGAATGCGATATTATTGATGGAATGTCTGACCACAATGCTGTGTTAATTTCAGTTCCTGGCATCATCCCTAAATCACGCTATATCTACCGCACATTTCCTGACTTTATTCGCGCTGAAGATTTGGCAATAACAGACGCCCTATGCGATTCTTTTCATGAGTTTGAACTAATAAGTACCACTAGTGATACTAATACCTTGACAAGTTTCTTTGAAAATCTTGTCAGTAAGGGTATCAACCTTTTTATTCCTTTAAAAACAAAGAAAACAAGCACTGAAATTGATTAGATGACTAGGGACCTTTTGCATTTATCACGTCGTGTGGCCAGGTTACGTCGATGGAAACGCTCTTCTGACTCAACAAAACTCATGCAATTTCAAAGCGCTGGAAAGGAACTCTGTTCTAAAATGGTTGCTGCAGAAGAATTTTATTACAAGGTAACCTTGCCGAAATTAATGCTGACTAATCCCCGAAAATTTTGGAAAGCTATCCTACCACCTGGGTCATCCTCGGACACGTTATTAATTAACAATACTGCAGTTTTTGATTCACAGACAATAGCTTCTTCTTTTAACACCTACTTCCACTCTGTCTTTACAAGTGATAATTCCGTAACCACTGTTTTTGATTCCGAACCATACCCTCCAATCGACGATATATCACTATTTACTGAGGGTGTACTTAACTTAATCCTAAACTTAGACACCAAGAAGTCCTGTGGTCCCGACGGTATCCCGACTGCTTTTCTCGTTCGATACTCTCTTTGGTGCAGCAGATATCTAACAATTATCTTTGGAAAATCTCTCTCAGCCGCCACCGTTCCTCCCTCGTGGAAACTTGCTTCAATTTTGCCCTTATTTAAGTCGAGTAACGTTCAATTGTTATCTAACTATAGGCCAATCTCATTACCAGCCCACTCATGTAAATTACTCGAACACATTATATTTAAACATATTATGGAATTTTTTGAATATAACAAAATTTTATGCACATTCCACCATGGTTTTAGACGTGGCCTTAGCATTATAACACAACTGAGAGAATTTGCTCATGACATAAGCAGCTCTTTAGGCATAGCTGACCAGAGTGATACTGTTTTTATTGACTTTGCAAAGGCCTTCGACACCGTCTCACACCCTAAACTTATGCACAAGCTGTTCGCCATACTAAAATATGCATCTTTGGTTGGCTGGATATCGGACTTTACTTCCCAGCGTTCGCAATATGTATGTTTCAACTCTACTAACTCGCCCTTGATGCCTGTTTCAACAGGGGTTCCCCAAGGTTCAGTACCAGGTCCTTTTTTATTCTTGCTCTATATATTAATGATCTGCCCCTACACACCTCAGTTAAAATACGCCTTTTTTGCAGATGATTGCGTTTTATATGATACAATTAAATCTCCTACTGATCATGTTGTCCTTAAGAATTATTTTGCTGACTTCTGTCTCTGGTCCAAAGCTTGGCAAATGAATATCAACTTTTCCAAAACTGTCTCCATGTTCTTTACACAACGCTCATCTCCTTCCTTCTTTGCCTATGCCTTTAACAATATTACTTTAACTAGGGTCTTCGAATTCAAATATTTAGATATCCTACTAACACACGATTTGTCATGGTCGAAACACATTGATGTCACTTGTAACGAGGCCCTTAAAAGACTAGCTTACTTGCATCGTACGCTGCGTCTTGCTCCTCAAGAAACTAAACTTGTTACGTATGAAACCCTCATTCGCCCCATCCTCGAATATGGCTTCGTTGTATGAACTCATACAAACACTGTGACGTCAAAAAACTAGAATCAGTGCAAAATAAGGCAGTGCGTTTTGTTTGTAAGAGATATGACAAGGAATTTTCGCCGTCTAAATCTCTTCCCCTACTTGGTCTCACTCCTCTTGCAGAGCGTCACAAACTTGAATGCCTAAAATTCCTTCACACGTTAATCAATTCTCCTCGCCTCTCCTCTATCACTTTTTCCAAACCCTCATGTACGAGGAGTCACTATGCACTAAATATCTTAGCCTTTTCTTGGCCACACTGATTCCTTTAAACACAGTTTTTCTCCATCAACTATTGAAGTCTACAATTCATTACCGGGCAACATTCGTTCACTACCACTGAAACAATTCACGCAAGCTTGTTTATAAATGTTGTATGTTTGTTGTTGATCTTTTTCCTGCAACAGCCTCATTGAGGCTGCAGTATGTATAAATAAATGAGTGCATGAGTTAAGTAATAAATCAATCAAGTAATTAATTAATTGATTAATTGGTAAATTATTTATTTATTAATTAATTAATATTTATTTATTAACAAATCAAGGAACAAACGAATCTGAACGTCGCTGAGAAGCTGAAAAGCAGCCATCCTATTCAGCTCCCCCGCCTCAAAAATTGTGTGCCTGTGACAAAGGAAGAGATGTGGGTGTCCTTTGCTCTGTTGATTCTGCTGCCACCGCCGCTGTCCCGCTTCTGGTCACTTGAAAACTACAAACATATACATAGCAAAATTCGGTAACCACGTATTCATTAGCACACTGTAACGCAATATTAAATAGCTAAAACAATTGTGAGCACGCACAATACATTACATGAAACGCAACTGTTTAACACTACTCCATGTAAGACAATGAGCAAAACGAGAACAAGGTAAAAGCGGGAGCCAACGTTTCGACGGGTGGACCTGTTTTTTTTCAAGGCGACATATGCTTTCCCTCGGCGTAGTATATATAGGTAGGGTTCTTCTAAAGGGGATAGGGGGTGAGGCGGGTGGCCGAGGCAATGATCGACGGAGTGTTAGCGGCGAGGGTGCCGAATTGAAAAGAAAGGTGTGCTATTCAACGTCGGTGGAGGAATGTGAGGTGGCGCCGTGTGTCAACCGGTCAACGTCACCGGCTGACACAGGGCGCTACCAGACATTCATGCACCTACATCACGCCGACTGCAAAAAATGCGCCTGAAGTGTCCATATAATTGTTATGGCAATAAAACTAAAGGTCTATTTGTATAATTGCGGAACATGAAGTGCACGAGACGCCTAGCGCCTTCTCTCAGTTGGTGTCCACTCGGCGCTGAATGGGCACCGCGGCTAAGAGGGGAAGCTCTCGAAAACACTCCGCTATCAATCCGGCTTTGATTGATATTTGAAGAAGACCCATATTTAGAAACATATTCGGAAAGCGTGAGCACTATGGGAATAACGCTCTAGGTTCCTGAGCAGTTTGATTATTTCAGTGAGGTCCCATTGAAATTCTTAAACTGCTCAGGAACACGCACAGTGGGATTATATGTATGTATGTATGTATGTATGTATGTATGTATGTATGTATGTATGTATGTATGTATGTATGTATGTATGTATGTATGTATGTATGTATGTATGTATGTATGTATGTATGTATGTATGTATGTATAAAGAGCAGAGGAGAAACTGGGGCCCCATTTGTGTTAATCACAACCTATGAAGCAAGGAAAACATAGGGTAATTTATTCGATGCTTATTAATTGAAGTGTAGAAATTATAAGCTAAAGGGAAATGGAAGTGGACGTAACAACAACTTTCGTTAACCATTACCTTATCATTTCTACACTTCATTTAAAAAACTACAAATAAATTCTGATATTTATTTATTTATTTATTTATTTATTTACAGTACCCTCAGGGCCCAGAAGGGCGTTACAGAGGGGGTGGGTACAATAATATATATATATATATATATGCAGGAAAGAGACGACGAACCTTTTGGAAGACGTGTTTACTTAACGTTTTCGGCTGGTGGACCAGCCTTCGTCAGAATAATTAATTAATTATGGGGTTTTACGTGCCAAAACCACTTTCTGATTATGAGGCACGCCGTAGTGGGGGACTCCGGAAATTTCGACCACCTGGGGTTCTTTAACGTGCACCTAAATCTAAGTACACGGGTGTTTTTGCATTTCGCCCCCATCGAAATGCGGCCGCTGTGGCCGGTCAGAATACATATATATATATATATATATATAATACCTTTTAAGTTGCACCAAATTTTTAAAAATTGCCGATTGCAGATAGCTCAATTCTAACCCTTGAGCTGAATTACTCGATGATGTGGCCGTTACTTCTACGAGAAATCAAAATGATTTATGAATAATTAACATAATATAGATAGACTAATTGACTTTTAAAGTAATTACATTATGGCCCATACTTCAATCTGCGAATTGTAACTAGTGAGCTTGCAAGGCATAATGACTTGGAATGAATTCTGAGGATGGCGCCGGATTCGAGATATGCGCAGTCAAACTTGCGGTAATAATGCACGATTGTTCTACTTACTTTTATTGGGATAGCAATTATGCGCCGCCGTCATCGCCGTCGGCGTAATGTTCCGTATACAATCCAAGTGCGGTAACATCGTGGCCTCGCGCCGTATGCTGTGGGGGCGAGGGAAAGCGTACGAGAGCGAGCCGAGCGTGGTGGCTCGACCTACCGAGCAGTATACGTATGCCTGTGGACCAAGCGTCTCACGTTTGCTTTGATAGTCCTTCAGTAGCCACATTAGGTGCCCAAAGTAGGTATTCGATCGTGGCAAACATGCTTTCCTTTGCGTTCATTTTTTCATTTCGGTGCTCTCGCCCTACAAAAGAAGAAAAGGCATTGGTGAGGCGCAGCGAATTGTCGCATGATGAAAATTTGATTTTGTCACTTCTTTTGCGGAAAGTAATGGGCCACAGGACTCTTAATTCATTTGCCGGATACTTAGATTATTGCCACAGCAATTATATGGACACTCCAGACGCATTCCTGCCGTTGCCGTCATGTTCCGTATAAAGTCCAAGGGCGATAACATCTTGACCGCGCGCCGCATGCTGTATGTGCGAGTGAAAGAGTAGGGGGGGGGAGAAGGGGCGGCATGGGTGAGCCGACGATGGTGGCTCAGTCTTGTGTGCGCAAGGGAGGAAAGCGGGAAGGCGTGATGCATCGCGCGTGATGCATCGGGGGGAGTGGAAGGTGGGGGTGGGGACTTAGGATTCTGTGATCTGTAAATCTGTGATTGCCCAACATATGTATTTGCATTGTTTACCGCATTATATACAGTGACTTTGGCTTAGATACGTATATTTATTGGAGAATTATACGTTTATTTAAATATCTTCTTGCGAGGTTTTGTGTTTACGTGCAGTGAACTGTTTCCAATTACACTTTTATGCCCTTTATCAATCTGTATCTTGGATATTGTATATTCCATTGTATCTTCGCATTTCTAATGCATATTTTGCAGGACTGCCGGTTTTTATATGTGCTCTCTGTTGCGACTATAATTTCGGTGCAATTACTCACATATACGACCGGTGAGAGCTGCTCCTGCGCAATACATTGAAACGAAAGACAGCGTCATTGAGATTTTTCCCTCGTCGTTGCCTATGTATAAAAATGTAAACAAGGTTCTTGAATGACAAAGTTTCATTAAGATATTTGTCCTCAACTGCTTTATTTCATGACCTTTACATTTTAATCAGCAAAGCAGCGGCATGCACTGCTTTGCTGGTTTCGAAATGATACAGTTCTAAAGTTTGTGGGATATTTTCTTTACTTATTAAATAGACAAAAAAACATGGAAGCATTGATATCAGTTATTTCTGGCACCATCTTTTGAGACATACGAATGTATTCTTTTATGAAAAAATACATATTTTACTTCTCTTGACATTGCGTAGCGTTCAAGAATTCCTTTGCAGCATATTTGGCAAAGGCATTGCAGTTATTATTCATGTATTTGATCCCCCGACAAATTCTATAAGGAGGAGGCCGAGCTGCATGTGAGCCCCCCCAGAACAAAATTTCTGGCTACGCCACTGTCCACAGCTGCCTTGTTTCTCCACAAGAAAACCGGAAAGTTACCTATCCAGAAAGGGGTCAGGCAAGGAGATAATATTTTCTATGCTATTGACTGCATATTTATAACAATTATTCAAACTATTAGATTGGGAAGCCTTAGAAGTCAAGGAGTGAGGATCAGCGGCGAATATCTCAACAGCCTTCGGTTTGCAGATGACATTGTCTTGTTCAGCACCACTGGTCACAAATTGCAGCAAGTCACTGAGGAACTTAACCGAGAAAGTGTAGAAGTATATAGGATTGAAGATTAATATGCAGACGACAAAGGTTATGTTCAATAGCCTAACAAGGTAACAAGAATTCATGATCGCCAGTCAGCTTCTAGAGTGTGTGCAGGAGTACGTTTATCTAGGTCAATTGCTCACAAGGGACCCTGATCATGAGAAGGAAATTTACAGAAGAATGAAAATAGGTTGGAGGGCGTATGACAGGCATTACTAAATACTGTCGGGGAGCTTACCACTGTCGTTGAAAAGAAATCAACGTCCAACCACTCCGTACAGATGGTTAACCAGCGAAACTGAAACGTGCGGCCTCCGTGTTTATCCCTGGGCTAATTCCGATGGTTCACTAAACGACGGCTTGGTAAGCAGCCGGATCTTCGGTACGCAGTTGTTGCTTGAGCTCGGCTGCACGAGCATGTTCTTATGCCCGGGCAGCAGCATCGGCACGGCGTAGACAAGCTCGTTCCCGGTCCTGCGGTTCTGCTAGCGGCGGTGCCGATCGAAAGCTGCCTGCTCCTCAGGAGTAGGTATGACGCGTAGCCTACACACTTGGTAGCTGCAGAGAAACTGCTGCGCGCGCTCGGCTGCGACGGAGAGGAACGACGTCACTACTGGCGCAGCCACTCGCGTGCCTCTCTTCCTTTTTTCTATCGCGCATACGCATAGAGTTGTGCCGTAGGAGTTTTCGGCGTACAGGCGACAGACGGACGGACGGACGGACGAATCGGATAGCCATATACAGCATCGCTGTAAAAAGGGGACACTCATTGCATTCTACCTGTGCTAACATACTGTGCAGAAATTTGGTGTTTAACAAAGAAGCTCGAGAGCAAGTTAAGCACCGCACAAAGAGCGATGGAACGAAAAGTGTTAGGCATGCGTTCTAAGAGACAGGAACAGAGCGGTGAGCGGTGTGAATCAGAGAGCAAACGGGGACAGCAGATATATATTTGGTTTTAAGAGAAATAAATTGAGCTGGGTTGGCCATGTAATGCTTAGGCCAGATAACTGCTGGACTATTAGAGCTACAGAACGGGCGCCAAGGGAGCAGAAGCGCAGTCGAGGACGGCCGCAAATTAGGTGAGGTGAACCAAATGAAGAAATTTGCAGACGCAGGTTGGAATCAGCTAGCGCAAGACAGGGGTAATGGAAGATCACCGGGAGGCGCCCTCGTCCAGCAGTGGACACACAAATACAATGACGACGATGATGATGATGTATTATGCTCGTGTGTGCGCACGTGTATATGTGCGTAGTTGTCCGTGGATGTGAGTGCGGGTCCGCTTGTGTATATGTCTGGTGTGTTAGTGTGTGCGTGTGTGTGTGTGTGCGTGTGCGCGCGTGTATGCGCGTAGGAGTAAGATTAGTAAGATAGAGTAAGATCTATGTCGATTACTTTAAGAGGCGGGTATTGCTTATAATGAAGACATTACAATGGTCAACGGTGATTTAGAAAACTGCAGCAAATTAAGGTATAATTAATGTCGACGCGTCACGAAAGTGAAAGCGAACAGTATAATACTAAAGGAGTAGGAGGGTGGTCCTAGCTAAAGGCGGATCTAGCCTCGCTGAGGCATGCCCGCAATTGTTCCACCGGAGCGTCTCCTTTCAATGCGCGGAGATAAACATGTACGCTGATAAACAGTTCATCGTAGCAGACAGAGGTAGAAAGCTACCAGTCGACCAAGTTCACTCCGTATCCAAAAAGACTATCTGCTGCATTAACCGAATGGTGACGATTAGCATAACTTGCTATAACTTGCTAAACTTCACCACTCGTTAAATAAGTCGGCATCTTTAAATACCTTCACGATGAGGCGAAACACTTCTCTCCAAAAAATCCAGTGTCCGTGCGGGAAGATCAATTCCTTCACGGTAGCGCATGGAGCAACTTCATGCTTCAGTTCGTCAAGGAAAGTCTTGCGCTCTTCCCCGAATTATGAACATTCTAGCAAGTAATGATTTATGGCACGATAAGCGTGGCAGAACGAACACGTTGGTGAGGGCCACAATCTTATTTTGGGTAGCCACGCCAGCGCTTGCAAAAACGGTGTAGCAGGGGAGCTTTCGATCACCTAAGTCCCCTTGATCATGCAGGACCGACCGCTATGGTGGGAATGAAAATGGTTCACGATGGTCGTCGCTAATAGTTGCTGGATGTGCTGATGTTTTGAGGCAAGCTCACCGTCCCTCTGTCGGTTACTGCTCGGTGCACGACACTGTCAGTGTATTCATTTCCGAACACACCAACGTGTGATAAAAGAGGCTGGAAGTCCAGGAGAAATTCTAAACTGCGTAGCTGATCGATGCTGCGTAAAGGCAACTGCAGTACCTGGAGTGCTGGCTTGCAGTCCGACAACATCACTACCCTCTGTACTGGACAATACTGGGCAATATTTCTTATCTTATCCTAAATCTTTATCCAAGACTCTTATCCTCAATCTTGACTTAAAAAAGAACACAGGCACTGATGAGATTCCGAACTCATTTCTCTTGCGTTGCTCCTTATGGACTTGCAAGTTCCTTACCATTATCTTTAAAAAATCCTTGTCCGCTTGTGCAGTCCCAAATTCATGGAAGATTGCTAAGATTCTCCCATTATACGAATCTGGTGATAAGCACACTTTAACAAATTATAGACCGATTTCATTAACGTCCCAATGTGGTTACTGGAGCATATCGTTTTTAAACATATAGCCGGGTTTCTTGAGTCTAACAACATCCTGTCTGCTTCTCAACAAGGTTTTAGAAAAGGCCTCAGCACAGCCTCACAGCTCGTAGAATTCCCCCACGACATAGGCCAGTCTCTCGATGTCGGTGACCAAATTGGCGCTTTATTTATTGATTTTTGAAAAGCTTTTGATACAGTAGTTCACGCCAAACTCTTGCATAAACTTCAAGGTATTTCAGATAACTCTAATATTGTGAACTGGTTATCTAGTTTTCTCTCCCAACGGTCACAATATGCACTTTTTAAATCTAGTAAATGCCCGACAGCAGGTGTATCCTCAGGGGTACCACAAGGCTCCGTGCTCGGCCCTCTCCTGTTCTTACTTTATATAAATGATCTATCTCCCTTCTATTATTTCCTCAAAAATCCGCTTATATGCCAATGATTGTGTCCTGTACCGTGTCATCAATTGTCCATCTGATCACGTTGCTCTTAACACTCGTTTCGAAAAGTTTTGGGGCTGGTGCAAACACTGGCAGATGACCATCAGCTTCAGCAAAACTGTCCTTTTATCATTTTCAAGGCGTCGTTCTATATCCGATATTACATACTCCTTTAACAACCAAAGCTTAAACAGAGTTAACCAATATAAATATTTGGGAATTCTTTTTTCGCACGATATCTTTTAGTCTTCGCACATTGAACTAACATGCAAAAAAGCTCTTCGACACCTCGGTTATTTGCAGCGCACGCTCCAATCCGCACCAAAACACACTAGGCTGTTAACCTATATAGCCCTAACACGTCCAGTACTAGAGTACGCCTCGATCATATGGAATTCCCATCATGAAAAAGTCGTCAAATTGTTAGAATCAGTAGAGAAAAAAACATTTAGGTTTATCTGTCGTCGTTATGATAGATATTTTTCACCCTATCCAACCTTTCTAACTTAATCCCACTCCAGAAACGTCGCCACTTTGATCGTTTGAAGTTTTTGCCCAGTTATGTAAGTTCACCACGTTTTTCTTCTCAGGATTATATTTCATGTTCAGCCCCTCAAATAGTCAATATCATGCACTAAATATTGTTCCGTATAGTTCTCATTCAAACTTGTCTTTGCACAGTTTTTCCCTCGTACCATTCAGTGCTGGAATGCATTGCCCGAGAATGTGCGCGAATGCCTTCTAGATGAATTTCTTACTGCTATTTAATAGTTGTATTATGTCTGTGAAATTCATTGTTCTTTTCCTACTCCTGCTATAGCCAAATGTTTGGCTACGGTATGTACAAATAAATGAATTTATGTTTGCGCAGTGCAGCTTCAATTGCTATACTTTCGCTTACCGTCGCAGAAAAAACCAGCTCAGCTGGTTTTTTCCAGCTGAGCTGGTTTTCCAGCTATCACGAAAGCTGAAGCACTGAAGCACTGAAGCACTGAAGCTGAAGCTGAAGCTGAAGCTGAAGCTGAACCAGCTATCACGAAAGCTGAAGCACTAGCCTCTCGTTGCACGTCAGCTGAGCCATGGGTGAATACTTGTATAGGTGGTGCCCATGAGTCTTATCTATTTGCTCTAGTACTAAGTACCTGGCCTTTGCCGCCGGTGCAGGGCGTTGTAATACCAAGAATCTTTAAATGGAAGTCCACAGAAGGAAATTACCACGGCGACTGCGTTCGCTCTCTGCTTCGCGAAAATTAAGACCAAGTGTTCTAAGGGTACCGAGAGCGAGGAAAGCACGAGATTCTGTGCGAGCAGACGCAGAGGCAGCGATCGGCACTCATAAATGGCCTTTTCATTCACAGTTGCGCCTAGTACCCCAATAATAATTTTGAGGCGTTTCCTGCGTAGAGATTCCAAGATGATGTACTGGGTTTTGGATGGTGAAGTCAGATGTAGCTGATAAAGCACTCGGTTCACCACCAGGGCCTGTGTGTGGCTTCATCACTGACATCGATTCTCCGAATCAGGCTGAGACGCAGAACAAGTGATGAAACGATTTTATCTATGAGCCGCCGTCAGTGCATCCTGTAGTCGAGCGTCACAGCAAGAAAACGCATTTGCCTTGTTTGCTTGATTTGTAAGCCTCCGATGGTGATTCTCAAGTTCGCTGCACTTCGGCGCATTACAATAAAGAGACCAAAGCCTGATTTGTCCATTGATATTTTAATCCGACTGTCGCCAGGTAAGCCTGAGTGGCGGTCGAGGCCTTTCTTTTGGTATATTATTGCCAGATGCTTGTGCTTTTAACAGATGAACCGAATGGCAAATGTCATCGACATATATGCACACACAGACGCATTTGTACGCTGTCTTCAGCGCCTCGAGTCGGCCAGCCATGGCAACATCGAACAGTAAGGGGGACAGGACACTACCTTGGGGCACAATACCTTGTGAAACTGACCTCGTGCCACTTAACCTCGTTCTTGATTCCACTTGCATTGATCTGTCGCTAAAGAACGCGTGTACAAATCGCGAAAGATGGCCGCCTGCCACTTCCATGTTCAGTAGTCAAAAGATGATTGCTCTCTGAAGCACACAGTCATATGTCTTGCGTACACCAGGAAAGACTGCAGCGGAAAGTCCGAAAGAATGCTGACGCTCTATGTGGCATAAGTAATAAGTCTAGGACGCCGTCTTGTGCACTGAGCCACTGGTGAAAACCTTTCATAGACGACGAAGACTTTGCGATGCGCCAGCCGCCATGTTAGTCTCACGCACGCGACCTTCTGCATTAATTTTGATACGCAAGAAGTATCGGAGATAGGTCTGCAGGAAGTTAGACGCGCTCGATCTTTGCCATGCCTAGGGTATTGTAACTACCCAGGCCAGTTTCCACGATTATCTTAACGAAAAGGTGCGCGAAAAAGACGTAGACGAGAAAGAGAGAAAAGACAAATACGGGTGCTACTCGCAACTAACAGTTTATTTCCAAAGAAACAGAATAAGTAGAGAACTACGCTGAAAGGAGAACAAACACTCTCTCACGTGTGCACAAGAAAACGAAAATAACTTACACGTGGCGACAGCAAGGCTGGCTAATCAAGAACTGATTTGCACAAAATCCCGAGGGTATAAGACACTTCTGCCTGTGACAAAGCTATCGAAGGTTGGCTGATGCATCTGTCACCCTCCAAACACATGTAAAAGGCTTCCATTACTTCCCTTGTTTTTTGCGCTCTATGCCTGTACAAAATCTACTTTTCTATTTATTCTACTCACTTTTCTACTTTTTCTGTTTCTTTGGAAATAAACTGTTAGTTGCGAGTAGCGCCTGTGCTTGTCGTTTATTTCTCGTCTACGTCTTTTTTCGCGCACTTTTTCGTTAAAATGGAACCATACCATCTCGCCCAGCTCTCACTTATGATGTTCCACGATGATGTAAGATTACCTGCTTCGAATACGTTATTGAAGGCAAGCAAATACTTTCCCCCCTCAAGTTGCAGGTTCGCAAGCATTAGATTTGTAATGCCCTCGGGCCCTGCTGCCCACAGTCGACGACGGCTGTCGATGGATGGATGGATGGATGGATGGATCCATGGATGGATGGAAAAACTTTATTGACAGTCCTGAGATACGCGATTATCGCGAATTGTGAAGGGTGCCTCCATGTCAGAAGGGATTGAAGGTAGAAAAAAAAGGAACTCCGTTTGTTCTACCAAGCGTATAAACACCCGCGATTTTTGGCTAAACAAGACAAGGACTTGTTTTTCTGTAAAGAAAAACCGGCGAAAGGCTTTAGTTGATTGGAAGTTCTGTCGAGACTGCTGACCACGCTCCATATCCTCGACGTCGGTGTAAGAAAACTCAGTCTCGCACAAAAAGCAGCCCACTGTATCCCCCGACGATTATTCGTGTGTCGACTAATCGTGGAGTTCAGCCTATTGAAGAACGCCTTCAAAGACCTTACTTTTGATCAGTTGCCTTTCGGTTGTTGTTCTTTTCTTCTTGCAGCAGCCAAGATCCGCAGCTTTAAATCCACCGCCAGGAAATGTTCGGGCAATCTAACTGTGGTCATTGCTGCATGTTTGCTTGCCAGCGCGTCTTGAAACATATCTCCAGACACAATTGCAAGATGTTTCCTGTAACGGTCCCAATGTGTACCATAACCAACTCTGGATCTATTTACGTAGAAGCCAATGGCATTGATAAATATGGGAAAGTGGTCGCTTCCCATTCAATCTGGTGCAGTGTTCCATTTTCTCTGAGTATCGCATGAATTGATAAATCAGTTCCGCTTTTGGACGCAGGAGGTCTAAACAATGTGAGCCTACCGTCATTCGCAACCCATAACTCCAGTTTGTCGATCCTGTCCACCAGTTGACTTCCGCGGGAATCTATGTAATATGTCACTCCAATCTTGTTCAGCTATCAGAAATTCTGATACTAGTACCAATTTCGAGGTATGCGCCGAAGATACATGTGCTGCCGAAATACGCTGGCTTTCCAGTTACTTTCCTAAAAGCCTCCCTCGTGCACCGAATGATAAAACTGACTGCAGTGCCTGTGTTCCTTGCAGCACATTTTGCGGACGGGTTTCTGTCACTGGGCTAACTGGATAGAACTTAGTTATTGTCCTGGTTTAATACTGCAGTCAAAGTACGTTCCCTGAAATAAAGAATTTTGATAAATTAGCTTGTACAGGTCCAATAAATAATCAACTGTCTGTCGAGCAATTAATGAATCGGTTCGTGTAATCCATATGCAGACGCTGGATTACTAACTAACCCCATCAGAAAACCTGGAGAAGCTCGCCATGGCCGGAGTTGTAGCAGTTTACCGCTGAAATCGTATTGTGGAAAATAATAGGGTTCCCACTGAGTCGGTTGTTGCGACATTTGCTGGTACATTGGGCCCTTCAGAAATCAAAGCATGGTCTCGTGTCCTTAGATTGAACCTCCTGCTCCACGTCCCTTACAACGCCGTATATGCTGGAGATTCAGTCAGAGTACAGACGTCTTCTTTTCTTTTAAATTTTGCTTTGGTCGGCGTAGTGTCCCGGGTTTTCTCTACCTTTTCACCATAGCGCAGATAGGTGCAAATCTGGATTGCGCTGTTCCACATGTGGAGAGGGCCACTCTAGTAGCGACTGTATTGCCCAAAATGGGAAGTGCTGCCTCTTTGAAGGTGCACACTCAGCGGACTATCCGAATTCTCCCGTTCATATGCAAAAAACCCAAGGGCTCGAAGTTATTGACAAAAGGAGGTGCTCTAGGAGAGACCCTATGATGATTGTCAAGGAGAGGACACACGGATACTCTGGAGTTTCCACCCGTCCATTTTTCCACAGATGCGACCTTTGCATAGACAGTTGAAACCGCGGTTGAAAAGGCAATGACAAAAGCGGTGGATCGATTAGTCGCCAGCCTCTCAAAGTACTTATGCCAGTTAATGAGTACTCAGATGGCTAACATGGTAAATATAACTCCATCTCATCATCTTGTTACTTGTAAGCTACCAACTCCAGAAGTAATCAATATCAACAATAGGGGTTCGCTTCCCTCAGATGACAGCCGCGAAGTATCTAAATATTCGGTGAGTTCTGACTAAAATCATTTTTGAACTTGCACGTCTCTACTGACATTGAACACGATGCTCGAGCTCAAGAACGTAGCCCAGTCACTATTAAAACGTGTTTCTTCCTTGTCGCCTCAGATTAAGAACAAGATGCATCCGCCTAATAAGGTCCTCAAACTGAGAGGGTACTTTGGAGAAGGCTGTTGCTATTGCCACACTATCTTCCCCATAGGATCTTTAAAAGTATTGTAGTGAAACTATCGTTCAAATTTTGCAGCTTTCGCAGATTTGTAGTGTCTCACTGCTCAATTAAATTCATATATAATCATTTTACAAGAAACTTCGTTAGCCCCCCAAAAAAATTTTCATCTAAAAATTATCGTCCTTTTCGTTTAGAATGGTCTACAAGAGGTGGTGGATTACTTACATTAGTATAAATCAGAATTTGCCACGAAGCAAAGACAGCGCTGAAACTTCTGTCCCCTGAATTTGAAATTCTAGTAGTAGCCTTAAGTCTACCTTGATGTCGTTCATTTTTCATCTCCAATGTATACTATCCTTCAGGGGTTCACGACACACGGCCTCCGGATAATGTAATCGCTACTAGTGGAAATGATTTCATATTGGCGTGTGACTTCAACTCAAATCATCTGGCATGGGGTTTGAAAACAGATCCGTGCGGTACTCGACTGCGGCATTGTTCACAGGACAATAATTTCTAATGTCAAAATTCAGGACACCCTACTTTTGTTAGAGGTTTAGCTATTTCTGCTCTAGATTTGACTTTCCCAGGTTCAGGTCTCTGCGTACCCTCTTGGTCGACCGTTGGCTATGCCACAAGTAGTGACCACACTCTGGTGATTTTTGAGATTATGTACCCAGTAACATACTTAGTGTCTCAATAACGAACATACATAAATTACAGTAAATTTCAAAGTAATTTGTGGGCATCATTGGCTACCCTATCTGAAGCGAATTCTAAGCAAAAAGTACTAAGCATTTGCTCACTCTTAGAGGGCTCCCGTAGAAAAGCTGAATTTGAGATTCACTCAGTTCCTCTTCGCTCTGGTGGAATGATGACTGCTCGCGGGATTATAAAAGTAGAAAGGCCGCCTGGAAGAAATTGTTACATAAACAGTGCCCGAAAAATTGGTCAGACTATAAATTCGTTGCAGGTACACTTGAACGTATTGCATCGAAAGCAAAAGATTAATGTGACATAAAACATGTTGATTTTCTGGCGAAACCCAATAACATACGCGCGCTATTCGGCTTTCTTGGATATGAGAAAATGATTCCGTTGCCCTTAAACATAGAATCTAGAGTTTTATCCCCACAAGACATGATTGAGTCATTGGAAGTTATTGCTTAAGGACTGGAGCATCGCTTTTCTTCTACTGCTACTCCCCCTTCGTTGATTTCTCCCATTTATGAGGATTTTACGGAGCTATCCGTAGCTGAATTGTCAGATGTCTTACGGAAAACTCCGACTGCTACTCCAGGCCCTCATGGAGTGAGTCGCTTCGATCGTGTTAAATATCTTATGTAAACAGTCGCAAGAAGATCTGCTAAACATCATAAATTATTTTGTGACAGGGGCTTGGATTCCATCGTAATGGAAAATTACGAAGATTATACCGTTACCTAAAAACCGGGAGAGGGTTACACCTTAGACAACATCAGGCCAATTTCCGTAACACCAAATTTTGTAATTTTGGTAAAGAGAGCCGTGCGTGTTCGCGTTATGATTATTATTAATAAGAGAATACTTCTTAGTCCATGTCTAATTGAATTCAGGCCGGGGTGCTCAATATGGCGGGCGCATATTGACCTGGAAAGTCCTATACGATTTGCGTGGCGCCGAGGCCAGAGTGCGGCATTGGTTATGCTTGATATCACCAATGCGTATACGATAGCGTTGAACACGGGATATCGGTAAGCCGGCGGCGAGAACTTAAGTTCTGCAAATGTTTACTAGCAGGGATTATGCAATATTTAAGTGGTAGAGAATTTTATTGCTTTCAGAATGGCTTTTCAGCGAGTACATATAAGCAGTCAACAGGAGTTCCACAGGAGGCAGTGCGATCTTCAGTATTATTTAATATTTTTCTGAGCTCCATCCCATCTCAAGAGGACGTGCATACTAGTGTGTATGCGGACGACATAGCATTCTTCTCATCGGAAAAGGACATTCACACACTTTACGAAAACCTGCAAAGGTATTTATTTGTTTTGGAAGACTGGCTAAATTCCATTCGTCTGACTCTAAACGTGAACAAGTGCTCGATTCTCGTATTTCCTCTGAAGGATCCAGTACATATATATCTGTCGTACCAGCTCGATATCATTCCACAAGTAGATGCTGTCAACTATATTGGTGTCACATATGACAGCTTTCTTTCATGGCTAACTGCAGCAAAGTGGGTTCGAGCGGTGGTATTATTATGTAGACTCATCAACAGTCGATCAGGAATGCGCAGGGCCACCTTGTTATCAACCTACCATACGTATGTACGCCTTGTCCTGGAATTCGGGTGCGTATTCTACTCTGAGGCGCCTGCCAATAATTTTCACCCGCTTGTCCTTCTGGAAAAGCAAGCATTACGACTGTGTTCAGGGCTACCTTAATTTGTAGCAAATACTATTTTGTATGAGTAGAAGCAAGAATTCCTTCTCTTGTAACTCGGTTTCACGTACTTGCTGCAGAAACATTTTGAAGGGCGTACGAATCACCAATAAGACGTTGTCAGCAGTATTTATTCCTCAAGTATGTTCTTCGATCTACGTTGGCCTCGATTCCATACACCTCGTTATTTTTGTACATACGCTTCTCAATCTGTTGAACGTTAGAATCAGAGAAGTAAAGCCCATTTGCCATGGGGAACATTATCTTCACGTACAATTTGATGATGTTTTTACAAGTAAGGCAAAACACCTACCTTACCTAATGTTAAGAGGTACTCTACATGATCATTTAATGAAGTTACAAACAAATGCGGTCATAGCGACTGATGTCACGCATAACGAAGAAAAATGTGGTATTGGTATATAGAGAGTATTCTCGATTGGCTATTTTCCTTGCGGCTTCCAGGCTTTGTACCAATCTTGCAGAATTTTTAGCATCTGGCCCTTCGTTAATTAAGCCCATCAGTAGATTATGCAGTCATTGTAACTGATTTTTGTCCTTGGGTACTTCGCTCACAGCATCTAAGGAATCTAAGGTTTTGATAGTTCAAATTATTAGTTCTAAATGAAACGGCTGATTCATTGGCGAAGGCGTCGATAGTTGGCCCAGCCATTCAAATCTTCCCTACATCAGCCTTCATCATAGCTGCAATATTTCGTAGTCAAGTGATGCTTCGAGAATTCTCTATGCCATCTATAACAAATTACGTGGATTTTAAACAGTTATTAAGTCCCTGGAAAAGCACTCTGCCATTCTAGAAAAATAGAAGTAACTATTAGTAGGCTTCGCTGTCGCATACCTTCTTTAAATTTTTATTTATACAGGGCTTGTCTGGCACCCTCACCGATTTGTCATGTGTGTAGGGAAGATGAGACCACAGAACATTTTTAAAGTTCTTTTTAATTTCTTAACTTTAATTTTAATTTATTAGCTTAAGAAAACAAACCCTAGAAACACCACTCTGCCTTTTTGGATTAGACTTAACTCTTCAAAACGTGCTATCTTTGGGTGCCTCTACTTTTAGGCAAAGTGACGGGAAGGTTAGCGCTGCCATCCAATATTTTTTTATAGGATAAATGAGATTTAAACACTGAATACAAAATTGTTAGCCTCCTTTCTTACACCCAAGTTGAATTTGAGTTGTTTCATTTTTATGGTTATGATAGAATTTTTATTTTTCATAAAATCATGCGGGCTCTCCAATCTCTATCTTTCGATTCTAACTTACTCATTGCAAAATTTTGACCTCTTATTTTTCACCTTGCTTTGACCTCCCCGATTCTTAGCCAATCCCCAGAGTGGGTACGTGCCAGTATATGACAAGGATCTTCATCGACATCTACAGAAGGGAGGAAGACGGAAAGGAACGAGAGAAATAACAGATAAAATATAAAGGAACGAAAGAGTTCAGGCGCACACAAGACAGAGATAACCAACTTTTATTCCGAGCAAGCGCAGTGTACCCCCTAGGTCGGCGGCCTCCTTATTCCAGGTAGCCGCGGGCCATGGCCATCTCCCGTGCCCGTTCGGTAAACTGCGCTGTTTCTTCAGATCCGGGTCTGTTAGCTTGGCCTCCAACTGCTCTTCAGTCAGTGTTTGGATGTCTATTGTGCCATGTTTTCGTACACATCCCCGTACCATATGACATAGGGCGTCTGGGACATCACAGTACTTGCAGATGTATGAGTGCTCAGAGGGTCAAATTCTGCGCAATAAGATACCGTGGACGTAGGTATTGGTTTGCAATTTCATAAGTGTTACTGCTTCTTCCCTCGTTAGGCTGGCGTGGGGTGGCGGGTAAGTTCTTCTGTCTAGCCTGTAGTGTTGCAAAATATCGGTGTACTTTTTCGGTACTTCATCCGTTCTTCTTGGCGCGTCCTGTGAGAAAGTCCGCGGAACGTGAACTCGGGCGGAGGCGTCGTAATTCAAAGAGTGTGTATATCTGGCAGGGGCTTCTTTGGCGTTTCTGCGACCATTTGTAGGGTTTACCTGGCGATTCTCCCATTCCGAATATTTCGGCAAGCTGCTTGTGAATCTGTGAGTTTTATTGCTCCCTCCCCACAGGTTGAGATGGCCAAGGTCATACATGTAGGCGACGACTACGGGGTGTGCTCTGGGGCCCGAGCCCCTCCACAGTTTCGCGGAGGGGGCAGAGTCCTCCCCCCC
Source organism: Dermacentor andersoni (assembly GCF_023375885.2). Classification (NCBI taxonomy): domain Eukaryota; kingdom Metazoa; phylum Arthropoda; class Arachnida; order Ixodida; family Ixodidae; genus Dermacentor; species Dermacentor andersoni. The sequence continues at coordinate 110,565,200 of NC_092814.1, read as the reverse complement.
TGGCGATGCCGAAGCCCCCGCCCTCCCCTACACATGCACACCTAAAATGTCATTAAAAGTGTTTTGTCACACACGTCATTTGAGGTTTCTTTTGGCTTGCCTCGACCTTCTCACTTGAAATTGTATTGTCGCTTATAGCTTATTGCGTCATTGTTGGTGCGGACGTGCACGCCTTTTAATTCATACTTTCGCTTCATTTCTGCAAATCCTGACAATAGGAGGACAAGCGCATTAGAAGCACTAGCGGTGGCTACCTGATCCGTATTTTCATACTTCAACATTATCTTAAATTTCCACTGTAAACATCATGCACATACACAATATATTTAAATATACACACAGGACAAAGTTTATTAAAATTTTGAAAGAGAAGGAGGTTTGCCAATTAAAAATTATTTCCAGAGGTATGGATAGCCTATGCCTAGAGAATGAATATGTTGCTGTAAGTTCATCTCGCTTGAAATTGCTTTGTGTGCTTTTTTTGACCCTGAGAAAAAAAAAAGCAACCTGCAGACTTCATTGACCCCTTCGGCAGAGACGATTCTCAACGGCGTCTGAAATGCACGTGCATGATATATGCCTCAGTATTGCTTCCCTTTCCAGTAAGCAACGCTAACGACTCATGAAAAAAAAACTTGTCTAGTAATTTGCAACGTTTATTACGGATGGAAACATCGCCACTTGCACGCAGAGGTCATAGATATATACAGGGTGTCCCACTTAACTACCGTGCGCCCAGATTTAAAATAAGAGCAATTGCGTTACTCCAAGAAAACCTAGTGCATATTGTTTCCGGTACAATGAAATACCTACAAGTAATGTTTTCGTTACTGAGATTTAATTAAGTAATTGTAATTAATTATCTAACTCGAGACATACTATCCAAATTATCAAAGTATCAATGAGGCATTTGTAGGTACAGCCAAGGGACATCTAATTGCGGTATTTTCAGCGACGTAGTAATTGCGTACAAATTTTTTCCGCCTAATAGATAAACCCCACGAAATACGAAAAATACCATGTGACTGCGCTCCCACCCGCATCATAAAGCAGCGCTCTCGAATATGCTCCCTCTGAATTAGCCAGAACGAAATAAAGGAAATAAAGAAGAACATCGTGACCGAGCTAGTTCCTTATTTGCCGCACCCCGGCTGAAGTAAGACGTCGCGTTTGGTGTTAGTTGGAAACAGCCGTGATATGTGTTTTCTTCGCGTAAATAAAGTGCACGGATGGGTTTTTTATCTTTCTTTCTTTCTTACTTTATTTCTTTCTTTTTTTTGTCGCAAAACCTATCACCACAAAAACGAATTGACAAAGTCGGTGAAGAGTTTTAAAGGCATGTTTTGTTTTGTCCCAGTCGCCATGTCTTTCTCCAATGAGCAGAAGGAAAACATTATCCTTGCCTTGGGAGCTGCAAATGGCAAGGAGAGAAAGGCCACAAATATACAGGATGTTTCACGTAACTTTGCCAGGGATTTAAAAAATGTCGTTAGCCGCAGCTGAATGAAACTAATAGCATATGGTTTGCTATCATGCAGTACTCCTTAGAGTATCTTTTTTTACATTCCGTGTAATTAGTTAATTAACTAAGATGAATTATGCAATTTCTTTAATATTCACTTTAGGGCCAAGTGCGTTTCCTTGTGTTGTATAAGGGGTTCAGGAACGACCGATACAGTTTTTTGTGGCAACGTATATCCTGCGTGGCTATTTTTGTTCGGTGTTTAAAAAAAGCCCGCGAAATATGAAACAAAACCACGTGACTGCGCTCGTGCGCTATTGTATTGCAGCGCTCTCAACCGTGCGTTGACCCACCGTGGTTGCTGAGTGGCTATGGTGTTGGGCTGCTGAACACGAGATCGCGGGATCGAATCCCGGCCATGGCGGCCACATTTCGATGGGGGCGATATGCGAAAACGCCCGTGTACTTAGATTTAGGTGCACGTTAAAGAACCCCAGGTGGTCCAAATTTCCGGAGTCCTCCACTACGGCGTGCCTCATAATCAGAAAGTGGTTTCCATAAATCCCATGATTTATTTTAATTTTTTTTCAACCGTGCGTTGAACCTATCGCTTATCAGGGACGACGGCGCTTCCTTTCCGTGTGCCAACGCCAAAGATGCTGACGCACTGTGAAGCCGATGCCTACAGCCGCGGCCTCTCACTTCGCCACGGTCCGCGCGCGCGGTTCTTTCGCACGAAGCGCGGTTGAGAGCGCTGCAATACGACAGCGCACGAGCGCATTCACGTGGTTTTGTTTCATATTTCGCGGGCTTTCTTTAAACGCCGAAAAAATAACCACGCAGCATGTACGTTGCCACAAAGAAATTGGATCGGTCGTTTCTGAACCCCCTCTACAGCGCAACGAAACGCACTTGGTCCTAAAATGAATATTAAGAAATTTTTCATAATTCATCTGAGTAATGAACTAATTAAGCGGAATATAAGAAATGTTCTAAGGAGCGCCACATGATGGTGAACCATATGTCACTAGTTTCATTCAGCTGCGGCTAACCACTTTCAGTTTTAAATCTTTGGCACAAGTTACGTGAACCACCCTGTATATCAGTCACGGAAGTGTGGGGGTAGACCAAACGCATCGTCGATCATCGGAAATTATGAAAACCCGAGACAAACCGGCAGCTTCCAGAAACAGCGGCGGAGCACTCAATCTTTCAGTTCTAGCGCACGCGCGGATGTTCTAGCATTTATGGCCTCAAACCCTCATGCTAGCGTGCGGGACGTGGACGCCCGGGTACCAATTTCCAAGTCATCAGTTTGCAGGATTCTAAATAACTCGGCCTTTCACCTGTAACACCTTAGCCTGCACCGATGCTTAGAAGATAGGGACCTGCAGAATCATTTAGATTCTTTTTTAATTGGGTCCTCACAAAAGCCGATGAGTCACCTAACTTTTTGAGCAACCTCATGTGCACAGATGAAGTCAAATTTTGCAGAAACAGGCAGGCAAGTTTGCATAATGCACACTATTGCAGTGACTCCAATTTCAATCTGGGTAGAGCGCACATCGGCCCCAGTACCAGTGGTCGTTCAATGTGTGGTGCGCAATTTACGCTGGTGCTGTAATCGGTCCCATCTTCTTCGATCGCACACTGACTGGACAGCGTTGCGTGGACGAAATCCCTGAAAAAGTGGTGGATGAGTTTGTCAGTGAAGTCCTGCTGTCATGTCTTCCACTTGTGTGGCATCAGAAAGATGGGGTACCAGCACGCAGCAGCGGCTGAGCATGAAGCTGATTGGATGCGACTTTTCATTCTCAATGGATTGGAAAGGACGGGCCAGGCGAGAACACAGCGCTCACGGAGCTCTCAGCACATGCCGTACTCTGCCGATTTAGCAGATCGTTTTCAAGATACGGGCCGCGCCGCCGCGTCAGTCGTAGCGCCGCCGTAGCACGGTTGATCACGGTTCATAAGGGTTCAGTGTACCTAATAAATGTTGCATATATTTCCTTCATTTGCTACATCTCCCTGGTCATATCATTCCACGTCGGCACCCGCTGCGGCCTATCTATAACACCAGTGAACATGCTTCTACTCGCCTCTTCTACGTCGTCTTGCGCAGGTCTAACCTAACAACTCTGTGTTGCAACCGCGCTTCTCCATTTCACGGTTCATTCGCGGTCGTTTTCGCAATTATACGAAACACACCAGCATACTACCACGAAACACCACGTCAGTACTATGAAATGCTACGTATCATTCAGGTAAATCCCAGAGAAGGTTCTGCGTGGATTTCTTTTTTTTTTTTTTTTTTTTTTTGTGCAGACGTCGCGACTGCCAATTCGGCTCATTTAGAAGTGTTACATTTACTTTCTTGAACGAATCGGTTTTGCCTTTTTGATACACGTGAGTCGCTTCCCGGTCTGATTACTTTGCTTTTATTTTTTGCCACGAACCTGTTCTTGCAGCACGTATACACTGTAATGAAAAATAAAACCGTCACTTTAATTTGGCGTTAGTCCGAAGCAAGTTCCTGGTGCGAAATATAGCTGCGCGCGCGGTCTTTCGATGCGGTGCGAGCAGACCGGGATTTTGAAACAATCTATGCCTATTCAATCATTCCATTGCTTTTCGCGTTTCGTGCATGGTCAGAACGGCGCTTCGGCCGTGTTATCAAGGGGCTCTTGTTATCAATGTGATCAGTCGGCCTAGAGAGACGGATAATAAGTGTGACGTAGAAATGAGAGGAAGGAATAGCTGCGAAGCCGCGAAACCTGCTGTTCATGCTCCTTCCGTACCATTATCAAGGTGATGCGCTGTCTCTTCGAGTTTGCGACAGGCAAAGCAGTTTCTTTCAATGGACTTATTTGAGGGCGCTGCTTTATGATGCGGGCGGGGGGGGGGGGGGTGCAGTCACGTGATATTTTTCATTTTTCGTGGGGTTTCTTTACCAGTCGGAAAAAATTGTACGTAATTAGCACGTCGCTGAAAACACCGAAGTTAGATATCAATTTGGTATGCGTACAAATGCCTCATTGACACTCGGATAATCAGGACATTACTTCTCGAGTTAGATAATTAATTACAATTACCTAGTTAAATCTCCGTAACGAAAAAATTATTGGCGGCTACTCCGCTGTACTGGAAACTCATAGAAGGACGTCATTTCACTGAACAAATCTTCGAGGTCACACGAAGTTTCTTCAAGTGCAACTGTAACTAAAGGTTATATATAGTTCGTGCGCGGGCGTGCGCGTGAGTGAGTGAGTGAGTGAGTGAGTGAGTGAGTGAGTGAGTGAGTGAGTGAGTGAGTGAGTGAGTGAGTGAGTGAGTGAGTGAGTGAGTGAGTGAGAGCGCGCGCGCGCGCGCGTGTGTGTGTGTGTGTGTGTGTGTGTGTGTGTGTGTGTGTGTGTGTGTGTGTGTGTGTGTGTGTGTGTGTGTGTGTGTGTGCGTGCGTGCGTGCGTGCGTGCGTGCGTGCGTGCGTGCGTGTGTGCGTGCGTGCGTGCGTGCGTGCGTGCGTGCGTGCGTGTGCGTGTCCGTGCGCGTGTGCGTGTGGGTGTGCGTGTGCGTGTGTGTGTGTGTGTGTGTGTGTGTGTGTGTGTGTGTGAGGAAAAACTTTCCGCCATGGCCAAGACTATTGCCGTTTCTTCTGTCATATCTATTTCTCTTGTGAAGATGCTAGTTGCCGTTCTATCTTGTTGTCAACAACGGTGATCGCATGGGCCGGAGTTCCTGTATAATTCACTGTATCTGTGTATCGTGTGACCGGATTTCAGCCATAGGCTTTTCGAAGAGTCTCTATTCTGGTTTTTATTCCTCCTTCATAGTGGGTTGGATGCTGGGTTACAGAGATGTGCTCTCGAATTATCTATGGGATTATCCTTGTTACAGTGCCACAGTGTCACAGTGCGACCACACATGGCGGTCACTTGCGAAAACACCGAGCCGCTTATCGCGGTTTTTGAGACTAGTAGATGAGGAAAAATTAAATTAGGCTCGTGGGATTAGATTTAACACTTCGTGCATAAATAAAGCAGGATTAGCTAAAATCAACAAATTTAGCTAAAAATGCAATGTGTAATTACTAATTACCACCTTAATATGGTCAAACGAGAACGTGGTGACGGGAAGTAGAAGTTGAGCATACGGTCTCTTTACTCAAGGGGCCCAATTTACAAAGCTTTTCGTTCGCTAGTGCTATTTGCTATTGGCCCCACCGCCTTCGCTCATGGTGCGTCCGGCATGAGGATTGACTGGAATTTTCTGTTAAGAACAATTATAGCATAAGAGCTTTTCGTGAATACGGGCCATGTTCTCGGTTCCAACCACGTCCACGCCACGTTTCTCAGCCAAGGAGTGGCGCCGGATTCCGGCAGACTACCTTTCGAGACCCTTTGCGCAACTCCTCCCCCCTTCATTTTCTTTTCTTCCTTTCCTGATCACGAATTGACCACCCTGGCAGAGTAATTGGCCACCAACACCCAGATGAATCTCTCACTTAACTCTTGGCCCTCAGTTGCCATCGGCTGCAGAGCACTAGGATATAATTAGGGTGGCGGCCCAGTGAGACATACGTAGCAGGGATTGCTAAAAACCTCTAGATCCGGACAGAACGTCGCTGGAAATTGAACCTAGCATTGTACAATATCCAACACGTGAGCCATGCTGAATAGAGGGATTATCCTGCATGTACAGTGCGTAATGCAGTGCGGTAATGTCTTCGGTCATAAAGGTCTTCCCGATAGGACGGAGTACGGGAACGATTCCGAATTCACAAGGACACAGCGGGGAATATCGACCAATTGTGTAGCATTAAGGAGCGGGTAGCATTCACTGTAAGCCAGTCAACCAAAGAGTATAAATTAAATGTAGTGCAGATCTATGCAGCACAGTCCTGTTATGATTATCATGAGCTAGTGAGGTTCTATGAGAACTTAGAATAGGCAATAAGAAAGGTAAAAGAAGGTACCCTACTGTTGACATAGGTGACTTTGACGTAGTGGGAAAAGTACAGGACAAAAACAGATAAGCGGAAACAACGACATCGACTGCAGGCTGTTGTGGATAATGAATACCTTCTGCCGGAAGCGCTGTAATCGAAATTGGGCATATTTCCTCGTTTGGACATACACGGAGAAATAAGAAGCAAAAAATACTTATGATACACCTGTCTCAGCTTGGAGCAGGGCGTAGAAGGGTTGGGGTAGGGCCACGTATTAATCGCAGATTAGTGAGGTGAAAGGTTATCTATGATATGAAGGAAAAAAGGGGGAAAGTTGACAGGAATAAGTGGCCAAATTCAGGATGTTGCTCGCGAACAAATTCTATATGGCTTCAATATAATAGGATAAGGGCAGCTTACAGTTAATGAACGAGAACCAAAGTAATTGCCTCAGGAAGTAAAATAACCAAGAGAGGCATCTGGTAATGTCTCCTAATGAATAGAGAGCCTTATAATAATAACAAAAAAAGCCGTAAAACTGTGAAAATTGATCAACAATTGGAAACTGAGTGATGTTCGAAATTATAGTATTAGAGAGGTTCAGGAAGCATGAAATATACAGCAGGTATGGCATTGGGCTGGCAGGAAAAAGATGTAGTATGCAGTCAGTGATAAACGGGATAGTGCCATCAGCAAGATTTATGAAGAGGAGCAGCAGAGGAATTTTATATTGAACTCTAAAAATGGCCAAGAACAATCACGTAGCCGTGTTCTGAAGTAGTTCCAAAGCATATTTCGAATCACAAACAGTTTTACTATGTAATATACGTTGAGGGGAAAACCGGCTTTTCAAAAACGCGAGCGTGAGAAATAGCGACTCTGCACCCTGCTCCTTTAGCAATTAGTGGATGGCAATAGCCCAACATAAGTATAAGATCAATTTATATTGCGATCTAAAGTTGCCGGAAATCTGCTCTATAATGTTTATTTGTCAGCAATATCCCGTTCCTGCCTTTTGTGAATTTACTCCACTTCGACCGATCGAACCTCGTTTCTTCGTCGAGTTTACCCGCCGTGGTTGCTTAGTGGTTGTGGTGTGGGTTGCTAAGCACAAGGTCGCGGGATCGAATCCCGACAACCCATTTCGATAGAGGCGAAATGCGAAAACACCCGTGTACTTAGATTTAGGTGCAGGTTAAAGAACCCCAGGTGGTCAAAATTTCCGGAGTCCCCCACTACGGCGTGCCTTATAATCAGATGGCGGTTTTGGCACGTAAAAACCACATAATCTATTTAATCTTTTTCGTCGAGTGTCTCCTTTGGACAATACCGAAATTCTTTTTGGTATTGTCCTCCCACCAATTCCAATCCTTGATATTGTGCACTGTTAGCCTCAATCCCCAGTAGTCGTACCACTGTCCTGTAAACTTTTCCTTTAAATATGTATCTTATCTTCTTGTCGAACAAATCTCGTTAAGAACCCTTTCAATTATTGCATCCTGTCTGTTTTTACTCTGCTGGAAACTTCTCTTTCCTCGCTATGTCCACGCTTAAGATTGTGTTACTGAGCGTAATGCAGAAGAGGAGTTCATTTTGAACAATTCCAAGCGGAAAAATTCAGAAGAAAAAATACAAAGCTTCATGGCAACCGGACTGGATGTAATACTCATAGTCTAATTAACCAACTGGTATCTAAAAGCAGATAAACAGTGCCCAAATTATTGAAAGAAATTGTACAACACAAATTAATCCTGCGCAAGTAAATTAAGTTGATGGGTTTAGAGGGAGAGAAAGTTTAATGGTATCTGGAGATGTTACCCTAGCAATAGGTTTGGCATGCGTGCTACTTCAGGTGAATTGATAAGGCAGGAAAGAAGGCTAGTGAGAGAAAAGGAAATCCTACATATGTTAACACATACATGCGCTCAAAATGCACTACAGCAAAAGTTACTTACAGGGTCTTATTGAAGCCTGTATCCTGCAGGAATGCTACAAGTGCCTTAGTGAAGCGCATTTGAGAGCCAGAACACTGAGCTGGAATACTGAGCTGGAGAAGCGTTAAGAGCCAGAGCATCCCGTGAGTCGCTGAAGATCAGCCAGTCGCGAGCTGGCTGCTGCAAAATACGACTGTAAGAGACGATGCCCGCATTGCAGCCAGCTCATTAAGTTGTGGTAGATGTTCTATGGCTCAGCTTTTCTGGTATCGTGGTCTTCGTTAACGGAATCCAGACGCCCATTGGCTCATGGTGTAGGCCCAAGCTATACATCATTATAAATCTAGTGACGCCCCCGTCTTTCTCATCTTTCAACGTCACTTAATTTCACACGGTGCTGCGCAATACTCGAGAATCTCTAGGCACACGCGCTTTCGCGAAATAACCAGTGGTGTCTAGTTGCTCTATCTCTTTGATTCTAACCTATCCATTCCCAAATTTTGTTTGGATAGCTGTTCGAATAACGAAATTTTCAAATCGAATTGATTGTGAATATTCGAAATAAACGACGTTCGCATATCGAAAGGAATGCGGAATATTTCCACTCTTTAAACAAAGTGAAATATAAAGTCCGCTTGGCAACAAAAGGTTTAATTACGTTGTTTGATATATCAGATAGCGTTAACAACTGAATGTCAGGTCAAGTGAAAAGACTAACTCAGAAAGAGAGGAATGGTGACTGTACCTGGTGCACCTCGACAATGACCGTAAGAAACAAAGGAACAGCACATCGCCAGATGCACGTAATATAGCGTGATACTGCAGCTCCAGTGTAATACTGCAGTACCGCAGGCCGTTTTTAAGGAATCGAAACCTGGCGAGATACGCCAAATAATAACTTACTCTTCGTTTGGCCGTATTGAGCGCCGACTTCCTCAGCGCCTTGGGCCTTAGCGTCGACCTACGCTCACGTCGCCACGCTTGTCTGTTCAAGGACTCCCTTTTGCCTGCCACTTCAGCACACGCACTGCCCCGCACCTGCCTTCGACGGTTTTCGCCTCGCTTCTGGCCGATTCCTCCGCGATTACGCGACCTGATAACCTCGAGCTCCCGGTTCGCGACACTGTGACGCATCACATCGCCACTTCGGGATCTCTCGATTTCCGACGACCACGGTAACTTCTCCGCGACGCGATTGCCCGCAGAGCCTTTGCCAATGCTCCAATTAGTTATCGTCCGTCCATCCTCAAGGAGCTGGTCACCTGCTCCACGTGGTTCCCTAGCACAATCCGAACTGGCGTCGCATTGCGTGAAAATATGTGCTGCTGTCACCAAAGTAAGGGGCTCAGTTTTGAAGTTTACGCAGCAGTACGTTACCCAAAATAGCTTGATTTTGTTCCTCTGGCAACGTGTCTAACGTCCACCTGTCGTTGGGATGCGCCAAAAAACAGTATCCACACTGCCTGCGTAGTAATTGCTTTGGGTACTTATCTGCAAATTGTCTAAATATTGTTATGCGATTTATGCGAACGAAGGATTAAAACTGGAGACTATTTACAAAATATATTTACAAGGGATAATGCAGCGCTGGCCAGTTCAGCCGACAGCTCGAGATCCAGAGTCAGGGGCGATCTCGTAGGTGACGGGAGTCACGGCACGAAGCACTCGGTATGGGCCTGTGTAACGAGACAGCAGTTTTTCTGACAGACCGACCTGACGCGACGGAGACCATAAAAGCACCAAGGAATCAGGCGGGAAGTGCACGTCTCGGTGTCGCCTGTCGTACAAACAGCTTTGACTCTCTTGGGATTTCAGAAGGCGGTCACGGGCAATTTCCCTTGCGTGGGCACAGCGAGCGATGGCGTCAAGTGCATATTCACTGGTCGGTGCCGCGTGAACAGGGAGGGTTGTGTCGAGGAGCAGTGCTGGTTCTCGGCCCAACAGAAGGAAAAATGGGGAATAACCGGCTAATGTGGAAAACGTGACAAACGGTAGAGCGAGGTCCCGGTCAGTGAGGTCTGAAGAGACATATTTCGCGAGCATGTCTGTGAGAGTGCGATTGAGACGCTCCGTGAGGCCATTTGTTTGCGGATGGTATGACGTGGATAGCTTGTGCTTCGTGGCACAAGACTGCAGGATGTCCGCGATAACTTTTGATAGGAATGTCTGGCCACAGTCTGTGAGAAGTTGTCGCGGAGCTCCATGTAATAAAATCACGTCGCGTATAAGAAAATTGGCAACATCTGTGGCGCAGCTTGTAGGAAGCGCTCGGGTGATGGCGTAGCGCGTGGCGTAATCCGTGGCCCCAGTGTTCCACCTGTTCCCAGAGGAAGAAAGAGAAAAAGGGCCAAGCAAGTCCAAACCAACCCGAAAGAATGGTTCTGCGGGAATGTCGAGTAGTTGAAGGTACCCAGCAGGGAGCGTCGATGGTGTCTTGCGTCGCTGGCATTTGTCACACACAGCTACGTATCTTTGAACGGAGGGAGCAAGCCCTGGCCAAAAGAAGCGTCGGCGGATCCGGTCGTAGGTACGTGACACACCCAGGGGACCGGCAGTGTGGAGGTCGTGAGTTCGTGGAGAACAGCCGAGCGAAGGTGTTTAGGGATCACAAGGAGTAATGCAGGGCCGTCGGGGTGAACGTTGTGGAGGTAGAGTACGCCATCTTGAAGTGGGAATAAGCGAAGGAAACTGTCGGCAAGTGATGATTCCAGGCGGTCAATGATGATACGCAAGGACGGGTCACGGCGCTGCTCGTCGGCGACATGGAGCAGTGGAAAAAGAACACAGGCGTCGGTGTCAGTCTCAAAGGTACAAGTCACGTCTTCGAGGGAGGCAATCTGCGTCCTGGTGTTGGCGTCCCGACTTGTAAGTCACTGTGTAGGGGTATTCTTGCAGTCGGAGGGCCCAACGACCGAGCCGGCAAATAGGATCCTTGAGCGACGAAAGCCAACAGAGCGCATTATGGTCTGTGATTACTGAGAAGGGCTTGCCATATAAATATGGGCGGAACATTGAAACAGCCCAGACGACAGCAAGACATTCGCGCTCGGTAATCGAATAGTTGCGCTCTGCAGTTGTCAGGAGCCGGCTAGCGTAGGCTATAACGCGGTCGCGTCCGTGTTGGCATTGCGATAAGACTGCGCCGATCCCATAACCACTGGCATCGGTTCGGACCACTGTAGGTGAGGACGGGTCAAAGTGGGCGAAGACCAGTGGATTGGTGACAATCGTGATAAGGCGTGAAAATGCGGCAGCCTGAGGGGAACCCCACGTAAAAGGCACGTCTTTCTTCAGAAGTTCAGTGAGTGGTCGAGCGATTGCTGCGAAATATTTCACGAACCGTCGGAAATAAGAACAGAGCCCCACAAAACTCCGGACGTCTTTGACAGACTGGGGTACAGGAAAAGCCGTTACTGCTCGAACCTTCTCCCGGTCGGGTTGTATTCCGGAAGCATCGACGAGATGTCCTAGCACTGTAATCTGTCGGCGCCCGAAGTGGCACTTCGATGAGTTTAATTGGAGCCCAGCCTTGCGGAATACGTCAAGGATAGCTGCGACGCGCTTAAGGTGCGTCTCAAATGTAGGAGAGAACACAAGGATGTCGTCGAGGTAACAAAGGCAAGTTGACCATTTGAAACCTTGCAGCAGAGAGCCGATCATCCGTTTGAACGTGGCGGGGGCATTGCATAAACCGAACGGCATAGCCTTGAATTGGCAGAGGCCATCTGGAGTGACGAAAGCGGTCTTTTCTTGGTCTTGCTCATCGACGGAAATCTGCCAATATCCAGATCGAAATTCGATGGACAAAAGTATTTGGCACCGTGAAGACAATCAAGAGCGTCATCGATTCGTGGTAAAGGGTAAACGTCCTTTTTAGTAATTCGGTGTAGGTGGCGGTAATCAACGCAGAAACGCCACGTGCCATCTTTCTTTTGACGAGCACGACCGGCGACGCCCAAGGACTCGACGAGGGCTCAACAATACCTCCTGCGAGCATCTTGTTTACTTCCTGCTGAATAACTTGCCGCTCTGCCATGGACACGGGATACGGTCGGCGATGGATGGGAACAGCATCACCAGTGTTTATCCGATGTTTAACAAGTGACGTCTGACCAACTGGTCGATTGTTAGTGTCAAATATGTCGCGGTAGTGAAGCAAAAGGCGACATAGGGCGGCTGCTTGGTCAGGTGCGAGGTCCGGAGCGACCATGGGACGTAATGGGCCGTCGAGGTTCAAGGCATCCTGCGGGTAATCAGGAGGATCTAGAGACGCATCGGCTGCAAAAGCAGTGACGTTGTCGGCTGTCACTGACCGGAGCGTGGCCACCGCTATACCTTCAGGTAACACTTGCTTCATCAAGCCAAAATTGACAACGGGGAGACATCCTATTAGTGGCAAGGGTTACGATGAAGTGTGGCACAGAGATGTCGCGCGCCAAAAGGACATCACGAATAGGTGCGACGACATAGTCACCATCAGGCACGGTTGCCGTTGAGGCCAATTCGACGAAGGTTAGAGCTTTTGGAGGTAAGCGAACAAACGCTGTAGTGCAGAGGGTGTTCGGTTGTTCGGGGCGAACGTCTGAAAGAAGAGGTAGCTCGAGGCACAGCGTATCGGTGGCACAGTCGATGAGGGCAGAATGCGTCGTGAGAAAGTCGAGCCCGAAGATTAGGTCATGAGGGCAACTGGTCAGCACGGTGAACAGGACTGGAACTTGGCGGCCAGCAATTCCTATGCGAGCAGTACACATACCCCTGACGGCAACAATGGCGCCATTGGCGACGCGTACGGCTCGAGTAATGGCAGGCGTAAGAACTTTTTTGAGGCGACAACATAGGTTAGCGCTTATTATGGACACTTGGACTCCAGTATCAATTAATTCCGTCAACGGAACACCATCTACGTCTACTTCAATTAGGTTCGTGTTGGTGAGGAGCGTCAACGGAGGATTTAGACAGGACGAACGTGATGCAGCACTACTTCCAAGAGCTGCATGGCCTAGTTTTCCGTCCGGGAGGGTCCATAATTGGTCGGCGACGCATAGCGGCGTGGCTGGGGCGACGGAGACCGACGGCGCTGAGGTGACGGCGAGTGAGCAGGGCGACTGACATCGACGGATACGTCAGAGGTAGGAGCCCAGGGGCCATTGGTCATTAGTAATATTTTCTTAAGTCTTTTGCAGTCAAAGTGACCCGTTGGGGATATGTCGGCTCCAATTAGTGTAAATGACACAGCCTTCTTTTGACGTGCAGGCAGACACATTGGTTGGTGTCATGAGGATCTACCGCGTTAGCCACATATGTAAAGTCCGTGCGGATGTAGCTGGTTACTTTTGATGCGCGCAGCGCATGTAGACGAGACGAAACATTCGTAGCCAGACAGTCTGAGTGGAGTGGATGTATTTGGCTCACAAATGACCTGTATGTGGAAGTTATTTGTAAAAACGAAAGTCTGCTGTACGGGTCTTGAGGCCTCTGGCATTGCATTGAAAGATCGACGCATTTTTAACTTCAGTGCTAAAGAAGACTATTGGTCGAGTCATGGTGCTTAAACGATGCTATAGCAAGCACTGTATTTAGTGCATCCAGTATTTGCAGAGCACTTCGAGCTGCTGGTGTTTGCAGCTTGTTCAGTATCATGTGGATTGTATTAATTAGTGATTGCAGCATTACAGCCACCTGTCTGTCTTGGTCGCACAGGTCACCAACAGTAGACGCCGGGGGTTGTCCACCAAAAGTTTGCTCTGATTCTGTTGGTGAATGCTGTCGTTTCGGTAGGGCCTGCCAAGATTCGGCAGACATGGTCTTCCCAGTGTTCTTGTTCTTCGTGGTCCTTTCCACAGTGCCTGGCCTGAGCGGCAGAGAAGGAGGTGGTGTTGTAGGAAGTGGCATGCTGTCGCAGTGGCAACATCCTTCCTTAAGGAGCGTCGGCGACGGGAACGTCGCTTCCTGATTTTATCGGCGGCTTCGCGGTGGGATGAATGATCTCTCGCCATCCCTTTCAAGATGGCCATTTCCTTATTAATATGTGGGCAATTCTTCGATGAAGCTTCATGTGACCCGCCGCAGTTCGAACACTTCATTACAGTCGCGCCACATTTATGCGCAGCGTGGGGCTCGGCGCAGCGGGGGCATGCTGCCTGATTTTCGCAGACACTGCTCACGTATCCCAGTTTCATGTATTTGCGGCCTTGACGTTTCGGAATGAAAGTCTGCACTGCATGTCTGAAGTGTCCCACCTTAACATGCGAGGGTATATATTTACCCTTGAATGCAACCTTCACGCAGCGTGAACTGCCTAGCCGAGTAACATCAACAATGACCTCATCATTTCCTAGCTTGATAAGAATCGGCAAGTCGTTATTAAGAATGGCGACGTCTACATCATAGATAACTCTGGTGACTACGTCAGATCCCAGAGGGCTGTAAGGGTGCACCTGAATGCCATCGAGGTCTGTTACGCTTCGTAGAGTGGTCAGAGCACCCGCATGCTGGACATCAATCGCCAGCAGATTTTCTCGGGTGTTCACTCGAATGTCCGATATTTCGTTTGGCACCAGGGCTTCCAGTGACATCGACACAGATTGCCTTTAAGTAGCTTCATGTTGACGGTTGGAAGCACAGGCACAAACATCATAGTATTGGCGGCCAGCCTCTGCGTGTGTCTTACTGTTTGCGTGCTTGACGATGAAGACGTCCTGGTGTTCCTTCTCTTCGCTCTGCGGCTCTGCACAAGCTCGAAGTCGTCATAAGAAGGGTCCTCACTGTTGAGAGAGTAAACATGGGTGTCCTCGCTGTCGCTGTCGCACTGTTGACCGATCCGCTTCCTGGAGGCGGCCGCCGCTAACGCCGCCGTCGCCGGCAGACGTGCGGGGTGGTCCACTTCTATCACGCCTGAGCAAGGAGCGAGAACCAGCGGATGCACTTAGATATTCACGGGAATAAACCGGAGCTAGAAAGAACAGCGCTGTATCAAAAAACATTTCGTCGTCTTCCCAAAATAAAAGAGGCTTGCACATTGTACGTATCATGCGTTGTGTTTCAATACAGCGTTCTCCAAAACTAAGAAAGCATCGCTTATATGGAACGTGTTCTGCCTAATTGTTTTACTTAAATATTACCTACTTAAGTTATATATATTTCCCTTATTTTTTATCTTCTTTAATAACCAAGTGAAAAGAAGCAGTCATTGGCATTCAACAGTGAGAACTAACTCCTTTATTTATTTTTATAAAAATATCAAATCATAGAGATCGATTACAATGTCGTCAGTAATATAGGCTGACAACACAAGCCATAAAATTGAAGTTGAACGTGAATTTAAAAAAAATTATAATAGAGACAATGAGAGAACCAGAAAAAAGTTTCAAACCAGGTACGCGAATAGGTAATAATTTATTTGCCATCACAACGTCTATAAGAGAGCCGTGGATGAAAACAAACCACAAATTTAGCGTTTCTGCATGTTACTGATGCGTACGAGAACGTAAACAGTAAATTTGTTGGGAACGTTTTCAGAGGTGAAAGTCGGGGTAAAGAAAATATATACACGTTTCCGAAGTTATAGTTTCAGCAATTTCCTAAGAAAAACTTACGCGAGCTAACTTTCATATATGATTTATGTTCCCTCTAGCACTGTTTCCAAATCTTTCCAGGTACGTGACTCCTTTTAGTAGTACCAAATCTACCATGGCCCGCCGCCCACCTTTAGTGGTCTTCTGAAAATGCGCTTTTTTCTACGACGCAGATACATTTATATCTTATTTCACTTAAAAGGCATTAACCGTTAATGAAAAGGAGGGTACAGTCAGTGAAAGGCCGATAGGGGAGTCTACGCGTTCGCACCATCAGACAAAGTTTGAAAGCATGCTCTGCCACATTTACGCATAGCAAAGAGAGGTACAAGAAACTTGTTGATGTTTTTTTAACAAAGATTGATCTAATCATGTATTTTAATGAGAAGGTTGTATTTGCTTTTTTGATACAACCATAGCTACTGAACCCCGATTCTACAGTTTCGGTGAGACAAATCTGGTTGCGGTTGGAAGGCCGTCTTTGGTGAATTTTTCGTTGTGGCAACCGAAGTTTTAGACCACCGTATCTCTTGCCGTTTCACTGTCCATCTTGTCGTCAAGACTAGTATTACACTCTGTGTAATAAACATCGCTTCAGGAGTGATATGCCTCCAGGGAGTATGTGCATGTTTATTGACAAGTTGCTTGCACCCAAAACGTTCACGTACCACGTGACGCCTGCGGTAGATAGGATGTTCTACATCCACTGCCATGGCATTGAGTGGTGGCGTGTCCCTGGCTAACGCTCATATAGTTAGTTCTATAGTAGACATACATAACTATACCAGAAAGTGGATGGGAAAATGGCGCTGCGGTAGCTCATTTGGTAAGAGCATTATCATCATCATCACCAGCAGCAGCAGCAGCAGCAGCAGCAGCAGCAGCCTATTTTATGTCCACTGCAGGACGAAGGCCTCTCCCTGCGATCTCCGATTACCCCTGTCCTGCGCCAACCGATTCCAACTAGCGCCTGCGAATTTCTTAATTTCAACACCCCATCTTCTGCCGTCCTCGACTGCGCTTCCATTCTCTTGGTACCCATTCTGTAACCCTAATGGTCCACCGGTTATCTAACCTACGCATTACATGACCTGCCCAGCTCCATTTCTTTCTCTTAATGTCGATTAGAATATCGGCTATCCCTGTTTGCTCTCTGATCCTTGCCGCTCTCTTCCTGTCTCTTAACGTTACGCCCAACATTCTTCGTTCCATCGCTCCTTGCGCAGTCCTTAACTTATTTTCGAGCTCCTTTGTCAGTCTCCAATTTTCTTCCCCATATGTTAGCACCGGTAGAATGCAGTCATTGTACACCTTTATTTTCAAAGATTATGGTAAGCTTTTAGTCAGGATCTGACAATGTCTGCCGAATGCACTGCAACCCTTTTTTATTCTTCTGTGAATTTCCGCCTTATGATCAAGGTTCCCCGTGAGTAATTGACCTAGGTAAACGTACTCCTTCACATACTCTAGAGGCTGACTGGCGATCCTGCGCTTTTTCTTCATGCCCGGCTATTGAGCATTATCTTTATCTTCTGCATATTAATCTTCAACCCCACTCTTATATTCTCTCTGTTAAGGTCCTCAATCATTAATTGTAACTCACCCCCAGTATTGCTGAATAGGACAATGTCATCTGCAAACCGAAGGTTGCCGGCCGTTGATCCTTACTCCCAAGTCCTCCCAGTTTAATAGCTTGAATACTTATTCCAAGCACGCGGTAAATAGTACTGGAGAGATTGTGTCTTCTTTTCTGACCTCTTTCTTTATAGGTATCTTCCTACTTTTCTTGCGGAGAATTAAGGTGGCTGTGGAATCTCTGTAGATACTTTCCAAGATAGTTACGTAAGCGTACTGTACTTCTTGATTACGTAATGCCTCTATGACTGCTGGTATCTCTACTGAATCAAATGTCTTTTCGTAATCTACGAAAGCCATATAGAGAGGCTGCTTGTACTCTGCGAATTTCTAGATTACCTGATTGATGACATGGACGTGATTCATTGCAGAGTATCCCTTCCTGAAACCAGCCTGTTCCCTTGGTTGACTGAAGTCCAGTGTTGCCCTTATTCTACTTGAGATTGTCTTGGTGAATATTTTATATAATACTGGAAGTAAGCTAAGGGGGCTATAATTTTTCAATTCTCTAAAGTCTCCATTTTTTGTGGATTAGTATAATGTTGGCATTCTTCCAGTTCTCTGGGACCTTTGAAGTCGATAGACAGTTCGTATAAAGGGCATCGCACGCGTAATGAAAAGACGTGGGCTCGAATCCCGCCTGCAGCAGTTGTTTTTTCATCCACTTTTATTTCCAGTTACTCACCATTTCTTTAATTCAATTAAGAACTACTAATAATTTCCTCTATGCTGTTCCTTGTGTCAATGTTTGTTGGCATCCTATGATTTGACTAATTTTAAGTGTGCCTCGCAAGTGATATCCAGGATACCGGTGACGTGTGGAAAAGTATAGTATATAGGCCAAACCGGGCAGTGTATCAACCAGAGGCTGAGGAAACATAGAAACAAAGTAGGCGCAGGTGGGTATGCTCATTTAGCCCATCATAGCAGTAGATGTGGTTGTGTTCCCCTTTTTAGCTCGGTAATAACTCTTGGCAGGGGAAAAACGCCAACCGTGAGGAAGATTTTTAAAGCTTTTCAAATTAAGAAGCACAATGACATTTGTATTAGTGTACCATCGCTCACCCTGACTGGAAAGGAGTGTTGTTACTTAGAGATCTGATTTTGATAGTACATGTCAACGACATGTGAAAAAAAGTTTGGTTTTACGGTGTCTTGTGCTGACGCATGCGCTTGGTGGCGATCTTGCGAGTATCTGTAAATTAAGTATCTGTAATAATTAAGTCAGTTGATAGTCCAGCATCGTCCTGTGCACTACTTGTCTCTGTGTATGCGACTATAGTTCGCTGGTTTAATTCCGTTTTGACTATGTACTAACTACCCCTGCACTTAGCCTTATTACTCACCACTGCAGTGATGATAAGGATTTACTAAAACAGCACTGTAATTTGCTGAACCTTTTGAGGCGCATTTATCGATTGTAGTACTATGCACAGGATATTTGGCCTATAAGCATGCATGTTCATTTTGCAGCTGCATCATGCTCCTTAAAGCTCTAACTTAAAAGTTAATTAGTGCATTTTAGATTATTGTTTCTTTGATAGGTGCAATTGTTTGGAGACCTAAGAACTGCCAAGGACCGTAAAGCATCTATAGACAGAGTAGATCGCGTTGTTGTTGTTGTTGTTCGTGCAAATTTGAAGGCACGGTGCACTTACTAAAGGAAATAACCGGAATAATAAAGTGCAAATAGCACGAGAAGGTCCAGCCGCGGGCGGCACAGCAGACATCGAGTTATGTTTGCGCCGGGGTTCCCTTATCCCCGCTGCTCTTTTTACCTGCATGATAAACATGGAAATGAAGCGAGGAGAAATAAGCTGAATATATTTTAAAGCAAGACGGTGTATTAGAGGAGCAAGTAAATGCACGAAGGTGAGATTGTTCTGCTAGCGAACAGCCAGAAGAAAATTGGCATCAGAAAGACATTTCTCGCTCTGGGTTTTTAATTCAGCGCATAAAATTCGTGCTTCATGGTATGTAATGACAACAGTGGTCAGGTGGTCATCATAATATAAGGAAGCGAAATACCAAAGGTAGAATAACATAAATACCTCGGAGTTCGCATTAAATGGGGGGGGGGGGGAGAAAATAAATGTATTTGATTCTAAAGGAAAGAGAAATGTAGCCTTAATGAAACGTGGAACGCTAAGGTGCAAGAATAGGGTATGCGGAATATATATTGAAGAGGTGCATAATTACATGAACATGAACAGAAAATGATGTCTCTGGGCAAGAGAAACACGACAATAATGAAAATAGAACACTTTGGAGGTCTAAAAGAAAGTAATGTATAGCTGCATGGATTAAAGCGGGAAATATTTAAACAACGAGAAATAAATGATAAAAGCAAGAGAAATGCAGGCATGATGGAACATAGATTGCTGTGAGGATATGACAGGTAAGGCAGTGAGAAGTTTGTAGAAAGTAGTTCTGCTTTCTGAATTTCATTTTGAAAACTCCGCGTTGCGTTTAAAATCCGAAGTGTAATAGGGATTGCAGATAATTCATGTGGTTTTTAGAAGATCAGTTTTAGGCACGCAAGGAAGAACTACAAATGAAGGCACAGTGAGCCATAAGCTTGGCGTTCTTCGAAGTGCGGGAGGCCGAGAGAAAATTTTGCTTCGTTAAAGAAACTGAGAAATATCAAATAAAATAAATGGGTGGCTATGTCATTTAAATGCCTGCATACGCTGACTAACAGCGAGTGAAAAAAAACGCAGATAAGTAACCAGTCTCCTGGAAAAAGAACGACAGAGAAAACGGTGCAGAATGCACTATCAGAAATGCATTAACAGTATTCTGGACGTGCACGATAGAGGAGGAAGCCAGCTATAGCAGGAACTATAATCAACAATAAATAATAAAATGAGAAAACGTTTATGACAATCCAAAGGGTTGTGCCCTGCTCTTTGAAGCCAGTTGAGGGCGTCTGAGAATATGAAGGAAGAAATTTGCCAATGACGACTAACCATGCACAGCGTGTAGAAATAGCGCCAAAAGTGATTGAGTATGTTTTACTTGCATGTCGCAGTGTCCATTCTGAAGTAAATCCTGCCCGATGCATTGCGTTTTAGGGTTAGTAGGTGAATTATTTGGCAGTGGAGACCATAATAAAAGGTGACAGTCACTTTTGTCACTTTTGTCACATAAGCACCTTTGGTGCTTATCTTGTCCCATAAAAATAATCGTCATCTGCCTTGCTGGCGTTTCCTTTCTTGAGAAGTGGGCGCCCGCTACTTTCCTGTCGAGAATGCTCGGTCATGCCAATAACGCGCAAGCCGTTCGTAACTTGGAAGTACCGCAGGCTCGCAGCGTTGAAGAAATAAAATGCGGGCAAGACAGATGACGGTCATTGTTGTGTGACAAGATAAGACCCAGAGGGTACAAATTTTTTTAAGAGTGCAACCTTAATCCACCTTAATCCACTATGATCCATCTAAATCAAATTTAGTCCACTTAATTCACTTTAATTATCCTTCATTCACTTTACTCCACCTTAAGTCCCCTTACTCTAACTTGTCCTAACTTTAATTAACTTTACTTCGCTTTAATTCACCGTTGGATATCGCAGTGCGAGCCGCGGCAGGTCCAGCGCCGGGAACGTGACGTCATCTCTTGATCATGTAGGTTTTGGTACTACCGGTTGTTAAGAGGGAGCTTCAGCTCGGGCCCAACTCCGACGCGGCCTATTCAAATACATGTAAAACGCAAAAAAGTTTTTCTGAGGTAACCCCTGGGCCGATATTAATGAAATTTATGGCACTTGAGAGAGAAAGTTAAAACCTAGTGGCTGTTGCAAGCGGAATTTCGATTTGGGGCCTGAATTTGTTAAGACCATTTTCAAAAATTCGAAAGCTTGAAAGAAATAGAAGCACGAAGTAATTCATAGCTCTGCATCAAGAACAGGTATCGCAGTTCTGTAAACGGCATCCATTAGATCATTGAAAACGGACAAATTAGGTACGTGATTTTATATCTTACGTGAATTTGTTACGTTGTGTACGAGTGTTCTGCAAAAGCTTTATTTTCATATTACTGAACTTTTTACATTCATGTGTAACACATCAGTTTTGTCCGCTTTAGATGTAGTATTAGATGCAATTCCCAGAATTGTGTTATAATTTTTAGTTGCTGAGTTACAGAGTTGTATACTTGATAGTTTCGATTTTTGAAAATTCTCGATTTTTGCCAATCTTTAATAAAATGTTTACGATGTAAATCAAAAATTCGAAACCAACAGTCACTAGATTTTAAGTATCTCTTTTAAATGCAACAAACTTCGTCAAATTTGATGCAGCGGTTGCAGAGAAAAACGAATTCTCCTTTTACATGTATTTAGATAGGAGCGCCGGAGCTAAAGCTTCCTCTTAACGCCGGACGCTCGCAGTATTTTCCGCTACATGGGGCATATAATGCTTTCGCATTAAAGGTCGGTTGGAAGACTGGTGGCGAAAATGTACCAAAGACACAGAATGAAGGTAACATTGCTATTCTAGGGCACTAAAATATATACTTTAAGATTCGATGGTTTGTTAGCACGAACCGAGGACCCTAAGGCAGATAATAGACACAGCAGAAAGGTGAAAAGAACGTCCTTGGTGGTACCAGTCAATACCACGTTTTTCAGAGCGGATGCTTAAATCAGTCTATTTGAATAGCCATCTATAAGTCATAATGAAATTGCGAATACAAAAAAACATAGACGGAGACGGGATCCGGCATCCTGTGCCTCTCCATCTTTTTCCGTTTGCAAGAACCACCTCATTCTGCGATGCTGAAGAATGCCCGACACACCTATGTGCGACTCGCATGATGAGACGCCAAGAGATGATCGGACATACCCTATACGACGCTATAAGACGCCCAGTGCCTCTCACTTCGAGCCGCGTTAAACCGGCTCGGCTCAAGACCGTACTCAATTGCAAAAACTATACTGAGCCGTAACCAACGAATGCCGCTGGCGCGGAAAGCAAAGCACGCATTATTGCAGTTGCCCAGATCGACTGGTCTCAAGAACCGTTGCACAAATGTGTTGTGCATATTTTTATGTGCACGCAGTTCTTCCTCTGCCTCTTCGTTCTCTTTTCATTCCCTTATTGCCTCCCGTGCGTATAGAGTAATAAATCTGGAGCGCGTCCGTTTGACCTTCCCACCTTTCTTTCCCTCACTTGATCTTGCGCAGTCTGCTCTCTTAAAAGCGCAGTTTGCTACGTTAAAGGGCGCGCAACTTGAATGCTCCCTGTTCGTAAAGCCACGCTTGCGTAACTCAGTTGTTATCGAGGCAAGCCATTCGTGCTTCGTGCAGCAGTACCTCATGTGCATGCCTCTGATATACGCTTTGTAACTCTCAGAATCCTGTAGAAAACAATGCATAATATTTATTTTTCTTCTTCGAAGCTGACACTGTAAGACTGAACCATTTATAATAATCAGTGACTGAGAACGAGACATGCAAATACTCCATTGCATGATAACTGATAAGGAATATGATGGTGATGCATGGTGTTTCTTTTCTTTTTTTTTTTTTGGCGCGAGGGCCAGGGAGGGTCAATGAGCGCCAAGAAATAGTATGGGGAAGTCGATGATGCGGTGAATGACAAGTGTCAAATGTAACGAGGCTGCATATATAGGCCTAAAATATTCCCTCTAAGTTATATAATATATACTAGTATTAAAATAATGTCAAAAACGAGTGATGATAGCGGTGACGGTAAAATATACTATAGAAAGAAATAACAAGAAAATACTGCGTCCCTTCCAGTAGCACTAGCGCCTCACTGAAACCCTTGGGCATAAGGGCCTGGAGGCACGTGCTCTACCCAAAACAGTACGCTCGCAACAGTACCCGCTAGATAGAGGGACGGCTACGAATATCTCGGGCTAATGGCATATAGCACAACATCATTTAAAAGTTAAGAAGTGCGTTGGTCTCAAACAAAGTTTCTGGGACACGAAATAATGTCGGATCTAGGGAATATGTAGTTTGTATACTAAAGGAAAGTGCTTTTTTCGTTCTGCTTCTGCCTCCCGGAACTCCAGAAAGACGCGGAGTATGGTCAGCCTTTCGCCACATCTGCCACAGAGGGGAGGTTCAGCGCCAGTCAAAAGGTATGAATGGGCACCATATGTGTGACCCATTCTGAGGCGCCAAAAGAGGACGTCAGATCGTCGTGACTTTGTTAATGATGGCTAGTTCTCTAAAAGTAGCTTAATTACATTACTTATTAAATGTTTGCGCATCCCACAAGTGTTGCCAGTAGCTCCCGAGTTTTTTGCGTAGGAATGGCTTAAAGTCTGTGACAGGAACGGGTATGGACAGATTACAAGGTTTTGTTGTTGTGGAAGTAGGCATTTTATCTGCAAGCTCGTTGCCCTCTATACACCTGTGTCCGTGCACCCAGCATATTACAACCTGTTCGTTAGATGCATACGTATTGCAGAGCAATGAATAGAGGCCGTTGCTTACAGGATGTATTTCTGTTTTCGTAGCGATTATAAAGTTTTGACGACACTTAAGGAATCTTTGAATATAATGGTCTTTGGGAGCCTTGCTTTCTTAAAGTGTTCAATAGCCGATAGTATTACATTTAAAAAAATAAAATTATGGGGTTTTACGCGCCAAAACCACTTTCTGACTATGAAGCACGATAGTATTACATAAATTTATGCCTCGAAGGTACTGGTTTGAGGGAGTAGAGCGTCGGATTCTGCAAATAATGGGCCGACAGCCGCGTAAGTGACGCCGGCTTGTGACTTTGAAGCATCTGTGTAAAGCTCTGGGCAGGTGTACTTCAACTGGAGCTCCAGAAAGTGCATTTGTATGTGCACATCTGGAGTGTATTTTGTTACCTCAATATATGGTGTGTCACCTTCAACTGATAAAGAATAATTATCCATTTCTGGCTATCGAAGTCGCGACGCACCCTTGCCGATTTCTCTAGATTCGGTACAAGTGAATACTGGGACACTGCGGACCGCATAGCAACGACCTTACAGATGAAGCTGCGTGAAACACCCTAATTGATGGCATACTTGTTATCTTACCATTATCCGGACCCGACGCTCACTATCTTCTTACTGCTACTGTGCCGAGAGAGAGAGAGAGAACGAAAGGTAGAGACGTTATAGTCATGATCGCGCCCGATTGGTTACCATGCAGTTCGCGAAAGGGAAATGGGGAAAGAAAGATAAAGTGGAAGAACGAGTGGGTTCGTATAGTATAGTTGCCTTCTACAAGCGAGCGCGTCAGTGGCCATATGCTCAAGCGTTCTTCGCCCATGTCTTCGGCAAAGGTCCAGGATCTTTCCTTCCGAGAATGGTCCGTCGCATAAGCGGCTGAGACTAACTAGTACACAGAGCATATCGCTGAGATTCAAAGGATAGACAGTGGCATAGAATGTGCCCTGTATATTTTCGTCACACGTTCAAGAATTTCGTGCGGCGCTGTTCACCATTGTGATGAGAAATTAATAAGCATTTGTTAGTTCGGCGTCTATACCACACGCGACACAATAAAGTTATTTTATTTGTTTTACGAAAAGCCGTAGTCAAGGTCCACAAGCACGAGTTAGTGGAATCCAATGAGTTACATCGTCGAAGTGTGATTTGACGAGCAAGGGAGTAAACTTGCCCCGCTGCATCACTTCTCTACAGCGGTTATATACACGCATGGATATTGCTAGGCAGCCGAGCACGCACCTTCATCTGAGCTGTCATTGTCGACAGATGCCGTAGTGGCTCGTTAGGTATGTAAATGTCCGGCCTCGAGAGCTTCGTGGTGAGCATGCTCATTTTCATACACCAGCTACTGCACAGTTTGTAGGCCTACTTTGGGTGAGTGAAAACTTTATTCTAAATGTCCGGCGATTTGGGTGGGGTGGGGCCATTAGCACCCCAGCCTAGGTGACGGCCTCGAGTCCTTGGACTCGGGCGGCTTCCTCGGCGTGCCGGACGGCCCACAGTTGATCAGCGAGGTCGTGGCTGAGCAGGGGCCGCCTCCCAACGCGCCCCTCGGTTCGAGACTGCCATGTCTACCCCGTTCGTCGGGGACTCCTGCTGCTCGCTACCAGTGCACGCCCACAGCATGTGCTGCAGCGTGGCTCTGGCTACACACGCTTTACAATCGTCGGACGAATAAATGTCGGGGTAGCAGAGGTGAAGGATCACCGGGTTCGGATATGTGTGTGTCTGCAATTGCTCCAGGCAGCCGCCTGTTTTTTGTTTAATTTGGCGTGCGGTGGTGGGTATTTACATCTGTACAATCTGTAGTGATGCGTGATGTCTCTGAAAGAGATCATGCGATCTTCCCACGTCCACTCCCGCGTCGCTCTCGCGGTCGGCGAGACGTCGGAATTGCCGGCGGGTGCCGCGGCTCAGCACGTAAGTTCTCGAGCCGCGGCATGGGCCGTTTCGTTTCCCGGGAGCAGAGGGTCCGTGTGGGCGGGGGTCCATACGACGAAATTTGCGGCAAATATTGCCATGTTGAATTTGGAGAATGCGGGCCGCTTCCCGGGAGATCCGGCCGCTAGCGTAGTTGCGTATCGCTACCTGCGAGTCGCTTATTGTCACCTCGGCGTCCGTGGTGGCTACCGCGAGGGCTATCGCTGCTTCCTCGGCCGCCTCCGTCTCTTCCATGCGTATCGTCGCGCTCGCGACTCAACTTCCGCTGTGGTCCATGATTGCGACCGCGAACCCACGTCGCCGCTCGTAAAGGCCGATCCACACGACGCACCAAGTTTGCGGGCCGATCGGTCACGTGATGCGACGTCACGGCCCGCCGTGGTCCGGTCCGGCGTAGAGCACATCCACACGGCGGACCGCCATAGCAGACGGCAGAGCAGACCAACCAGCTACACTGACGCTTTTTCGCGTTATCATTGTAATCATTCCGGCTCGAGTCCCACAAAGCCGGTAACTGCTCAACGAGGGATACAAAATAGAAAACCTCCTCGTCACTCCAAGAGGACACGGTGTTTTAAAAATATATCTGCTGCACGCACGTGTAGGTGGAACGGCGGACATGAAACGACTGGCTTTTGCTGAGCCGCAAACTAGATTGGATTTGGCTGAAGACACTCTGTTGCCGGACGACATTCGTTGGCTACGCCGAAATCGCTGCGGTTTGCATGCGGTACGTCCGCCACCAAAACTGTAGCGCGAAAAGCCTCGGCGATTTGTTGGACCATGAGGGCCGCGGTCTTGCGCGAGCCTACGGCGGTCTGCACGAACTGGTGACGTCCTATCACGTGATAAGAGCAATTTGGTCCGTCGTGCGGATCTTTTTATAGACTAGATTATAAAAAGCCTGGGTCTGTAGACTCTATAGAAAGTCTATGGATAGTCTATTGACTTATGACCATACACTTTTTATATACTATAAATGTCTGGATCTTCTATAGACTTACATAATAATAAAAACACGTTTGCAGACCAATATGTGCAGAATGTCTATAGACGAAAGTGTACAGTTCTACTTTTGTAGACTGAAGTCTATAGAATGTCTATAGATAAGGAGGAGGAGACAAAGGAGAGGAAAGACAGGGAGGTTAGCCAGTGTAGGTACCGGCTGGCTACCCTGTGCTGGGGAAAGGGGTAAAGGGAATAAAAGGAGAAAGAAGAAGAGGAGGAAAAAAAAATAAAAAAAATTAAATAAAAAAATATAAAAAAAAATTAAGAAAAAAAGGAAGATAGACACAGTAACGCGAAACTACGCGCTACAACGTTCAGAGGCGGTCGCACAATTCACATGTCCTTAAAAACTTCAACAAAGCCCTTAAGGCCTTGAGTGCCGAAGCCCGTCTGGACCAGTGTCCTAGAGCTTTTTCCTCAGTAAAGGGGCGATTGTCCAGTTTTGCGAGAGCGGTCACGAGCACTTTTCTTCGCACTGCGTAACGGGGACAGTCACAAAGGAGGTGTTCAATCGTCTCCTCGCAGCCGCAGGTGTCACAAGTAGGGCTGTCGGCCATTCCAATGCGGAATGAATAGGAGTTTGTGAATGCCACGCCGAGCCACAGGCGGCACAGAAGTGTTGCTTCCGCTCGTGGCAACCCTGGTGGTAGGCGGAGTTGCAGACGTGGATCCAATTTGTGGAGACGTGCGTTCGTGAATTCACTGGTGTTCCACAGATTCTGTGTAAGCTCGCGGGCGAGGGAGCGAAGACTTGTGGCTGCATCTGTTCTTGACAGCGGTATGGGTGTAATCTGGGCACCATCATGAGCCGACCGGGCAGCGTCATCCGCACTGTCATTTCCTGAAATTCCACAGTGACCCGGTATCCACTGGTAGATGATGTTGTGTCCCTTGTTGATTGCGTGATGGTGGAGTAGTCGGATGTCTGCGACTAGTTGCTCATTTGGTCCATGGTTGAAAGGGGACATCAGACACTGAAGAGCTGCCTTTGAGTCACATAAGATGGACCATGAATGTGATGATTTGTGAACAATAAACTCCAGAGCAGCACGGATAGCTGCGAGTTCTGCAGCCGTCGATGATGTAATGTGAGATGTCTTGAACTTGAGTGTGACGCACTCTGCGGGAATCACCACTGCTCCAGCTGAACTATTAGAGGATACAGAACCGTCTGTGTAAACGTGGATGCGTCCTCTGTGCTGTTCATGTAGCACTGAAAGCACGGTTTGTTTGAGGGCGAAAGTTGACATCTCCGTTTTCCTTTTGATACCGGGAATAACAAGAAGAGCCTGGAGTGGATGGAGGCACCACAGCGGTTGAGTTGGTCGTGCTGCAGGCGTGAAGTTCGACGGTAAAGTTCCATGGTTGGCGGCAATAATCTTGCTAAACGCTGAACGAGGTCGAGCGGCAGGAAGGGAGGCGAGATGATGCGATGGAAGTCGGGCGAAGTGCCTGATATGCATCCTTAAGGTGTCGACTTGAAGATACGTGTTGATGGGGTGGTCATGCGCGATGGCTATTGTTGCTGCCGTGGACGCACATCTGGGAAGACCAAGGCAAATTCGCAGAGCTTGAGCTTGTACAGATTGGAGGGCACGGAGGTTGGTCTTGCCGGTCCCACCCAGTACAGGTAAGCTATAGCGCAGGAGACCAAGGAACAGTGCGTTATAGAGTTGGAGCATCGCACTCACAGACGCACCCCATGACTTTCCCGCAAGAAATCTGAGCACGTGGGTTATCATGACTAATTTCCTTTTTAGGTAGGAGATATGAGTACTCCAGGAAAGGTCTCGATCGATTATCACTCCTAGAAAGCGGTGCGTCTTCTCGTAGGCAATTGGCTGTCCATTAATTCTGATAACGTACGGTTTCATTGCTTTACGCGTGAAAGCGACTATAGAGCACTTCTCGCAGGATAGGTCCAGACCTCGTGCTCGAAGATAACCTGATGTTAGTGTGGCCGCTTTTTGAAGTCTGGCGCGCACCTGAGGACGCGTCGCTCCTGATGACCAAATGCATATATCGTCTGCATAGATCGACACATGGATGGATTCTGGAAGGGTATGAACCAGGTCGATGAGCACCAGGTTAAATAGAGTGGGGCTCAAGACTCCGCCTTGTGGTACGCCTCGGTAGGTGTTGCGTTGTGATGACGCACCGTCCTCTGTTTGCACAAAGAATGACCTGTCCTTCAAGAAGCTGGATATCCACCGAAATACAAGGCCGCCGAGGCCGACATCACCCAAGGCGTCCAGGATGGCTTGATGGGTTACGTTGTCATATGCGCCTTTAACATCCAGGAACATCGCCGCTGAGAGTCTCCTGAGGCTTTTTTCGTGCTGAACAGACGAGACAAGATCTATGACGTTGTCTATAGAAGAGCGTCCGCGTCGAAAGCCTGCCATAGCGTCAGGATATAACTTGTAATGTTCTAGATACCACTCTAGACGCGTCAGCACCATCCTCTCCATCACCTTTCCCAGACAACTGGCCAGAGCAATGGGACGATAAGACGCCACGTCTAGGGGTGATTTACCTGGCTTGAGCAAAGGCACAAGGCGGCTAGACTTCCATGCAGCTGGAACTTCTCCTTCACGCCATGAATTATTGTACACGTCTAGAAGTGCATGCCGGGCTATGTGACCGAGGTTTCCAAGAGCTGTGTATGTCACCCCGTCAGGCCCAGGCGATGAGGAACGTCTGCACGCTGCCAACGCCGCCTGCAACTCCTCGATGGAAAACAAATTGTCCATACGAGAATCTCGCGAGATTGGAACATCACGGGGATCACGTGTAGCGAACGATGGCGGTAGACCAGCAACCTTGAAACAGAAGTCCTCCGCTACGTCGATCTCTCTGCGACCTTGATAGAGAGCCAAGCATTTGAAGGGGTGGCGTTGTTGCGGTGATGTTCGAAGACCACGCACTGTTCTCCAAATATGTGAGAGGGGTTTATGCGGATCAAGGGTATCACAGAAGGTTTTCCATCTTAGAGATTGCAGGGAGTTGATCCGACGCTGGATCTTCTTCTGTGTGCGTCTCGCCTCCCTTAGGTCGTAGATGGACTTGGTGCGCCTGTACCTTCTTTCCGCGCGACGGCGGATTGCTCGAAGCCGCTCCAATTCTGCTTCGAATTCAGAAAATTTAGGAATAGGCCTAAAAGATCTTGTGGCTTCTTGAGCAGCGGCGTTAATTAGCTTCTCGATGTTGCCAGGCAGACAA
The DNA here is from genome assembly GCF_023375885.2 of Dermacentor andersoni. Classification (NCBI taxonomy): domain Eukaryota; kingdom Metazoa; phylum Arthropoda; class Arachnida; order Ixodida; family Ixodidae; genus Dermacentor; species Dermacentor andersoni. The sequence goes on along the minus strand of NC_092814.1, from coordinate 110,535,022 downwards.
TCCTGGATCTCTTGGCTATTCTTCTCCATGAGCAACGTGTATTTAGGCCAGTCGATGTGATGAAGAACTGTAGTAGAGTGTGACTTGCGTATGCCGTCGATTTTAACATATGTTGGGACGTGGTCACTACCATGCGTTTCGTTGTCCGTGAACCATTTCACACTGGCACTGAGGCATCTTGAAACAAAAGTCAAGTCCAGGCAGCTGCTGTATGTCAATCCCCGCAGAAAGGTGGGACTGCCATCATTTAGGCAGCAGAGCTCATGATCCGACGCGAAGGATAGTACACGTCTTCCTCGACAGTCCATCTTTAAGCTTCCCCATAGCGGATGATGCGCATTGAAGTCGCCGGTAATAACCCATGGTCCAGGTGTCGCTGTTAAAATTGTACTTAGCCTTGCGCTGTCAAATCGACTCGAAGGTGAAATGTAGGCACCTATGAGCGTGAGTGCGACGTTCTTGCATTTTATAGTCAAACACACATACTGATTGTCGTCATCAGGTGCCACTGGGTGTAAAACATATGTGAAATCACATCTGATATAAACGATGACTTTGCTGCGGTCGGTACAGGTGGCAGACATGAAAGCTTCATATCCTGATAGGCGGATGGCGCTCTCGACGTTTGGTTCACAAAGGACGATTATTGGAAATTTGTTCTTAAAAACAAACGGACGAAAGTCCGAAATGCGCGATTTAATGCCTCTGACATTCCATTGGAAGATAGACGCTTCCTTGACTTCTCTAAGGAACGAATGTAGAGGAGCAGCCATGGTGCTTCTCAAGACCGGACAGTACCGGATACAGGGCATCCAGTATTTGAAGTGCGCCTCGAGCCGCCGGAGTGTGTATGGCGGTCAGTAGTGCTCGTAGCGTGTTCATAAGGGCCCTTATCATGGTGACAACTTGTTTGTCGTTGTCTTGGTTGCTGCCAGAAGGTGAAGCATGATTCGGCGAGCGTGCAACATCTTGTCGCTCCGCTGGTGGATCTAGCCGTGGCAATGGCGGCCACTCCTCGCTTGAGGCAATGATATTGGAGACTTTCTGCTGAGGAATCTCATTGCTGCTATTGCTAGTTGTATGCGTAAGTTTCTGGACTGTCAGTGGACGCGGTGCATCCTTAGCAATAGCAGTGGGTTTCCTAGATCTCCCACGACGTGAGCGTCGACGTCGCACCTTAGCGGCAGCCTCCCTGTGCGAGGAACCATCCCTGACCATTTGCCTCAAGACTTTCGCCTCATTTTTCACATGTGGGCAATTCTTCGAAGTTGCATCGTGAGAGCCCTGACAATTGGCGCACTTTTGGTTTTCTGCACGACAGGCGTCGGAGTTGTGCGACCCAGAGCACCGTGAGCACACGGCAGCGTTTGTGCAAACCGCACTAACGTGCCCTATCCTTTGACATTTCCTGCACTGAAGCGGCTTTGGCACAAAAGGCCGTACAACGTGTCGGAAGTGACCGACCTTGACGTGGGACGGTAGGCTGTCTCCTTTGAAAGTTAACTTGACACACTTCGAGTTTCCCAAGCGACGGGCTTGCAATATGGCAATTCCCTCTGTCGCCGGCTTGATGAGTATATGCAGGTCACCATCGCTTATGGAATTATCTACGTCATACACAACGCCGGCCGTAGAGTCGTGATGGTCTTGTTTATAGCAGCGTACGTTGATGCTATCCAGCACCTTAACGTTGCTCAGAATGTCTAGCGCGCTGCGGTTTGTGACATCTATAGCGAGGATGTTCTTACGGGCGTTGATCCTTATATCTTTGATCTGACCCGGAACAAGTGCCTCGAGTGATACAGATGTGGCTTGACGGTTGATCCGGTTTAGATTGTCGCTAGCAGCCACAGGCATATATAAGATGGTGAGGTCTGATGGCTTTCGCGGCGGGATCACAGTTGCCTTACTTGAGGAAGGAGACGTCCTGACGAGTCTTCTCTTTGCTTTGTGCTTCACTACGGGCACGAAGTCGCTGTCATCCGAGGTTTCATCACTGGTTCCTGAGTAGATCACAGTGTCCTCGCTGTAGGTGTCACTCGGGCGACTAGACCGCTTTCTCGGTGCGGTCGCTGTTGACGTACAAGGACCAGGAACCTCTCCAGGCGACTCCACGTCCATCGCCGTAGTTAAGGGAGTGGCGTCTCCCACAAAGTAGCTTCAAATTCTCAGAGACAAAAAGGCAGCGTTCCACACAGGACACTTCGTCGTCGTCTCCTCTATAGATAAAGATCTATACACTACCTATGGAGAAATTTCTATAGAGTGTCTATAGACATTTCTTTAGACTAGTCTAAAATGTCTGAGTCAACAGACGCTCTATAGACAGTCTATAGATTAATGAAAATCCACGTTTGTAGACAAATGTCTGCGGAACGTCTACAGACAAAAGTGTATAGGGTTATACAGTTCTACATTTATAGACTGGAGTCTATGGAATGTCTATATACAAATGTCTATAGATAGTCTAAAGACATTTGCTTATAGACTTCAGTCTACAAAAATAGAACTCTATACAGTAGTTCTACTTTTGTAGACTGAAATCAATAAATGTCTATAAGCAAATGTCTATAGACTATCTATATACATTTGTCTATAGACATTCTATAGACTTCAGTCTATAAAAGCAGAACTGTATATTCCTATACACTTTTCTCTAAATACGTTCTGCAGACATTTGTGTACAAACATGAATTTTCATTAATCTAAGACAGTTTATAGAGTGTCTACAGACTCGCACATTTTTTAGAGTAGTCTACAAAAAGTGTAAGGTCATAAGTCCATAGACTGTCTGTAGACAATTCCTGCAGATCAGTCTATGGCTAATCCACAGACCTTAGCCTTACACTATTTTTCGATTATTGGCAATACAGGGTGTCCGAGCTATCATAACTTCAGTGAAGCTGTTCAACGAAGAATAATGTAAGACAGGACGGTGCAGTAAGATCCGAATTGAAGACTTATGGTGTTCAGCCGTCAGAGATCTGACATATAGGTCGTTTTATAATAGTATATCTTGCACCGTGTTCTTTTTAAGTATTGTATTTTCATTGTCCAGATTGGCTAAAATAGCCTGGATCGACACCCTATATAAACCACACATTTTGCCAAATACGTTTCGATTATATATAAGCACTCGCTGCTGGGGTTGTTAATAAGCAGTCTATTGGAAATGTCTATAAATATGTACTGCATCCAGCATGCATATGGGAACATACCCAGGGAACTGTGCATAGAAAATCATTCATGCGGATGGAAGCAGTCGAAAAATCTCAAATGCATGTAGCCGTGAATCTTTATGGCAAGACTGCATGAGTGCACGAGCACATTTAAGAAATATTACAATTGCATGCAATGCATCCGGTTGAACTAAATCTGCTAGCTATCTGCTATCTACAAGTTAGTTTACATTTCTGTGTACATATGGCGGCAAAAATGTTTTGAATGCATATTATGTATGTTCACGTGTTGCTTCTCATCTGCATTTATGCATTAATGTCGATAGTTTAATAATGCTCGTGAACCAGGTGCACTCTCATATGTTGCATAAACTAAACAAAATTGAAGCAATTCCACTAGTGCTGAATCATGCAATGCAGAAAAGAAAACAAGTGCACCATCATTGAATTATCTCTTTTTATTGCGCGCTATATTAATTTTCTTAAAATGCAGGTCTTACGCTATGATCGAAAGAGGGTATGTACAGATTTACGCACTACTTCCCCTTGGCAAGCAAGGCCGCCAAGCCGGCCTTGACCTTCGTGTCATATGTTCCAAAGATGCTGCAAGTGTATGCTGCAAATAAGTAGATGCAACAATGTGAGGCAAAAATAACATTTGTGCATTCTTGGTATGTTCATTAAGCAGCTTCATATATTTACTCAAACCATTTAAGTCAATACTCAGTGTGGTTTAAGTATGAGTAATGGCTGCTTGTGAATACAAAGCAGTACTATTATGCAATGTTTCATTTTATGGCATGATGAACAATTAAACAGTCCCACATGCTGCTGGTGCTACAGCAACAGTATGTTGCTTTTAAGAAAAGTTCATATATGACACATCATTGTAATTATCCCAAATGATATCTATATCAATTGCTGAAACAAGGTTACCGAGTTGGACTCTCTATGCATTTTTTGGCTGGTAATTAAATATGCCCGCGCAGACGGATATGCTCAGAAGAGTGACTGGAGTATTCACAGTATCATGCCAAAGATTGTAATTTATGTTCCTTAATACACATTTAAACGTCTTTCTCATACTCTTAAATGAATAGGTTATTTGCCATAACTTCAATAGAACGCAGATAGATTGATTGTATTGATGTGGTCACTTAGTTTCTTAGAGATAATGAGGCCTCTTGGGCACGCTAACACGTTTGCTAGTTAGGTATACGACATGAGCACCCGAAATACCACGCAAGCACTTTGTGTCATGGCACGACAGATGTGCACCTCCTAGGAAACAAAACTGAAACTACCTCGAATGAATCGAATGAATGCTATCACAGTAAATTAATTAAGGTGCTCTCAAACATGAGTAATTTTTCGAAGGTTTCGCGATTCAGGACTTTTAGTTAACGCAAAATAAAAATTAGCAAGAAATGCCATGTCAGTATGCTTTCATTTTTTTTTCAATAAATGGGACGAATTTGCCTCAACTTCTTGTGAGGTGAAACGTTTTAAAATATATTTAATAGAGAGATTCTCTGGAAACTTTGTATGACATTTAACAGGACAGCATACCTATGCGGACATTTTAAAATTCCCCGATCTTTTTCCAAGCCTTCCCTGGCTGTTTTCATGAAAATTCCCTATCAATCTATGACACATTCAGCTTAAGTGCAATAAAAAAAATATTGTGGTTTAATGCTGGCCAAGTACTGCCAGTCCATAATACTTAGATAAAACGAATAACACGTTAGTCACTTAACATGTAGTATTAGATTCAGCTGAATTGAATCCCTTGTTTAACAAACCTGCCAAGGGCTTGGGCAAGTTCGTAATTGATGGCCACACGAGCACATCACGTAAGACAAGGACACAGAGACACACACGTAATGCAAATGCAACAATGTGAAGGAAAACTATTCAATGAGTTATATTTACGGTTCAGTAATAGTTTTATATATAATTTGCTCTCGTCACTTATGTCTCTAGTTAACTTGGTTTACCTCTGACTAAAGACTACATGTCAATATGAATCAGTATCATTATGATGTTTCGTTATGTTACAGTATGATAAGCAGTTAGACAATCGTAATGGTCGCCGGTGCCAGCAACGGTACGTTTCGTTTCAAGACAGGTTCATGTGACACACCGTGTATTTATCAAAATAAAACAAATGCGAGAATCCCAATTGATTCCTATAATAATAACTGCTGAAACAAAGATACCCGGCTGGACTGTGCACATTTTTCGGGTGTTAATGCAATATGCGCGTGCTGAACGAACACGCTCAACATAGTGACTGCAGTTTTGAAAATCGCGTTAAGAATTGCAATTTATTTGCGCTTAGAACAGTCTGCAATGTCTCTTTTCCCATACTTCGGATGAATACATTTGCCACACTTTCTGTAGAATGCACATGAATGGGGGCGTATTGATAAGGTTACTTATCAGCTAAAGCATGTTACGATCTCTTAGGTGTGTTGATAAGGGTATAACAAGTGCAATGTCCACTAAATTATTTGAATAATCTTTGCGTTATCTACTAAGAAAAGACCACCAAATGGATAATCTGGGTCGTTTTTCTTTTGTACAGCGCATGTGGTATACAATCTGTCCAAGACGACGGCACTAAATGCAACAGTAATGAAAACCGGAGCACTTATTACGCACGACAAGGGCTTCATACCATGCACGGTTGCCACAATGCGAATCTGAGCCAGCAGCTGCCTAGTGATTAACAGCACGTAAACTGCATAACGCCGAAGCATCGAAAGGCGCTTAACACTTTTCAAAGAGCCCGAAAGATAACTTCTGCTCCTAAACTGTTTATAAAAGAGTAAAAAAAAAAAGAAATCTTGCAGCTATCGTCAAACGCAATGCCTTCAGTTTGAAACGTGTAAAGGTGCTTCCCCTAGCGACTAATTTATTGTTCTCTAACTTTTTCGGCGAAGTTGCGAAGCTGCGAGTGAATGAGCTTATCGCAGGTTTCATGCTCCAAAAGCTTTTGTGGTTGCATATATTTAGATTGGGTGAATCTAGATATTTCTTCAAGTCTCGTGCTTTGCTTGCGGTAACTTCCCAAAATTATTTATATAGGTTGCCAGGTACCTTAAGAATACTGCTACTCTTAAACTATACGAAAACAGCAGCGCGCACAGTGCTGATGCATGCGCCCCGCAAACACGGCCATTCATCCGAGTACGCTAGCATTTATTCAACTATACGTCTCTGTTTGAAAATTCTTCATGCTAACACAATTTAGAGATATAAACGTAAAGCGTGTCACGAGAATTTCACTAAACATGCGGCGCAGCATACATCGCGGCCGGATCGAGCGCCACGAAATGAGATCTACCACTGGCTGCTCAACACACAGAATCCCCTTAGTGGCAACTCAGTATCAAGGTAAAACATGGTGTATTTTCTCTTTTACGCACATCAGCTATCACGCCAAAATGAACAAGTGTGAGCGATCGTTTGCTGTAAAATATTCCGTATAGTAGAAGCGAGAACAAGAGCGCGTTATCAAATCATGAAAACGACAAACCGATACTATACCCAAGTCGCCTGCGCTACATGCAGCCGGTTCGCGCTAAGAAATGCGCTCACCTAATCATGATCTATTGACAGAAAACATATTTGCTAAAACATACCGTTCAGTGTAGTTGACGTGTGATGCCACAAATAATATACTCATACACAGACACCAAGGTTCAGGCAGACACCACACACCGCTACAAGCGTTTACGTGCCTGGCGCACTCGTTGAGAATTCAAATTGACGCGGACAGGTGGCGCACCGCCATTGCGCATGCGCAGGAGCTCTAGGTGCCGAGGGTGTGCTGGCTCCGAGAAGTCCTAGCCCCTTTTCCTATACTTTTTTTTTTCTCTTTCTGTCTCTTTGCACGCCATGCTCGCGGAATGGGTTGCTTTTATTTTCCGCTTTTTTTTTCATGGATGAAGGAAATTCACTGTAAAGTTGTATTACAAACGCTGTGGGCTATCGTATGAAACTGGAACGCACACATGGATGAAAGCACTGTTTGTAAAAGCCGTTACAGGGCCCTTCAGGCGCTTGCATTATCGCCAGTGACGATGAGTAATGCAGTGCATTTGTAGCATATCTTCCAGCGTACCGCCAAATGTGATACCCGCACATATGTTACTGAAAATTTTCTGTTCCGATGATAGGTCAAAGCAATCAGTACAGCAATGCCACTGGCCGCGCAGGCATACCACCTGTGAAAACCTGGGTGGGCACAGAGGATTTGGCACATATTTTAAGTGAATGAGAATGTAGTGCAGGCTATCAGTCAACGAAAAACCACCCGATGTTAGTGATGCAGCCGAGATATGAGGACAATGTGAAAGGTATCTGATAATCGGACGACACACAACGCGCACACCACATGCGCGACATCGGTTCATCGCACACTCACGAAGTCCGCGTTGTCAGCTAGAAAGATTACGAGTCTCTGTGCTGTAAGCTTGATGCCTGTTTGGAATCCACTTGTAGCTAAAGTTGGCGTTCATAACATCTGTTATCACAATTGGATCGGCGTTTTGCTTTCTTTATTCTACTGCAGCAAAAGTCATGTCATGACAACTGTGAAGACCGTCTTGGGATTGCCGAGAGCGACTACGTAGATCATATCATGTGGTCAACAAATGCGGAAGTATACACTATGTGTATACTAAACCCTACAAATAGGCTCTACAGCAATCTCAGCTGTATACGACTTCAGTGGCTTATATCAAACGCAGCTCCGTATTATCCACCGGTACCTGCGCTTGGTTACAGCTTACACGGGTTGGGCTGAGATTAACGACTTTTGTCTATAGTCAATCTATAGAAGGCATGTAAACCTGAAGCAATAAGGACTTAACAGTATCGGCTGTTTTCTACTTCATCTCACCCCTTACCACAAACGGTATACGGGCTGTTCGCACAAGTTCACATTACCTTTGGTAACGTCCCACCTATATGGCCTTCACCGGCGGTGATATAGGAAACCGTGGAAAATACTTCGAATTGCAAAGAAGTATACGGGGTCAATACAACAATGAAACCCCGGCCCTCAGTCATCAGCAGCTGCGAAGCAACTGACCACGGCGGCGGTCAGACCTGTGACGCAGCAGAGGGTGCTAAGAATCTCTGGATCCGGACAGGCCGCCATTGGAATCTGAACCTGGCAACGTTTAACGCTAGAACGTTATCTAGTGAGGCGAGTCTAGTAGTGCTATTGGATGAATTAGCGGGCATTAAATGAGATAATAGGGCTCAGTGAGGTTAGGAGGACAAATGAAGCATATACAGTGCTAAAAAGCGGGCACGTCCGGTGCTACCGGGGCTTAGCGGAGAGACGAGAACTAGGAGTCGGATTTCTGTTTAATAAGGATATAGCTGGTAACATACAGGAATTCTATAGCATTAACGAGAGGGTCGTAGGTCTTGTTGTGAAACTTACTAAGAGGTGCAAATTGAAGGTCGTACAGGTCTACGCGCCTACATCCAGTCATGATGACCAGCAAGTCGAAAGCTTCTATGAAGACGTGTAATCAGGGATGGGTAAAGTCAAAACAAAGTACACTATACTGATGGGTGACTTCAATGTCAGGGTAGGCAAGAAGCAGGCTGGAGACAAGTCAGTGGGCGAATATGGCATAGGTTCTATGAATAGCAGGGAGAGTTATTAGTTAGCAGAACGGAATAATTTGCGGATAATGAATACCTTCTTCCGCAAGCGGGATAACCGAAAGTGGACGTGGAGGAGCCCGAATGGTGAAACTAGAAAGGAAATAGACTTCATACTCTGGGCACTAACCTTGGCATAATACAAGATGTGGACGTGCTCGGCAAGGTGCGCTGCAGTGACTATAGGATAGTAAGAACTCCAATTAGCCTAGACTTGAGGAGAGATCGGAAGAAACGGGTACATCAGAAGACAATCAATGAGTTAGTGGTAAGAGGGAAAATAGATCAATTCCGGCTCATGCTAGAGAACAGGTATTCGGCTTTAACTCAGGAAGAGGACCTTAGTGTTGAAGCAATGAACGACAATCTTATGAGCATCATTAAGGAGTGTGCGATAGAAGTCGGTGGTACCTTCGTTAGACAGGATACCGGTAAGCTATCACAGGAGACGAAAAATCTGATTAAGACACGCCAATGTATGAGAGCCTCTAACCGTACAGCTAGAATAGAACTGGCAGAACTTTCCAAGGTAATCAACAAGCGTAAGATAGCTGACATAAGGAAGTATAATATGCATAGAATTGAGCATGCTCTCAGGAACGGAGGAAGCCTAAAAGCAGTGAAGAAGAAACTAGGAATAGGCAAGAATCAAATGTTAAGCGTTAAGAGACAAAGCGGCAACATTATTACTAATATGAATAAGATAGTTTTATTTATTTCATTTATTTGATACCTGCTTCGCCTTTGCAGGCATTACAGCAGGGGGATACATAAAAATAAGCATCATATTTGAGACCAATAAAGAAACTAATTACACAAAGCGCGGTAAAAAGCATCATTCGACACATTGGATACAATCATAGGCGGAAGATCATTCCACTCTCTTATACATCTAACAAAAAATGAATAGCGCAAGACGTCACCTTTAAAGGGAAATTCATTTACTTTGAGACTGGTCCCTTCTTTGGGATATATAGGACGGCTCTTGAATGTACAGTCGCGGTCAAAAATACGCGGCCCACGGCTCCAGTCGGCGGAGCGGCCGCGAGCCGCACCGCGGCGCTCGCGTCGGCGCTGCGAGAGTTTGCGCTCTGACGACAGGTATCTCCCTACGTATCGTCCGTATCCGTTACGTATCCGCCCGTTACGTATCGTCCGTTACGTATCCGCCCGAGAGCGAGGGAGATACCTGTCGTCAGAGCGCAAACTCTCGCAGCGCCGACGGGAGCGCCGCGGTGCGGCTCGCGGCCGCTCCGCCGACTGGAGCCGTGGGCCGCGTATTTTTGACCGCGACTGTACTTCTCCTTATTGATTCCAGTTTTAGAATGGTAGATCTTATGGAAAAATTTCAACCTGAGGTTTCGTCTACGATCTTTTCAAGTCTTCCCATTTAAGTTTACGTTTGCTTTCTCTCATGCTGAGTTGACGATCCCAAATACCTAGAACGAATCGCACTGCCCTATTCTGTATTTTTTCAAGCGTATCGGCCAGCTCTTTGCTATACGGATCCCTGAAAACCCATGCGTACTCTAACAATGAGCGCACATGAGTGAAATATAGTTGTTCTTTTAAATTAAATGGAAGTTCGCTGAAATTTCGTCTTAAAAAACCCAAAACACGTGCAGCCTTTACTTTGATGGGGTGAACGTGCTTAGTCCACCTCAAATCACTCGTTAAATAAAGTCCTAGATATTTATTTTCCCTGGCCATGCGTAATGTAGCGCTATTTATGGTATACGTATTCAACTGGTATGAACGTCTCCTTGTAAAGGTGACGTGAACACACTTTTTAACATTCAACGACATTTCTGAATGGGCACACCTGGATGATATTACATTCAAATCATGCTGCAGGTATTCTGAATCACGTTCATTCTCTATAGTCCTGTAAACTACACAGTCATCCGCGAACACTCTGAACGAAGATTTGAGGCCAATAGTAATATCATTTATATACATCAGAAACAAAAGACGGCCCAGAACTGAGCCCTGGGGAACTTCTGAGGTCACGGGAACATATCCGGAGGAACAACCGTTGAGAACTACCCACTGCTGTCTTAGAGAGAGATACTCGGCTATCCATGCAGTAACAGATTCATTCAGTTTATAGCCCCGTAATTTCCTAATAAGAAGGTCATGAGGAACAAGATCGAATGCTTTTTTGAAGTCCAAGAAAATACAGTCAACTACTTTACGCTTATTTATTGCTAGAGCCAAATCGTGCGTGAACTCAACAAGCTGCGTTGAGCAAGAAAAACCTTGCCGAACTCCGTGTTGACTAGGATGCAGAAGATTATGTTTAACCAAATGTGTCATTATACAACTATAAAGGACATGTTCAAATATTTTACATGGTATACTAGTTAACGACACCGGCCTGTAGTTCTCAACATCATTTCTTGGCCCATACTTATGAACAGGTGTAACACGTGCTAACTTCCAATCACAAGGTAGTGCTTTCTCAACTAAGCACTTCTGAAATAGACGGTGAAAGTACAACGATAACGTTGCCGAAGAGTTCCTTATTATCGCTGCTGGTATATCATCTGGGCCACACGCTTTAGCTGGTCTAACATTTTCTAACAATTTTCGAATACCAGGCACACTAAAAGTGACCTCAGGCATCACTTCTGCCTCAGTTGAAGAAACCATGTTAACAACGCGTGAAAAACTTTGACTAAACACGGACGAAAAATAATTGCTAAAGATGGCTGCCTTAGACGCATCATCGTCAACGATTGTGCGAGAATATTTTAGAGGAGGAATAGATGTATTTTCTTTACCATTGAGACGAACGTATTTCCAAAACTGTTTCGAGTCCTCCACTAGCTTCTTACCAAGACTCGAGAAGTAAGAATTCTTAGCTACTTTAGTTAGACTTTGAGCTGAAAAGAATGAAACTTAATTTTCACACTTGTTTTCCAAAGAATTTTTTTTACATTTTCTGTACATTCGCCTTATACGTCGCAGTAGAGAACGCAGCAGAGTGTTAAACCATGGTTTATCTCTAGTGCGTTTATTTGACAAGATTCGAATAGGAATGAAAGTATCACGCAGATCAAATAGTTTTTCTTTAAACACGTTTCATAACTGTTCAGTATTCAGTTCGACTGCTAGTGTATCAAAAGTGGGAAAATAGGTTTCAAATGCCGAATTAATTGCGTCATAATTTGCTCTAGTATACGCGTACACCTTTCTGGCAGCTTTTTTGGGAACAGATGTAGTCTCAATATTTACATCAGCCACAACTATATTGTGGTCGCTAACACCGGGTAAAACATGGACATTCGATACAATATTAGGCATATTACAAAGAAGTCAGTCAAGAACATGACCTGTACCGTCATTTCGAGATACCTCACGGACGTACTGTTTAAATGTGTACTCGTCCAGAATATAAAAAAAGTCGCATATAGTCGGCCTCCGGCAGTATACCTTGGTTCATTGCTTGACCAATTAATATGTGGAATATTAAGGTCACCCCCTATCAAAATATGATCCGCTTTAATTGTTTCAAGGCACTCAGACAATTTGAATAACTGTTCGAACATTGTGCTAGGAGGCCTATAATATGAACCAACTACGACACCTTTCCCATTCTGCAGCCGAATTCTACAAAAAACACATTCAATATCAGTAACAGAACAATCCAACAATATACTAGGTATATCTGAACTTACAAGTATCAACACCCCCTCCTCTTGCACTTCGGTCGCGACGAAAGCATTGATACCCAGGAGGAAAAAACTTCAGAATCCGCAATTGCAGAATCAAGCTACGACTCTGTGCCCAAAATGATTGAGGGTCGTATCGATCGAACCAACATAAAAAAATCGTCGATCTTGTTCTTTATGCTCTGACAGTTGATAACTATAACGATAAGCGGCTGCGCAACTCTAGGCGTACAAAGTGGTCATTGTTGGACAACGCACCCTGTGGCGCTACCTACTTGACACCGTTTGCCGTCTAAGTGCAGCGTAACGAACTTTAAAATAACCTTCTTTCCTTGCTGCTTATGCTCCCTTGCAAACTCCCACAATTTCTTTCTCTTGTCCCGAACAAAACGCGAAAAATCTTCCGATATGCTATAATCTGTTTCCTTTAACTTATGTGCTCTTGACAGCACAGATTGACGAGCCTTAAAAGAAGAAAATCTAACAATTATTGGACGTGGTATGCCTTCACGATACGGCCCTATTTGATGCACACGTCCAATGCTGACATCAGTAAGTTCAAGCATTGAGGCACACAAAATCCTCAGATTTTAAAGCTGTCTCAGCTGCAACTGCGTCCGTAAAACCATAAAATACCAAATTGTTGCGTCGTTCCCTATTTTCAGCGTCGTCAATCTTTTTGTTAATTGTCGCCAGTACTTCGCGATCCTGGCGCTGCTGAACTTCAATAGCTGTTAAAGCAGTACTCATGCCATCAATTTTCGCAGCTTTAAGTTCCAACGAAAGAAAACGAGCTTTCAAATCTGTTACATCAAGAGTGAGCTTATTCTGTTTTTCTTCCATGGACGTTAGTTTTGCCATGATAGCATTTTGCCCTTCAAGCAACTGCGCAAGCAGTTGTTCAGTAGGCCCTGGATTTAATTCTATATCCCCTCCACACAATAATAAAAGCAGCAGGTAGAAGGCGGGTCTCCGAAAAAGAGCAAATTTTCGTTTGTTTTGTGCCTTTGTCCGGGCAGTTCCGGATGGACGAGAGCATAGTACGGTAAACAAAGTTTGGGGTGGAACCGGCAAAACAAGATACTGCCGCTTTAGACAATTAGTGACCGGACCAACCTGCGTAACCAGAAGAAAACCGGTAAGCGCTCCCGCCATGTCGCCGGTTCCACGCCTCGCCGACGAAGTGCCGCTACGATGAATTTGTAGCCGTAAGTCACCGCCGTTGCCGCCCAGTACACAGTGTTGCACACTCGAAGTAAAAAAAGTCCGTACTCGGCTGATACTTGGCACGTCCAGAAATCCTCGCTTGACGAACATTGTAGTGCCACGGTCACATTCATCAAGCACACCTCGTCATCCGAAGTGGGCACTGAAGGGGCTCCTGCAAGCGATACGCTCGATGTGACGACCTGCGTAACCAGAAGAAAACCGGTAAGCGCTCCCGCCATGTCGCCGGTTCCACGCCCCACGCAGTTCAAATGGCTGAGGAGTTCTATGGAGATTTATACAGCACCAGTGGCACCAACGATGACAATGGAAGTGGTAATAGTCTAGAGGAATTTGACATCCCACAAGTAACGTCGGGAGAAGTAAAGAAAGCCTTGGGAGCTATGCAAAGGGGGAAGGCAGCTGGGGAGGATCAGGTAACAGCAGATTTGTTGAAGGAGGGTAGGCAGATTGTTCTAGAAAAAACTGGCCACCCTTATACGCAATGCCTCACGACCTCAAGCGTAGCGGAATCTTGGAAGAAAGCTAACATAATCTTAATCCATAAGAAAGGGGACACCAAAGACTTGAAAAATTATAGACCGATCAGCTTACTGTCCGTTGCCTACAAAGCATTTACTAAGGTAATCGCCAATAGAATCAGGAACACCTTAGACTTCTGTCAACTAAAGGACCAGGCAGGATTTCGTAAAGGCTACTCAACAATAGACCATAGTCACACTATCAATCAGGCGATAGAGAAATGTGTGGAATATAACCAACCCTTATATATAGCTTTCATTGATTACGAGAAAGCGTTTGATTCAGTCGAAACCTCAGCAGTCATGGAGGCATTACGAAATCAGGGTGTAGATGAGCCGTTTGTAAAAATACTGAAAGATATCTACAGCGGCTCCACAGCCACCGTAGTCCTCCATAAAGAAAGCAACAAAATCCCAATAAAGAAAGGCGTCAGACAGGGAGATACGGTCTCCCCAATGCTATTCACAGCGTGTTTACAGGAAGTATTCAGAGACCTGGATTGGGAAGAATTGGGGATAAGAGTTAATGGAGAATACCTTAGTAACTTGCAATTCGCTGATGATATTGCCTTGCTTAGTAACTCAGGGGAGCAATAGCAATGCACGCTCATTGACATAGACATGCAAAGCAGAAGGGTGGGTCTAAAAATTAATCTGCAGAAAACTAAAGTAATGTTTAACAAACTCGGAAGAGAACAGCAGTTTACGATAGGTAGCGAGGCACTGGAAGTGGTAAGGGAAGACATCTACTTAGGGCAGGTAGTGACGGCAGATCCGGATCATGAGACTGAAATAATCAGAAGAATAAGAATGGGCTGGGGTGCGTTTGGCAGGCATTCTCAGATCATGAACAGCAGGTTGCCATTATCCCTCAAGAGAAAAGTGTATAACAGCTGTGTCTTACCAGTACTTACCTACGGGGCAGAAACCTGGAGGCTTGCGAAAAGGGTTCTACTTAAATTGAGGACGACACAACGAGCTATGGAACGAATAATGATGGGTGTAACGTTAAGGGGGATAAGAAGAGAGCAGATTGGGTGAGGGAACAAACGCGAGTTAACGATATCTTAGTTGAAATCAAGAAAAAGAAATTGGCATTGGCACGGAATTTAATGATGAAGGAAGATAACCTATGGTCATTAAGGGTTACGGACTGGATTCCAAGAGAAGGGAAGCGTAGCAGGGGGCGACGGACAGTTAGGTGGGCGGATGAGGTTAAGAAGTTTGCAGGGACAATATGGCCACGATAAGTACATCACCGGGGTAGTTGGAAAAGTATGGGAGAGGCCTTTGCCCTGCAGTGGGCGTAGCCAGGATGATGATGGTGATGATGGTGATGATGATGATGATCATTATGATGATGCGGAGTGTTTCACTTATTTTGAGCCAGACATTAAAATATGCAAATGCTACGTAGCTGGAGAGAACCAAGGTAATGTTGTTTGCGTCGCTTGGAGATACTCAGATTATTTTTCTGCATTCCACCTGATTAGATAAGTAGTGTTAATTAATTTCTCAATAATTATAATTATATAAAATGTATATAAAATATAAACGATAGAACTGTAGAGCAACATGAGAAACACCCGATACTGCTTTCTGTTGCTCAACACACATAAATATGTGCATGCGTGCGTGCGTGCGCGTGTGTGTACGTGTTTGTGTGTTTGTGAAGAACTACGTAAACTAGGAATAGACAAAAAGAAATGCGCACCTTATCAACTTTTATCTATAGACAGTCTATAACCCGGGAGTAGACAAATATAATCAGCACCTCATCGACTCTCATTTATAGACAGCCTATAGACAAACAATCTATAAGGATAAATGGAGACTGTATCGAATTTAGTCTACAGGTAATCTATAGGGCGGAAGTAGAGAAAAAGAAACAAGCATCATATCGACTTCTTTCTATAGATCAACTATAGAATGGGAGTAGACAAAAAGAAATAGAAACCGTATCAACTTTTCTCTATAGACAATATATAAACCTGGAGTAGACAAAAGGAAATAGAAACTTTATCGACTCTCGTCTATAGTCAGTCTATAGACAAAGAATGGACAGAAGTAAATAGAGACTATATCGATTTTCGTCTATAGGTATTCTATAGAGGGGAAGTAAACAAAAAGAAACAAACGCTATATCGACTTTTTTCTATAAACCGTCTATAGAATTCGAGTAGACAAAAAGAAATAGTAAATTTATCGACTCTCGTCTATAGACAGTCTATAGACGAAGAATGGACAAAAGTAAATAGAGATTGTATTGACTTTAGTCTATAGGCAGTCTGTAGAGGGGAAATAGACAAAAAGAAACAAAAATCTTATCGACCTTTTTCTATGGACCGTCTATAGAATGTTAGTAGACAAAAAGAAATAAAAACCTTATTGACTTTCGTCTATAGACAGTCTATAGACTTTGTATCAACAAAATGCCAAATCTATAGAAAGGCAAGGTCGTCTATATAAAGTACTTTCTATAGACAGTCTAAACTCATTTTTTTAAGGGTATAGCCGCGTGGTAGTGAAATATTGTGACTGGCTACAACAGCACAGAACGTTGCATGTGACTTAACGTGCTGTAAAAATAAAATGAACAATTAGTAGTGCGATGGTAGTCGTGAAAAGTGTCGAATGTGCGCTCGAAGCGGCTTAACGGCGATATGGTTCGCGCTATCTGTGCAATGGAAATTGTTGCAGCTGTAGAAGCACAGGAGTACGTACTTTTGGGCTTGTTGATCTGATACTGGTATTGGGACCACAGCGCTTGCGCTTAAGTGACGCAGACATAGATGGAAAGCGCACCCTCCTTATCTGTTTATTATCTGGCTCCGCGTCAGTTAAGCGCAATGATACTGATGTCCATGTCGAAGCACATACAGGAGGTCACAAAATGTCGGAAGTGCTTGGGCTTCAATGCGCTTTATAGTGTGCGGAGGTTCACATGCAATGGACAAGGCAGGAAGTCTGCCGCACAGAAATCCGATAAAGAATTCTATTTATTTATTTATTTATTTATTTATTTATTTATTTATAAGTACCTTACAGAGCCCTCGTGGGGTATAGTGTAAGGGGGGCAGTAGAGTAAATACATACATAAAGACTGAAATACAATAACACCTTAACAAAATAAAACGTCGATTAATGCAGAAATATGCGCATGAACCCAACAACTTAACAAGATCGACTATAAAAGCAAGGGAGTAAGAATAACATTCAAAGTTGAAAAAACAAAAACGAAAACGCAAGAACGAACAAAAAAACAATTTTAACTCAGCGGCAACAGCGCTACGGAGAATAAAGACAACTGAAAATAGATCATTATCACGTAAAAAAGAAAGAAAGAAGGCAGACGTATCGGCAACAGTACTATAGGCAAGGGTAATGGTGAAAGTGGCAAATTCGAAGCATCAGATTGTGGAGCATAGATATTTTTTAAGATTATCGCAAAACTTTACGTGATCTAGCTCTGATGCGACGCTTTGAGGGACGGTCATTCCACAGACGGATAGCTCGTGGAAGAGCCGATAAGTTAAATGCAACAGTACCACCGTACATGCGCGCTAAGCCAAAGTTGTTATGCAGTCTGCGTAAAGTTCGATGAGCTAGATTAAGGTTTACAGAGGACGTCATACTGGTGTCAATGAATTTGTGAAATAGTGGAAAGAGAGGAAAGAGAGGAATGTCACGACGAATAATTAATGGCTCAAGTTAAAAGTCATATTTAATTTGTGTTATGCTGGATGAGTGTCTGTAATCATGTGTTATCTGTAATCATGTGAACCGACTGGTTCTGTTCTTAATGGCTTCTAACATATTGATCAGATATTGTTGATACGGGACCAAATTGAGGAGGCCAACTAAAGTTGAGGGCAAATTAAAGAGAGAAAAGCCTGTTTATGTACAATGGATAATTATGCAGGTTACGGCGTAGATAACCTAATGACCTTGATGCGTTAACACATACGGAAGTGATATGCGCGGACCAAGAAAGATTAGGGGTTAGGTTTGTGCTTAGGTACTTGTACTGTTTAGCACGTTTCACAGTGTTGTTGCCAATTTTATATAGGCCGCTAAAGTTACGAAGTTTACGGTTAAAAGTGATTAGTTCGCACTTAGAAACGTTTAAAGTCATTTACCAGGTCTTAAATCACTCATCAATACATTCAAGGTCCTAGTGCAACATAGAGCGCAAAAGTAGTCCCCGTAATATTCCTGCGAGAAACTTGAACAGGTAATGAACGCAAATGAGAAACCAACCTACGGACTCCGAATGAGATCGCGGTCAATAATAACGCCTAAATACTTCTAGGTTTCCCTGTACGCAACTGGTTGACCCTGAATGTCGCAGGGCAGAAAAAAGAACTGCTGCTTGCTGACATGTAAATGTTACTAATTTACTTTTTTTTTTTTTGTGTGTGTAAAGGCATTCAAGTTTTGTCTGCGAAAGTACGCAGATGTCAGGGTTGCTGCCTTCTAGATTCTGACGCGCGCTTGAGGTCTTACCATTCCGGAAGTTCATATGATGATGTTAACGGCGTACAGCGAGATATTAGCCGTGTCTGTTATGGTGGATTCGGCGAAACCAACGAAAGCCAATTGAAAAGAATGGGGCTCCAAAATTCCGTCTTGCGGGACACATCACTACTGGGAAAAATTCCAGCCGAAACTAAACTTATCTTCGAAGGACTGTCGACGTTAATGCCATTAGCATTGAACCAATGTAGCGACACAAATTATTGCCGCCGGGGAAACGCGTCATGTACGAGGCGTGTACTGCAGTCGACCTCCCATCTGGTGCTTCCCTCTAGACACGCTGCGCCATCTGGCGGTGCCGCCGCAAAGTCCACGCATGGCGCGCGTTTAAATATGTACGCAGACAAGATTGCCTGTGTGTAGCACCGGAGTAATTTTAAAGATTAATTTTTTTTGTCATTGAAGACGCCACATTCCCAATGACCTAAGTTGGCGAGAAATGAGTTAGATACAGACATACATACCCCGAACTAGGTGAGGTTCTCATAGAATACTAATCGCATTAAAACATGTTCGACGGTTGGTTGCGAACCCGGTTCCCTCAACAGTAGACGGATGCTCTACCCATTAGACTGCGGACTACTCAGTGACCCAAGTTGGCGTGAGAGACCGCAAACTGGGGGAAGTTCCCAAGGAATGCTAATCACATTAAAGAATGCCTAGTTCTCGGGCCATGTTAAGCGGAAATAAAAATGGTCCACTCCGAGAGATAGCAGCACCGAATGACGTGATATCTCATTTCAGCAGCCTCAATGGCGCATCCACAACTGTGTTATGGGTTATTGCGTTTGACAGTGCTTTGTCATAAGAGTGAAAAGACAAATACTTATACTTGCAAACCTAGTTATTGACCGATTTTTGGCATTACGACTCACTTGCTTGGAGTAGTCTTAGACGTTCTTTCTTTCGGGGGGTGGGGGGGACAAACATTGCGACTGACTCATTCATTAGTTACAAGCACGCGACTTTCAATTACCAGGCCCACGTATCTTTCTTTCTTTTTCCTTCTTCTTTCGAAAAATCTTGTAGTTAAAAAACAAATAAATCTGCGCATTTCGATGACTGACCTTTGAAAACATCATAAGGAAGACATTATGTGTGAAAAAATAAATGAAAGCAAACTATTGCGTGAGACCGCTTCTGGCCTGGACGGCGCACTGAGAGCCGCGTCACATGTTTCCGGTCATTATAATTTTTTTTTACAAGAGATGCAGAGTGATTAGAAATACAGAATGTCATAATTCGTGTTTCTTTTACGGCATCCAGCTATGGCCGTTTCTTTAGACTGACAGATGACTCTCTAAAAGAACAGCCGTAATAACGAAGCCATGAAAAAAGAAAACGAAAACAAAGGCGAGGGGGCGGGGGGGGGGGGTGTACTTGGGGGATGTAAGGAAATAAATTGTAGGAATACGTGACTTGTTGCTCAAATTCAAAGGCGCTCATCTAACGCATACGTTTCGTTTCGCAGTTTATATGTCATGCAACACACGTCCAACTGCGGCGCTTTGCGCTGATTTTTTTTTTTTTTTTTTTTGCGTCCTTGCATGACGGTTAACCTGACCTCCGACGCACGTAACGAATGTGCCTGCCGCAATAAAGAGCGCACTATGGTCTTCGACGAATTCAAAGGGCATTCGACCAAACCAGAGAGTTCAATGCTGAATTCATGTCGGTAAATTTCTCCTCTCCACTGATTGAATGGGGAAATAGAGGGGAAGTGACTGGAGGGACAGAGACAGCTTACGTCTCTTGAAGCTGTCAGTAGTGGGCTAACAAGCGCCCACTGTCCGCCCCAGGGGCTAGTGAACTATATAAACACTGCCAAGGAAATCGGGGTCATAATACTAGAAGGATTTGGATTGCAATTATTGGTGTGTACTTAGCGGAAAGAGGTAAACAGCGCTTGTCATTGTACCTCCCTCCTGCTAACCACAGACCTAACCTCCCGCACGTCGGTGATTTGCGCTGCATTCACGCCATAGAAGAATTCCTTTCACTCCATTCTATTCTTCTTCTTTTTTTTTCATTATGCAACATTCACGGCCAGCCGATCAAGCTGATAGCGTTGGCGGAGCGCAACACAGCTAGACTCCGTAACTACATGGGCCTTAATTAACTCGCTGTTACCCTCAGTGATATAAAGCGTAGAGAGGGCTGCGGTCTTCAGTCACGCTTACAGCCTCCCCGAGATGCAGCGTATACCCTCAGATAATTCGCGAATTTTATAACCACTGTTCACTTCATCCTACCACTTTTGAGAACACTTACAATTTTTTTTTTCTTGCGTTGAATTGCGTGGAGGCTCAGCCGGCATCGTTGTATCACATCTTGGAAATATATATATATATATATATATATATATATATATATATATTTGGATGCCCAACCAGTATTTAGTTTATTATTATTATATTATTATTTTTAATATTTGTTTATAGAATTTACTTATTTATTTATTTATTTTTACCGGTGAGCGTTCTTGCGCATACTTAAGCAAAAAAAAAAAAGACAGTACAAAACGATAAGGAAATAGGTTTCACAAGGTGTAAAGTGTTTCAAGGAAGCTTCAGCAACAAAAGAAAATGTGTCTTACATGCAACACTTTCTGCGGTCAAGCTTTTGTGATAGTGAAACCAAGGCGCGATTCATTGATATTATATGCAATTTTCATAGCAACGAATCCCTCCTCCTCGCGTTACCGAGAAGCGTGCAGAAATTCGCGACAGTGTGCCGGAAGAACTAGAAGTGAGAGCCTTCATTCTGCGACCATTTTCCTTTTCTTTTTGGCAAACGTGCAGGATCATGTTTCGTTCGGTTTATTTCGTTCGGTTTCGTTCGGCCTTTGATTCAGAGAAATACGCTGGACGAGAACAGCCGCGTGGTTCTAGTCGTCCAAGTGCGGGGGGGGGGGGGGGCACGGGGAAGACGAATGGCCAGCTTTGCCCTCAGCCGGGTCGCGCCGAATCCGCGCGTTGCGCCAGGTCGCCGCCGCCTTTGGCCCGGAGAAAGCGCCGCCGCCAAATGCACGCGGGCGCCCTCGGCCTCCGCAGGTGTTGCGCGCGGCCGGCTCGGGTAGAGGGTCGCGCGGCGACTGCTCAGCTGGCGCCGAGGCGTTCGCCGCCGCCAGCGACGGTTTCCGCGCTGTCGATGCGCTCCCGCTGTAAATAACGCCTTGGGAGCCGTCTCGAGCGCGCTGAGCGATCAGCTATTGATCCTGCCGAGTGTCGTTCAACCTGGTGACGCGATGTAAATAACGGCCGCCCCTCGGCCGCTGGCCTCAGCGAGAACAATGAAAGGGGGGGGGGGGGCGCCGCGTGCAGGGAGCCTCTGCAGCTCCGACTTGGGCCGCCGACGTCGGCGGCAGCTGCGCTTCACCTGTCCCACCGGGTTCCTCCCCCGCGCAGAGGAGGGGGACGAACGGTGCAGAAAAGCCGCTGGTCGCTCCTCGGGCCGCTCCTGTCCGCGGCCACGCAACAATCGGAGACGCACGGGCCTCCGGAAGACTCTCCCGACACCATCGCACGCGCGAGTATTCGCCTCCTTGGGTCCCGCCGAAATCAAACGGGTGCGAGCGCGTGAAATTCGGCGTTCACCTCACACTTTGGTGCGAGCGCAGTTGTCCATTGAAAGCGTGCTTCCGCTGTGTAAGAACAATAGGGGCCCGGCGGAACCGTAGAGAAGGACCGCCAAGTCATGCGCTGCCTTAATCCAGGCTCAGTTGAAAGCGTACAGTGCTCTTGAAGCTTTCGCACGACAGCTTATGTTGATTATTTATCGGTTCCAAGGCAACGCGAACAGAGCAACGACGTTGTCTTGCGCTCAGCCGGTCTCCCAAACGCTCGCCAGGTACTGCTTGGCGTTTATATAAGGCGGCAATAAGTTTGCATTCCACGATGCGCCCTAGCGCTACGACAATTGTCTAGAGACCACGTCTTCATGCGGGGGCCGAAACGAACGCAAACGTTCTATCACCGCGCGTTGTTCTTGCGTTCCAGCTATGCGCTCCCGAATTCGGCCAAGTACAACAGATGCATATGCGTATGCATCCGGTCAAAATATAATTAGTGACAGAACTGCTGAATGTTTTATTTCTCGAGCCAGTGCATTCTGCGTCTCGCGTGCCAGTACATTTGAATACGTAGTCAAGGGGATTCTAAGAGACCTTATCTAAAGTGAGTGGCTTGGAAGTGTTTTTGACTTCCGCGAACGTGTCAGCCACTGAACGTAAAGTATTTCTTAATTCAAATACTATAGAAAATAAGTCGTATTACGAAGAAAAAACGTTGGCCGGGATTAATCGTCCCATATCAGAAATAAGCGAAAGCTGAGGATATCATACAGGGGCCGAAGGGGCCGAACACTTCTATACCGCAGTCTTCTGATTCGCCGCCATTCTGTTCTTGCCGACGGCCCGCAGGCTCGCCTGCGACCGACCTGTAGGCTGAAGCTCGCTTCTGGCGCCAAAAGAAAGAGAAACGCGGTAGCCGTTGCTCTGAGAGCTATCCGCCACCCCATTTCTCTTCACCCGGAGTCTGTCCCGGGTCACGGAACCCTTAAGACTGTTCCCTTCTAGTTTCTTTCCGTCATCCTTGGGACAAGTACGAGTGCTGCCAGCTACCGGCACTCTTCGTCACGTCAACATTGCGAGACGGCTGGTGGTCCAATGAACTGTGTTCATGTGGGTGCGGGACACCAGATGGTTTTATACTTAGGAAGCGAATGTGTACTGAAATGCATGCTGACCGTAAATATAAGAGCCTTATATCGCGTAATATTTTAATACTTTGGCGCCGCTGTCAATTCCAAACTGCTTATCTTTGCCAAGAACGATAATATCTATATTGTTTGGATTGAATTTAGCCACAATTATCCCGGGAGCGGGGGCAGCGGACCTTCCGCCTGTGGTTATCCGGCGCAAGGGAAGAAGCAAATCTTCCACTCCATCTCTTTAACTATACTGCCACTGAATTGCAGATGGTAGCCTCAGCACACTCTCATCACGAGGTCGACCATTGCGCCTCGTTTCATTGCACGTTTGACGATTCAACCCCGCCTGCGTTCACGCTTTCCTTCACTTTCGTTTCCGATCGTTAGCCTCGTCGCTCCGATAAGCCATTTCTCTCCCGTCGTCGTCAGCTGGCCTGCACATTTTGTGAACCAATTCATTCCCTTTTCTCCTCTCGTGGTCGCCCCCCCCCTCCCCCCCCCCCCCTTTTCCCCCATCTGCTCATCCACGTTTCAATTCCGGCATGCAGCATATCTTCGATGAGCGCGGCCGGATGGAGCCAGGGGTCTCCGCCCATTTTCTTCCTAATTCCTACTTCCGCGTATACGCTGCAGTTTCCTCGCCCCGCACTCTAGCCAGAGCAAGAGCGCGCGTCGCGCAAAAGCCCGCGGTATACTATGCAGGGTGTGTCGCTTAACTTGTGCCAGACGTTCATAATATGCAAATGCTACGTAGCTGGACTGAACCAAGTTAGTGTTACATGACGTCGCTTGGAGATACTCAGATTATATTCTTTTCCATTCCGGGGAACTAGATAATTAGTCTTAATTATTCATTTATTAATTAACTTGTCAATTATTATAATTAGATTAAAAGTGTCAATGAGGAAATTGTAGAGCAACATTATAAACTTCCGATACAGCTTTCTGTTGCTCAATACGTGCTACTTACAAGTGTTTTTCCGAGCGTGAAAGAAGCCCTCGAATACGCTAAGTGCCTCGAACGGCCAGTCGCGCGGCAATTTTGCGTGTATATCGCGGGCTTCATTCACAATCGGAAAAACACTTTTATGTAGCACGTATTGAACATCAGAAAGCTGTGTCGGGAGTTTTACCGCGTGTAAAAATAAGTGACCAGCTGAATACACCCAGTTTGGAAGAATGTGATGGATATTGCTTGGTTTGCATGACAGGGACATATTAGCCAGTTTAAAAAGACAGGTTCGCAAGGCAATGGCACGACCACCATAGCTGTGTTCTCAAGTGGCTGACAAAGGGATGTTGACGTGGATGTGTGAAACGGAAAAGGAAAAACAGAATTCGGCATCATTTGATACGAAAAGCAGTTGGTCATGGTCATTTTTAAATTTTCCGGAGGGGCCAGTTGCATGGCTTGGTTGCGTAATCAGAGACTAGTGCCATATCGCTAAGAAAGTCAATGGCTATTGACTCAGGCAATGAGAAGGAACGAGCTCGCAGTGGTCAGAAGTGGCAAGATAAAATCGAAGAAATTCTCAAAACGAAGAAGCTGAGGAAGATGTGCGCGACTTATTAGGCGGCGCGAAAGGAAAACTCACTAAATACAGGGACCCTAAATAGAGAAGAAATATAGCTAACAAGGGCCCGCGATAACTGTAGTCTCCGAAGAGCCTCTCGAATACATTTTTTTATTGCTTTCTGTAGTGTACAGAACTGATCAATAGCTGTTGTGCTAGCTCACGTTTATGACAGACAATTTTCGAAACGAACCATTTTAGAATGCGGACCTCCCAGCAGTCACAGCAGAAGGCAAAAAAAAAAAAAAAAGACATTGCTTCACTTCTTGGGGCAACAGACTTGTACAATCGCCGTTTCGTCGATATCGTATTGTCGTCGTCAGGCCACCGCCTCAGCCTCGCTCGAATCAAAGTGAAGCTTAGCCCGTCAATGTCTCTGGGCATCTAACTCATGCCCCTGCGGCAATGTTCAGTTCGGAGCTTCCAACTGCACATTACCTGTATTTCGAAGGCCACAGCAGACACTACTGTAGCGGACGGAGACGAAGCAGTGCTCATCCCATAGATATCTGTCCGAATTCACAAAGTGTTTCGTTCGGAAGGTAAATTAAATTATGGGGTTTTACTTGCCAAAACCCCGACCTGATTATGAGGCACGCCGTAGTGGGGGACTCCGGTAATTTGGACCACCTGGGGCTCTTTAACGTGCACCTAAATCTAAGTACACGGATGTTTTCGCATTTCGCCCCCTTCGAAAGGCCGCCGCCTTCGCCGGGATTCGATTCCGCGACCTTGCGCTTAGCAGCCTAACACCATAGCCACTAAGCAACCGCGGCGGGTGTTCGTAAGTGCTATGTGCTGATTGGCCAGTCGCCTTCACTAATTATCTGTCCACAATTAGCTGGCAATCTGCTCTTATGAAAAGTTCTAAAGCAAAAAGAATTTTTTCAATACTGGTGCAGAGCAGCAGTAAAAGCTGAAGTATGATTATTCTTTAAAGCAAAGCGTTCTTAGCCCCTTTACGCGCTTTTGTAGTTACCTTTCATATAACCTCTATCGACTACGCAGGTGCATACTGACGTCAAAACGCCGCGCTCCCATGACTCATAGAACTCTTGCCACGAGATATATCGTGTACTATGTAGTCTGGTATCGGCTTATACAGTGGCCTAACTCAGACCGCACATGTTGCACCCTCTCGTGGATCTTTCGGCAGTAGCAAGAGCAGTTGCGTTTCGCAGTTAACTAGAAAAAGGTATTCTCAACAATACTGACCAATCAAAAAGAAGCAGTTGACATCAGACGTATATAAAAGAGACTACAAAAAACCCTTCCCCCCCCCCCCCCCCGAAAGATATAAACAGCTGCAGAACAAGAAGGAAAGAAACGACCCGAGACCATGGAGACGTAGTAATCTGCAAATAGAGACCTGCACATTGTACATACCATGCAAAAAAACCCCGTGTACCATTCAACGGGTGCACGTTAAAGAACCGCAGGTGGTCAAACTTAATCCGGAGACCCCACTACGGCGTGCCTCATAATCAGATCGTGATTTTGGCATGTAAAACCCCAGAAATTATTATTGTTTCCGTTACCACATTGTCACTGAGCCCGCCCAATACGAAATGCTCGAATGACGTCACGTACTCTACTCTGGCGCATCTGGTTTGCAGCGCCGCGCTTTTAAAGAATGATAACCGCACACCTGTTCAAAAAAGAAGCGTTCGCTCCGGTGTCAAGGCAGCACGTCAGCACCGTCGTTGCGAAATCATAAGTGATATATGGGCTGCTGCATAAAGCGGACTGCCGGCGTCGTTTACAACGGGCATACCGGCTTAGTTCTCTGGAAATTGGTCGAGAGTGCTACAGGAAAGACAGAAGCGCGCAGTAACAATTGTCCTTATTTTCCCTTTTTTCCCCATGTTTCGAAGGTTTTCTTCAGAGCCAGAAAAAATAAATACGTTAAAGGTAGAGCCATCGCAACAACTTTATTAGGTGTTTCTGAGCACTCTCTACACCTTTTTACAAGCAAAGTTCTGCCCTAAAACAAAATATATAAGCGTTTACATAATTTAACATATTTAATTAGCCAACTTTAATCGCACTCCAGCAACTCAGGGCGACTACGAAAAATATGTCGTTGGTCTCAATTATCTAAAAATATAACACTTTTTCAAAGAAAGCTAGGTTTGAGTTAAGCGAAACACCTGCCATAGTGAAAAAGCGAGGAACAAAAATAAAATAACGATGTACAACATAAAAACAAAGCCAATTACTGCCTAAAAGCGCAGAAAAAGCTGGCCATGAATGGGAAAGCAATACGCAAGTGGTAAGCTTTCAGGTACAGTGTCCGCAGCGAACAGAGGGTTCTCAAGTCAAGAGGAAGGAGGCCTGCGGCGAAGTAAAGTCAGAATCAAAAACTCCGGAGGAGCAGTTCGCAACGAAAATAGCGTTAGTGAAGCGGAAAGCAAGAAGAGAGAGAGAGAGAGAAAGAGAGAGAGAGAGAGAGATACGAGAAAATCTGAGAGAAACGTTGGTCTGAACTACCACTGTGCTCTAGCCTGTTTCTCAGAGTTTGTATAAAGGAAACAAAAGGAGAGAGCGAGAAACTGAAGATGGTGACAAGGAGATAAACGTAGATGCGCATCAAAAAAAAAAAAAAAAACTGGAAGAGCCTATCACACCGTCACATCCAGTCCACATTCTTTTTTTTAAAAAAAAAGGCGCAATGGTCCTCGTGGCTTAACACAAAGAGTGTTTTCGAAATGGACCCAAAATAGGACATTTAGAAAGTGGCTGGTTATCAACGCGTGCCAATGATCCAGCCATTTATTGGCACTCTCGCAAGTACAACGGGCGCGCGCAAGCCACGTGGTCTATGGTCTCCGGCACGGAGCAGTTCTTATAGTCTGGCTAATAATATGGCGATAGTGTTGATGCAAGTCAATGCTAAGTCTCAATCTATGCAGAAGGATTGTGTGGTTTCTTTGGATGTTGTGTGCTATGATGAATTGGAGCTCGGGATCGAGTAAATAAAGGTGACGATGTAACTTTAAAAAAAAAAAAAAAATTTGAGGTTTTACGTGCCATAACCACGATCTGATTTTGGGACACGCCGTAGTGGAGGACTCCGGAAATCGGGGCCACCGGGGTTCTTTAAGGTGCATCTAAATTAAGTACACGGGTGCTTTCGCCGCCATCGAAATCCGACCGCCGTGGCCGGAATTCCATCCCGCGACCTCGTGCTTAGCAGCCCAACACCATATATGGCACTAAGCAACCAGAGCGGATACGATGTAACTTGCCTTAGTGACGCGCCTGATGTCGGATAACGTTGCGTTAGCATCTGTCTTCGTAAACGGGATCGAAATGGAATCAGGATTATGAGGCGCTAACTTTGTTATCATTTCGCGATATATTGAGGCAAAGAATTTGCTCTCGAGTGTGTTGACGGGATGCCCCTCATGTGTCGAGCTCTAATTCTCGTAAAGGCACCTCTCAAAGTGATCGATCCGAAATACGGCTCCAGAGTGTTGTTACATCATCTCATGGGCGAGACACAAATCTCGCAATTCGCGGATGCAAGCATGCGGTGGTGAGGCAAAGCAACGACCCATGTTGCCGTATTATGTTCGTTTGTCCAATCGGTTTGAAAAACGGACTGAGGCGACAGTGCCTGCGACGAATGTACGAATCGAGTTAGTTCCTCAGTCAATATAAATAAGATCTGCTGGCACCAACGCGTCCTCAGACGCTGTGGCCTGCACTTCCTGCTTAGTCGATTAGGAAGCTCAGCTCCTTCCGATTATCATATGCTGAGGCAGGTTTTTCTTGCTGCGCCCAATTTTCTACAAAGTTCGCCGCGTAATCCTGCGTTCGTCACTTCGCAAGTGCGCGCGTCCTCAGCCACAAAGCGTTCCAGTGAAGGCACGCTGTTATCACTTGGACAACGTCACCGGAGCAAGAAAAGAAAGGATAAAAAATGAAGGTACTTTCGCTTCGATGAGAGACGTTTACAAAGCTTGTAAAACGTCGTTCTGCAGTATTCGCTTAGTTGCACTTTGTTTAGTG
This sequence comes from Dermacentor andersoni, assembly GCF_023375885.2. Lineage (NCBI taxonomy): Eukaryota > Metazoa > Arthropoda > Arachnida > Ixodida > Ixodidae > Dermacentor > Dermacentor andersoni. The sequence goes on along the minus strand of NC_092814.1, from coordinate 110,505,899 downwards.
TTTAAATAATGCGCGAATTAACAAGTAAATGCGTATCAGTGTCCACAGTGTGACAAGTAGACCGCGCACGCTGCGCATCGAGAGCGGAGGAACGGTGGTTCCCGATAATTGGAATACTGCATGTCGCATCAGTTCACGTTTTTATACTCTTCCTCCAAATCATTTCAAGTGGACACTAGATGAACACACATTTTTAAAAACGCACCTCCTCTCCATTTCTATTGAAAGGGAGGACTCCAACCCGGTTTCGCACCGAGACCCTTTTTTCATTATTATTTTCAGCTCTCAGTGAGCGCACTCCGACCGGGTCGGCGTGCCGCCGCGGAGTTTGCCGGCCGGGGCAAAGAGCGTACGTGCGCGGCCGGTGTGGGCAGCGTAGACGACGCATCGAGCGCCCGGGGCAACTCGCGCCGCGGGGGACGTTTCATCGGCGCCAGGAGCGAGGGAATCCCGCGCGTAGCCTGCAAGATCGATGCATCGATCTGCTCTTTCCTCGCGGGCCGGACCGGGCTCCCACAAGGAATCTGCATGCCAACGAAGAACGGGGTTTCACTCCCGTGGGATATTTGCGCCTCCGCTGACTCCGCGCCGCCTGCCTGGCGGGTCGCCCCCATGGGACGCGCCGCCGCCGCGTACTGGGCGCACGCGCGCCGCCTAGTGTCCGAGCCGCGGCTGCGTGGCGGCGCGCGCACCTCTTGCGCGCGGACGCGCCCCGGGCGCCATCGGGGGCCGGGGTGGCCCCACGGGAGGACCGCGCGACGGGCAGGACGCCGCGCAGACGTGCTCGCTGCCAGCAGTCCGCGATGGCGAGCACACCCGGGAAGCCCTGTCTTGTCGGGCTGACGAATGAAGGCGGCGGAGGCAGTGTCTCGCAATCGGGGCGCGCACAGACAAGTGCGCCTTTCGTATGCATAACGAAGTAGCACTATAGCTTATTATTATTATTATTATTATTATTAGTAGTAGTAGTAGTAGTAGTAGTAGTAGTAGTAGTAGTAGTAGAAGTTGTAGTATTGTTAAATTATGGGGTTTTGCGAGCCAAAACCACTTTCTCATTATGAGGCACGCCGTAGTGGAGGACTCCGGAAATTTCGACCGCCTGGGGTTCTTTAACGTGCACATAAATCTAAGTACACGGGTGTTTTCGCATTTCGCCCCCATCGAAATGCGGCCGCCGTGGCCCGGATTCGATCCCGCGACCTCGTGCACAGCATCCGAACACCATAGCCACTGAGCAACCACGGCGGGTTATTATTATTATTATTATTATTATTATTATTATTATTATTATTATTATTATTATTATTATTAATCAGGCCTGTCTAAGCCTTGTAGGCTTAGACAGGCCATACAAGCCCACAGAAGGCTTCACAGACCTAGCAAAATTATATGTACAATTTGATTATTTGTAATAAAGATTATTATTATTATTATTATTATTATTATTATTATTATTATTATTATTAAACTGAGACCGTTCTCAGAGCCGAAGATCCTTGACCATGGCCCTGTTCGTCGCTGGCACAGAAAGCAACGAAAGCGTTGCTGCAGCTCATCAAGTCCAGGGGCATCCGTGACAGTTTATAGACTTGGTGTGCGCATTCACGTGCGTGCGCAACTAACGCTCTTTCTCTTTCTTCCTTTTTCTCTCTTCCTCTCTTTTTGCCCATTTATCCCTTCTCTCCGCGGTAAGTTAGCAAACCGCACATGGGTCCAAAATTTTGGTTATACGCTAGAAGTTGTAAAGCGCCATACACGGACATTTTTACCGCAACAATCCTTAAACAGGTTTTACTAGTAGCCGAGGTAGAAGCAAATGAAATGTGGCGGCCTCATTGTGCGAGGAGGCGTGCCTCGACCAGCTGCCTGGTCGACCAGCCAGAGGCTGCCTCGACCAGCGCCGGCAAGTGACGTCCCTCTCCTGCCTACTGCCATATCAACGCGAAGGGACCGCGTTAGCTTTACATCCCGACCCCCACCTCCTTATTTTCCTTGTCTCTCTCTTTTTCCTGGTTTGACTCTCTTCGCTTGCTGCGCGGTGCATTTCCAGAGGCGGCGTTGCGCGCTCTGCGTTTCATAACGCAATTCGCACTGCTTCTAACTGGTTGTGCCCTCTGTGCGCAATGCCTCTGACGCGGAAATGCCCAGCGTGTGATGTTGCACTGTAGGCTGGGACAGAGGTTTCTCCGAGAAAGAAGTGCGCATGGACTTTTGTTTGAATTTTGGGCTGTGTTCGTGGCTGTGAGGTAGATCGGTGCACATCATACTGTCACTGTACAGAACTCTGTTTCTGGGCTTTTTTTTTTACTATACAGTTTCCCTGTGTTAGCGAATACGTACGCAAGTCGAATAATAGCCCACTCGATAGTTTATAAAGCCAGGCACTGCGCAAGTGTCAATGATTACCTCGGTCATGCAACAAACATGATTACTCATTATAAAATGTAACAGGGCGCCACTCGCAACTAGTTGCGAGTGGCGCCCTGTCCCGTTGTCTTCTCTCGTGTGTGTCCATTTATTTGGCGTCTTTACATTTTATAATGAACAACTACCAACTAGCCCAACAGGAAGTGTTTTTAAACATGATTACATCCAAAACACGCTTAGCAACTCGCTCACGAAGCTCAACTACTCAAATGAAGATGAAACTCGGTAATCTTTACTTACGTGGTGTGCGACTAATGGCAGTGCCAAGGGCCCATTTTGTTTCGCGCCGTGGATGAGAAAAAGAAGAATGAAAAGGAAGCCTTTACAGGAATCATCATTCTCATATCTCAGCAACGTTGTTGGCACTTCTGAATGTTGATGATTTCATTTTTCTAATTCCAGTAACGTTCTTGGGCGCGCCAGGACGTACGTTCAAAGCAAAATGCTCAAATGGAGTCGTCTCCGGCTGCGGTATTACCAACTCAGTGTCGCGACCGCACTGTCCGGCATAAACGTCACAGCTGACAAAGCATGCTCATCGAGAGAGAAAAAAGAACGAGTGCACAGTCAAGGAAAGGCAGGACATATCATTCCTCTCTTGACATCTGATGCGAACAAGGTGCGGACAGGCCTGCGCACTCGCTCTTCGCTGCTGCCGTTCCTGCTTGGCATGGAAGGTGCGCTTTCCTGCGGGCAGAAAAAGAAAAAAAAAGGGGGGTGGGGAAGACAAACGGGCACAGAGTGAGAGGACACATCGACATCGGCAGCGTCGAAAATACGCCGCGTTTCCACACCGCGCCGCACTTCACGACTGGCAAGCGTGCCACATTAAGCGGCGGACGGGGAGCGCGGGACCCGCGCGGCCGCATAAAAAAGGCCGTTGCGAACGCCCTCTCCCCAGCTCCACTCGAGCAGCCCAGCCCTCGACCGCAATGCACTTCGCCGCAGCTGATAATACATTCCGGCTGCGGAGCTTTCCTCCGTCCATTTCATTTCTGAAAAAGCTTTCGGGCTCACACACGCAATGACAAAAGAACAGCGCGGCCGGGCATTGTCAGGTGGACGCTCTCGCCTGGGCCGCGTTTTGAGCCTTGCCTCGCACCTTTTTTCTCGTGCTCTCTCTCTCTGTCAATCTCTCTCTCACTCTCTTGGTGTTCCCCTTTTTCTATTTATTCCGCCCTGTAACTCCTTTTCTTTTCCTGCGGCCTCTGTTTCCACTGTCACGGAATCGGCAGTAATAGGCTCATAACTCAGATTCAATGTGCAGTATAATTCTTCCTCTCTTTCAATTCGGCCGAAGGGAAAAAAAGTTAGTTCCGGTTGCACAGCTCAGACGCGAAAAGAAAGAATAGTTCATTTTATTCTCTCTCTCTCTCTCTTTCTCTCTTTTCTTGGCGCTCAGATTTTAATTTCGCTGCCATGCCCCCCCACCCTCCGTATCCTCAAGGTAGCGAAGAAAAATTGCTCGCAACAAATCGTCCTCTGTTATTCGCAGTAAAGACAAGGTATTTGTTCGTTCCAGCACTGCGGACGCAATAAGAACGCGGGAGAATAATACCGAAGGCGCGAAGCCGTAGAATTTGCGCATTTTGTGCTCGTTAGATTTAAAGGCTCAAACCTGCTCAGATAAATGTTGCACGGCGGCCTAGGAAGCGAAAGAAAAGGGTACAACAGTTTGGTGGTGCACGTGTACGCTCTTCCGTACCTCGCATTCCTCGCATTTTCGACGGTTGCGTCGGTCCTGCGCTGCTCACGAGTGACAGGCCTGAGAGCGAAGTACACTACTTTCAAAGATAAATTCCAACAAAGTTTGTATTGTTGTCGCTTTCAGTAGCTTGAACCGAACATGTTGAGCGTGTCGTGAGTGCCTTTTTTACTGCAAGAGCGCTGACCATTCTAGGCTTCCTATTGACGAGGACCAATGGCTAACGAGATGTGGGATCTGTCTCGTCGATCTGTCTCGTCGAAGCACTCCTAGTGCTTATAGGCAGCGGGTTTTAGGGTTAGTCAACAATTTATTTCCACGTCGTCGGAATAATGATCAGAGAGTGCCGTTATACCGCTACAGTATGCGCAATTGTCTCGTAGTATAGTCATTTGTAGATTACGGAAAACCTTTATAAGTTCTTTGAGTTCCTCAAGTAAAAAAAAATAGAAAACAAAGAAAAAAGTTCTTATACTCACAACTTACTAATATATATGATGGCGTCCTGGTCGGCAATGTAAACCTCTGTTGTGGTGTCAGTGACTTCGTGTCATAAATATTTCTTCTACTGATATACGCTGCGGCAAAAAGAGAAGAATGTGTTGTAGTCGTGATGGCTGTTAAACAAACCCCAGTTCTTTTCTATGTTGTTTCAGTATTATTTACTGTAACATCACCATATTATTACAGTGCAAAAAGAGTTGTTTAAAATATAATTTACGTATGTGTGCTGTCACGCAAGTGTCGTCATGGTTATTGCCTATGCAATGGAACTTTTCTGTATCTGTGTCTACATACATATTGCCTTGAACAAATATGGCTGCAATTGTACAGCGATCCTGCATAATGAACGCTGACCTTTTACATTTGACTCTCTCTGTAAGTAATTTGGAACGTGTGTTCGTAGGTAGGAGGTAACTTTATATGCAGAATACATAGACTCGCCAAAGTAACTGCTGTAAAAATGTTTTCTGTCATTTTTCTCGGAGACGACGTTTTCGAACGCAAATGTGCGAGCGCGTCGGCTCCCGTTTCTACAAGCCTTTTGGACCAGATTTCTTGCCTCAACCCACAGGAACTGTGCATCAATCGACGCACTTTACTCCAAGGAACAGGCGGCTACCGAAATCTTACCAGTGGGTGGATTTTTCGGACTTTTCCGAGACTTCTCCACCGCACGCCACGTTGGCGCGCAGCTACGCCTAACGAGCCAAACCATACGGGGCGGTCGGGCAGGCGTCGAGCCTAGGCCCAACGCGTCGTCGAGCTAGAAAATGGCCTCCAACCCCAATACCTCGGTTGTAGAAGGCACGGAAATCAATCCGGAGCAAGCGGAGTGCTCAGGCTGGACCGAAGTCGTGAGCAAGAAGAAGAAACTTGCCGAGCGGTGTGATCCTAACGCGCCCACGTCAGCGAAAGGAAGCGGTAATGGCGGCGCCCGCAATGCCGCACCACAGAAGGTATTGCGACGAGTTGTGGAAGCTTCCAGAATCGCGAACCTTCCTAGGAATCACTTTAAGACCATTATAAGGCCTCGTGGAGGGCTGGATGGTAAGAAGACGGACCTTATTATTTTCAAGCGTGCGCTCGCCAAGGCGGCTTCCCTAACAGCGGAGCAGGTGTTCGACGACACGTTGTGCACGAACCCCTTCCAGAACATTCACGTGGTTGCCACGCCGTTAGAGGGGAACGCGCGCGCCTACGCCAAGGTTCAGCATATTCGTATGGCAAGTGTCGTCATAGAAGTGGCGGCCTACGTGGCTGCGTCGGACGACACATGTAAAGGAGTGATACGCGGAATCAACGTGGACATCAGTGACGCAGAACTGACGGAGATGATCGTCAACCGGAGAAACCCCGGCACTCTGGGGGTTCGAAGGATCAAGAAGACAACAACAGTGATCGTGTTGTTCGACGGACACAAGGTCCCCCTAAACGTCGTATGTGATGGTGTTCGCTACCCTTGTTCCTTGTATCGCAGGCAAGTAGACGTTTGTTATGCGTGTGGAGAATTGGGCCACAGGTCCGACGTTTGCCCGAAGGGCGAAGACCAGAAAAAGTGCCGCGGATGTGGCATGCTCACACCACCAGAGGATCATCAATGTGATCCCAAGTGCGCCATCTGTGGTGGGGCACACCAAACGGCAGATCGCAAGTGCAAACAGCGCTTCCAGGTGCCATACATGGTGCGCCAAAGATGGCGGCGCCGCAGGCGCGCACAGCACGCGCAGCGGGCGGCAGGACCACGTGGCTTCGACACAGCTAGCGGAGGAGAAGCAATGGCGGGAGAGAAACCCTTCTACTCCCCTCATCGCAACATATCGGCATCGAGAGGACGCTCCCGCTCCCGATCCAGAGGGCGATCCAGCAGATCGCGCTCTCGCTCCAGAGGGCGCGACAATAGCAGCAGACGCTCCCGTTCGAGCGGACGATTGGGTTCCAGGGTCCGAATCCAGGAACCAATGTCCTGGGCAGACAAGGCCAGGATGAACATCTCAAGCGGCAAAAAGGTAACACAGGGCATCTCGCCGGAGCATAAAAGAGAGCAATCTGAGATTTTAATGCTTAAGAAGGAAAATGCAGAGCTAAAAGAGGCACTACGAACGCTGAGGGCTGAGTTCGAGCTCTTCCGTAACTCGCCTGAACCCCGCGAAGTAGCCTTACCCATCCCAGTTCAAGCAGAAGGGTCTAATAAGCGCAAAGCTATTCCCCCCCCCCCCCCCCCGCGACCACGGAAAGAGAGCCAATGCAAACTGACGAGTCCCCCGCTCAGGACCCTAAGCCAGAGCCAAACATACTCGCGTCTTTGAAGGTAATTGAGGAATCGCTCACGCAGATGAGAGAGGCCTTAGCTATTCAATCTAGCACTGTCGAGCATATGGACAGTAACATCTCCCACCTAACACGTAGAGTTGGCATCCTCGAGTCTAAAATGAAAATGATAGACTCTAGCAAAATCAAAAGCATCACCCCTGGCACCATTGCAAAAGCTAAGAAAGTACAGCAGGATCCCGATAACACGAGTCCCCTGCAGGCTCTGCTACTTCAATAGAAATCAAAATGGCGGGACAAACCGAAAACCTAATTATCTGGCAGTGGAATTGCGCCAGCTTCTTAAGGCGCAAGGCTGCTCTATTGCAGCTCATCAAAGCACAAGCGATAATGCCGCACGTCCTGCTTTTGCAAGAAACACTTAGTGAGAAGGTAAATTTATCGGGCTACCGTTCGGTTAGCCAAAAAGGAGAAAATGGCAGAGGTATCGCCACATTCGTCAGGAAAGACACCTCTTTTCAGGAGCACGAAGTCAAAATTTGTAACTCGGATAAGAAATCCGGTCTCGAGGCACAGTTAATTGAAATCATCCCCCACGGAAAAATCCGACGAAACATTTTCATTCTCAACTTGTACAGCTCTCCTTCCGCTCATAAGCATAATCTCCGGTCACTACTAAATAGGGTCGCAACCGCTGCGAAATCGCAGCCCTTAATAGTGGCAGGAGATTTCAACGCTCCCCACCCGGCTTGGGGTTATGTAACACGAACAAAGAAAGGAGCCAACCTAGTTGCAGCGAGTACAGACCTAAACCTGACGCTGGTCTCGGACCCACGTTTCCCCACGAGGCTGGGAAACTCGGTCGCCAGAGACACGACCCCTGATCTCAGCTTCACTAGAAATGCTGTGGCCACGTGGTCCAACTTACAGGAGAACATGGGGAGCGACCACTACATAACAGAACTCAGGATGGAAATAATAGCAGCTCCTCCCAAAACCTATAAATACACAGACTGGGACCTCTTTAGGAAAATAAGAGGTGAAGATGAGGCAGTATACGACACGTTCAGTGAACTGCTTGTACAGATACAAATGGATGTCGAGAAGGCCACCAAGGAAATAGTTACGGATTTTGATTCCCCAGGGATGGACGCAAGGTTAGCGCATCTCTTGGAAGCCAAGCGCTCTCTCCTCGAGAGATGGAAGACACAAAGACTCAATCGCAGGCTACGGAAAAAGATCGCGGAGCTCAATAAACTCATTGAGGAGCATTGCTCCGAACTTAATAAACAGCAATGGAGAGACGCCTGCTCGGCAGCGGATGGAAAAATGCGCAAAGGAGGCAAATGGACCCTCTTTAAACATCTCTTAGACGATGGACAATCCAAATGTAATCAGAGACTAGTCATAGACCGATTAATTAATAAGGAAAAAATGGAAGGCATCTCAGAGGCCTCCATATTTCGGAAACTAGCGAACAAATACCTTCCAATTGGCCAAAGCCCAGGTTCTCCCCTCCCTCAGTATGAGGGCGCGCCTGCCCCAGAGCTGGACGTCCCCTTCTCGGAAGCTGAGATCAGGGAAGTGCTGCACAATTTAAACGGAAGGTCTGCCCCAGGCCCCGACGGAGTTACAAACCGGCTCTTAAGAAATTTGGACGACAAAGCAATTCAAGCTTTAGTGAAGGAGATAAATGAGGTATGGGAGGAGGGCGTTGTACCGGAGAGTTGGAAGAAGGCCACAGTGGTCTTAATCCCCAAGCCAGGTAAATCACCCAGCTTGGAGAACCTCCGTCCTATCTCCCTTACTTCTTGCATTAGCAAAGTAACGGAACATGCAGTGCATAACAGGATATCGAGACATATTGAGCGCAACGAACTATTCCCGTACAATATGGTTGGTTTCAGGCCCTTGCTTTCAACGCAGGATGTCATGCTTCTGCTCAAAACACAGATAATCGACTCTCAAAGCAAAGATGTAAAAGGGGTCCTCGCACTGGATCTATCCAAGGCATTCGATACAATTGCACATGACTATATCCTTCAGGAGATATCGGCCTAGAACTTAGGAGTTAAATTCTTCTCCTTCGTTGCATCCTTCCTCGAGAGCAGGACGGCGGCCATAAAGTTGAGGCAATCAGTCTCGGAATATTTCACACTCGGAAACAGGGGTACTCCCCAAGGGGCAGTTATCTCACCCCTTCTGTTCAATATAGCAATGCGCAAGTTATCGGAAAGCCTTGCAGCAATTCCTTACGTAGGTCATGCATTATATGCTGACGATATTACAATCTGGTGTCCTGGAGGATCGGAGGCTACGGTCGAACAAGCTCTACAGGAGGCTCTGGATGTTACAGAGTCTTTCTTGAAAGGTACGGGACTGGCACTCTCGCCTGGAAAGTCGGAACTCCTGCTGTACAGACAGGCTAGACGAGGTGCTAGGGGACTCACCCCACTCGATCAGGTGCCCATTAGCGTTCGTACCAGAGATGGGCACACCATCCCGAGAGTAGACTCTATCAAAATACTAGGGCTTTCAATAAACTCAAAGGGATGCAACGCTAAGACTATAGCCCAACTCACCACGAAAACTGAAAAAATTATTAGATTAATTATGAGAGTGTCCAACAAGAAAGGTGGCATAGGCGAGGATATACTCCTTAGGACTCACCATGTTTTCCTCATCAGCCATGTCATTTACATAGTCGCGGCCCTCAATTGGACGAAAACGGAAATGGATAAATTAGACACGCTTATGCGCAAAAGTATCAAAAGGGTGATCGGCGTGCCAATCACGGCTAGCACAGAGAAACTCATGACATTGGGAGTACACAACACAACTTCGGACTTAATAGAAGCACAAAGATCAGCACAAATTATTAGATTATCAAACTCCAAAGCAGGCAGAAGACTTCTGGATGCGGCAGGCCTCCGTCCTAGCTTCAATCAGGGAAATATCACGCAACTTGATATTCAGACAAGGAACTCCTTCATTGTAGACCCTTTTCCAAGAAATGTCCACCCCCAACACAATAAAGGTCGAAGGTTAGCGAGGGCTAGAACTTTCTTAAAGAACATATCCGGAACAGAGACCTTTGTTGACGCGGCGCGACACGCCAGTGCCAACAAGTTCTCTGTAGCCATAGTCGATGACAGGGGAGAACTCCTCTCGGCAGCCTCGCTGAAAACCTCCTCGGTCGATGTGGCGGAACAGGCTGCGATAGCTCTCGGATTACTGGACTCAAAACGCACTACGGTGTACACGGACTCCCGAGCAGCCGTTAGAGCGTTCGCATCTGGATTGATAGCCAAAGAAGCAGCCAGGATTCTAAACGGCAAACACCCCTCTGACATTGTTCACCACATAGTCTGGTTTCCAGCTCACATGGGACCAGACGTATTACCGGATCACCTGAACCCCAATGATATAGCCCACGACCGTGCGCGAGGTTTCGTATGCCGCGACGGGATGGTGTCTCGGGAGAGTTCGGGAGAGCTCGTCCACAGTGATCCACTGGTTACTTTTCATGAAATCACCTCTCATTACAGAGGGAATAGGCAGAGTTTTCCTTTCCCCCATCATAAGCTCAACAGTCCACAAGCTAGCACGTTTCGCATGCTCCAGACGGGGTCCTACCCCTCTAGGGGCTTTTTGAACATCCTCCACCCGGACATCGATCCACTCTGCCCAGATTGTGGCACTGAATTTAGCTCATTAAATCACATGCTCTGGCAGTGCCCTGTGTTAAAGGATTTAAATACAGAAGAAGACTGGACGAAGGCCATCACAGACCCGAGACAGGACGTCCAGCTCCTGGCTGTCCAGAGGGCCCGTGAACGAGCGGAGAGGCATGGCCTCTCTGTTCCGACATGGGACTAGCCAACGGCTGGGTAGGGACCTGCAGGCCCCCGCTTAGCTCCTCAGGACCCCAGTAAAGTCGTTTGCTGCTGCTGCTGTCATTTTTCTCCTACGCCACTTCGTGCTTGGTATCGCTGACTGCTGACAGTTAACTACGTTCATTTCTAGCTTAACGCACGTATCTCCTATCTATAATAACCAGATCTCACGTTAAATTTGTTTAAGCGTTCTTTGTATAAATTCTAAAAAAAATTATGCTAGTGTCATTTCTTCACAAGTATGCCTACAAAGATTTCACCTTGTGAAATCGCACTCGCTTTAGCGTTCCGTTGTTATTACGTCATTTTATTAATAGATAACGCAGTATCGATAAGTCAGGCTCCGCTAACTCCATGTGTCAGTATTTTCTTGTTAATCCTTTTTCGCTTTTTAGAAAACAACTGCAGCAAACCGAAAAATTCTTCAAACGCCGAGCCTGTTTGTTAAAATATACATTCATTACCTCCTACTTCATAGGACAAGGCTTATTCGCACTTAAATGTCCCGCGCAATTATTTCTTTATTTGTTTCATTTCCACAGTTTTAAAATTTTAGCTTCCAGTATTTCCTTTTCATTAATTATGAGGACGTATTCCTCGCCTGCAAAAGGTTGGTTGGTTCCCTCTACGGCAGCCAGATCGCCTCAGAAGTTGGCTTCTTCTGCAAAAGAGTAAGCTTGCAACGAAGCATCCTTTCAAAGTAATTTCGCGGGGAGCTTTTCAAATATTACTTCATTCTGGTATTCTAATTACCGGTTTTACAGTGAATAGCTCGTAATAGCCGCACACCTTGCGGATATTCTTGGACACTTATTTGTACTGGTATTAGAATTTTCAATTTTACGGGTGACTAGCAGTGAATAGCAGTTTACACGGGACCAGCAAGGAGACGCACATTCACACTGTTCGGCAGCGCTGCGTATGTGTCTCCTTAGTGTATCTGGTGTTTTCGCGCTGTTATATATTTCCGTTTCCAAAAATGCCGTACAAACAAGCCCAAGGCGCACTGCACCAAAGACGTTAAGCCGCTCCCCGTTCACAACAATATGTCCGATGCAAGAAATAACCATCATTATATTGCCATTAAAACAACGAAGCTCATTTGCGAAGCGACGTCTTTCAAAATTTTGTAGATTCGCTTTAAATTTAAGGCCTGTTGAATTCACTTCACACACGTCGCCAGATTATTCACTGTGCCACAGTGCGCGAGGCCTCACACCATCACACAACCATCAGACGATATGAAAGTAGTTACGCGGTGTACTGGCAGCTGTTGGCTGTCTGCGATGGCTGTCTGTGAGGCTTTAGTATGGACGCAATGGCCAGATAAAGTACACGCCCTAATCAAGGAAAAATACGAAACCAAACCAAGTTGTTAACATAACAGTAACGGTCTTAGCGAAACTTAAATGACAAGAAGATGTTTGGTTATCAAAGAAGTGAGACTGAAAATCAATTAACCAGCCGGATAAGAATAAGTAAGGTAATCAGCCCAAGAGGAGAGTCATGGGGGAAGGAAGCTTGGCACAAGTGCGAAAGCTCCAGCAACGTATAGGGCTGGTAAATATATGCAAACTGTAGGAAATTTGGGATACTTCTTTTTAAATGTTGTCGGATGCAGGTAGGCTTATGAAAGTTTTGCAGCGGAATCTAATGAATGGTACCTACAAGAGCGCAATAATTAAAAAAGTTACAGTAAAGCCAATTAAAGCGAATAAATGCAGAAAGAGCGCTTGGAACCGCTATACTAGAACACAAATAAAGTTGAACTATATACGTCTCAAGGCTCTGGAGCTCTTCACTGCAGCTTGCCTTCTTTTCCATCAATTATGCGTCGTGCTCCTTCAAAGACCTCTCCCTTTTCATTCAATTTACAAAGCTTCGCTCACTGCAGGATGTACGCTTGCGCGTGAATCCGAGTCGCTGTCGCGTGAGCCTCCTTTCAGTGAAGTCTTCTCGCTACACATCCTTAGGTGTGTCCCGAAGGATGTAGCAGGTGCAACGTGACGACAGCTCACGTGCTAGGAAAGCATGTCCTTCTGCTTTTTCCCCCGCTGCGATAGCCACGGGCTTTCCAAAAATACTGCGAGCTTGGTGCGAAGCATGTTTCTGTGACTCCCACCGCCGGCTTTCTGCGCACGCCCCGACTGCAAAGAGCAGCCGGGAGTGGTGGCGTCTGTGTGGCCCTCCGGCCGTCGGCATGAGCCTCACTTTGCCGCCTCCTCTCTCTTTTCCCGTTCGGGCCAGCCGAGCGACGTGCGCTGCATTCGCGCACGCCTGTACTTGGCCCACACTACGCGGAGCTCGCCTGGGTGTGTCCCCCCTGCGGCCGAATCCCAGAGGTGGGCAGCGCGCGCGCGCACGCACACACAAGGCAAAGGGACGACGAGATGCGCCGGCGACTATTGAGGCCGCCAGCCCTTCTGTGGCTGTGCTACGGGCCTAAGCCTGTCACTCGCAGGTGGGCTGAGCTGGCTGCGACCCAGCGTCCTTAACGTATCCATGGTGGTAGGAAGGATTCCCTGGTCGCACTCTGCCAGGTCATGCAATCGCTCATTGACGTGCTCCCGAAATTAGCCACAGAAGAGCGCTCATGACGGCAACAATGACCATGATAAGGGATACTAGCATAAGCAATACGAACAACTCTGCTAGTCCCACATAATTGGCCACATTGTGAAATTGCAGATTGGACCGGGACATGCACGTTGTGGGCAGAGTGAGAAAGACAGAGAAAGCAACGAAACAATGACACAAAGTATAGTATGCTTTCAGCAACAGGCAAAAAAGTCACGCCAAGTGTACATACAATAAAAGCAAATACATAAATTCCGATGACGTAAATAAATGTTTCTTGTTCTTTCGCCCTTGCATCAAGTTACACAAACTCGCCTCACAAACAGCTGGGAAACGAAGCTGCACGTGACGCGCATCTAGTGCGGCAATGGCTTTATTCTCTCGGTTTTAAAAAACCTCAGGATAATTATGCGTCTTTATTATGTCATTCAGTACAAAGGCTGTTGCGTGCCAATACATGCGCATGGCGTTCGCCGCTGACACGGGCGTCGTCCTAATAGATTCGGCTCGCGTACACGCGGAAGGGTGCTCATCGCCTCGGGAAGATCGGAGACGTAACTGCACGGTTCACTCCCTCCCAATCAGCGGCCCCATAAGAACCAGACCGATTCCGCAGAAAACAAGAACAGTGTTAATGACCGCTTACTGGCAGCGCACGCGCTGCCTCCCTCATGCGCCGCCGAGCCAAGCAACACCACGACACCGACGGCTGCTCTTTTTGCGCACGCGGCCGCCGAGACGCCGCTTGAAGGGGGCGGCGTGTCGTTGAACGCGCGCCTTGATTCCCGCTCTTGGTCGGCCATATTCCCGCAGGTACTCGGCATCCATCTATGACAAACCTCGGCCGGATTTTTGCATGTGCCACTGGTGCGTGTAATTCGACGAAGCGTAGTCCGGTGGCGCTGGCTGTGCGCTCCCCGGCAGCGCAGGCCCCACGAGAGCCCTTGCTGAGCCGGAGATTTTGACTCTCCTCTTTCGTTATCATGTTTTTTTTTCTCGGGCCGCGCTAACGGTCACTGGGGAACCCGACTCCGACTGGGAGGAGAAGGCGCCCCAGAAGAAAAAAAGGCTTTAATGCTGGAGCAATATATGCATATGCGAGAGGCGCCTGCACGTGTTCACGCCGGTGACGTGATTTTCCCGCATCTCCTCCAGTTCTTCCAATGCGTTTCTTCTTTTTTTTTTTTTTCCCTCTCGCCATGGTTCTTCGAAGGAATGGAGGCTTGCACGAAAGAAAAGGCGGTCCCTAAAAAGCTCTTCTCCGATGCAAATATGAAGAGGCCGCGGCGATTTTTTTTCCCCTCCTGCCCTGCTTCTCTGCCTGGCTGAGAGAAACGCGCTCCTCGCGCGGACGCGTGCCGCCAGCAGTAGGAGAAAGGAGAGGGGGAGTGCTCAATCGAAGCCACGAGGAAAGGCGGCTGCGGAGACAAGATATCAGCCGCGCCACACGTGCGGCCTCTTCCCGTGTATGTGTGCGCGCGCGCAAGCCAGCCCGCGCGATGCGCGTGTCTATGCACCAAATCGAAAAGTATATGCCGCGGGGATGTCACTAGAAGCTTAAAACAAAACTGCACGCACTCGCGCTTCCTTCCACTCCTGCTTTCCCCGTCTTGCCGTTCACCTACGCCTGCTCTCTGTGCATTTGTTTTCTCCCTTTTATTCACCTTCTCCTCCATTCTGGTACTCCGCCCTGACGTCCTTCTCCGTGTTCCTCTGCGTTCCTGTTCTTCTTTTCCAGCTCATTCTTCCTCTTCTCGCTTTCTTGACATTTTGGCAACTCGTCGCTCAAGACGCCTCAAAGATTTCTTCACGCGTTTCGGCTCTTCTAGCGCCTGCATTGCCGAGGTGTGTCTGTGTGTGTTTCTTTCCTGTTTTTTTTTTTTTTTCGTCCGCCCGCAGCAGCGCTGCTAAAAGTGATTCGTGGAGCAACGCTCTGTCTGTGTATGCAGAAGCTAAAACCGAGGTTCGGGCGGTGCGGTTCTTCTGTTGCGCTGTCTTCCCGCCTCGTGCCTCCCCCGCAAAAACGCAGCGGCCAGGCTGCGCTTTCCCCCTTGGCCCTCCACCCGCCGTCAAGGCGGCCGCTCAAGCCACGCACCCATGGACTGCGTGCAACACGAGCGACATGGGCGGGTAGTATGAACGCGAGCGCGCTGCCAGGTTGGTGCTATTCATCGGCGTTCCGGAGCATCCATGCAGGAAAAGCGTTGCCGAAATGTTTCCGTGAAAGCGCGTATTAATCATAGAAAGGCGCTGGCCTCGCGGCCAGAACCTCGTCGTCCTCTATGAACTGAACATTGCTGGCGTTTGTAGAGATGAAACTGAAGGCCCTTAGGTCAGCATCTGTCATTCCTTGTGTATACACTGCACCGGCTCGAAAGGAACTCGTCGGCTTTTCATGTACCACGTGGCTATCTTCAACAGCCATTCGCGTACGCGCGATGGTGACGGCTGACCGCGCTATGGAAGAAAAAGAAAGCAAGACAGTAACGAATTCGTTGCTATTCTACCTTAGGGTGTCAGGCCCACCATGGTCATACATATGTGTAAGAAGCGAGAAGTAACGAAGCGCTTAGTCAGACATACTCTCTCTCTCCTTTCCTTTTTGGCATGGTGACCAAAGCTGCCCAGTGACAGAACGACACGTGTCGAAAGACCAAAACGCTAACATGGCTTGGAGGTAAAATAACGCAGCACTCAAGAACCACCGCGGCTATCGTTTGTAATGAATTGTACTGTGAAATTAACCACAATATAGAAAAAAGCTGCTGACAATTAAAATGACGACGACGCAATAGCGGGAAGCATGGTCGGATGAATGCAGCAAACCCAATTTCGAGGTCTCAACTGTTGTCGCAAAAGAAGTCAGGGGTAATGCTAACGTAATGCGAACGCCGGCAAGCAGCGAGCGTTGTAGGTGACAATTCGGGCTTCGCCTTTTACGGACGAATGGCTGCATCAACCAACTTCCAGTTTTAGCAAATCTCATACGAATGCTGCCACTGGCTGCATCGAGGACAAGGGACCGCACTGGCCCTTCCACTATCACCCTTGAATCTTCCGACAGCTCAACGGTTGAAGAAATGGAATCGGACAACGATTTCACACTTGCCGTGGGTCGCCGCTTGAAGAGAAAACTCAGGAGGGCATCAACAGACAGTGAACCGTTGCCCAGGCAGGACACTGGTAAGCAATCATTCACTGTTGCTTACGTCCATGCCACAGCTACCGACGATCTGAATACCTTGAACAGGCAGAGCTTAACAGAGTACTTTGAGCGAATTGCTCCAGGTCAAGTCAGCGAGATCCGAATTAACGCACGGAGGAACATCATCTCGGTTGACGTGAACACCAAATCAATTCTGGATACGCTAAAGGCTGCCACGCTACTAGGAAACATCCCAGTGCGCTCCTTTTTTGCGTATGGAAAAGGAACCACGACTGGCGTTATCTCTGACGTGGACAAAGAAATCACAGACACTGACCTCGAGAGGCTTTTGAATTCCACCGCACCAATAGTACAGATTCACCGCTTTGGTCAATCCCGGTGTATTAAAATAGTCTTTGACTCTGAAACATTACCTGGCTACGTAAAAGTAGGATACATAAGACACCGTGGGCGCCCTTACGTGCCAAAACTGGTGCAGTGTCGGAAGTGTTTCAAAATAGAACACGTAAGCGCAGCTTGCAAGGGCGGCGTAACATGCCAATGGTGTGGAGGGGCCCATCACAATGATAGCTGCGATGCTACTGACCTAAAATGTCCAAATTGTGCCGGTCCACATGAAGCGACATCAAAAGACTGCCGGAAAATCAAGAACGAAATGTCAGTGCTTCGAAAGATGGTGCGGGACAACTCAACTCACAGACAGGCTGATACATCGATACGACACCGCTGGCGCCGATCGCGACACAGACGACAGCAAGACAAGAGTATTTCCCGCACAGATGGACCATCGGCCACATGCCAAACTCCTCGCTTGCCAAGTTTGCTTCTGCGATCACGATGCGGGCCCGATATACCTTCTTCGGCAGCAGCACGTGGAACACATCCGCAGCAGAAAACGACGCTTCCGCCGACCGACTCTGACATTGAATGGCCGTCGCTCCTATCCAAACAAACAGGCTTGAATGCGTCGGGTGATGTGCCTGCAAAGGTGGTTGAGAATGATAAGACAGAAAATGAAAATGTACGAAGTATACTGAAATACCTGATAACTAAGATGCGTTCACTTCTCTGCAGACTACAGACACGGGTTGCTAAGACCGCGCTACATGTTCTAGATGCTGTGGAACCGCTCCTCGTGGCTCTACAATAAGTCATCATGGCGCTATCTTTTGAATCCAATTACGAAGATCTGCAATAATGCAGTGGAATGCCAGAGGCCTACGAGGCCGCCTCGCAGCCTTTCGGCAATGGATGTTGAAATACCAGTTTCTCGTGGCTGTAATATGTGAACCAAACATGGCGTCTTTACTACGCATATCTGGATATGTGCCACTGTGGTCAAGGAATGACCACATTTTAAGCAAAGTGCTCACATTTGTTCGTCGGAATTTAACGTGCCTTCGTAAATCCATTCCTGCTCATGCTTCCAACGAGTACGTTTGCATAACGCTGAAGTACAAGCGGCGCACATTCTCAATAATTGGAGGATATATACCCCCAACATCGAGCATAGACTGTTCATATTTGCTGTCCATACTGAAAACTTGTCCGCGTCCCCACATAGTCATCGGCGACTTTAATGCCCACCATCCCAGGCGGGGCTCTTCTTCAACGAACTCCCGCGGTAGAGAATTGGCTGACTTCATGCTTAGTCAAGGCTTGATGGTGATCAATGATGGCTCGCCAACATACCTTCGAGGCTCTTACTACAGCAGTTGTCTTGACATTGCGTTTGTTTCAAAGAGCCTGCTGTCTGCTACACGATGGTGTACTGATCTCGACACCCATGGAAGTGACCATCTACCAACATATATTCAGTTGAGATGGTTACATCTCCCAGCTCCGCGCACTGTGCGTTCTATCGATTGGCCAACATTTCGAGAATCTGTGAACACCGCATGTCCAGCCATCGAATCAGCATCCAATGTTGAAGATGTCATCACGACAACATTACGCGACACAACAAAACACCTCAGCGCGCCTTCACCTAGATCACCTTTTGATGACCAGTACGAGTGACTTCGAGCGATACGGCGTCGAGCAGAACGGAAATACAGAAGGACCAAATCACCATTAGACGTCACTGCATCACGCCGGGCTCAGCGTCATGTCGTGTGCCACCTTGACAAACTGGACAAATAACGCTGGAGACCATTCTGTGGCTCTCTGGATCCGAGAAAACCTCTCTCTAGAATTTGGAAAATTGTGCGAAGCCTTCGATCGCCTCCACAACAGCTGCACCTGTTCAGCGCTGTGGCCATACGACAAGGCCGGCGTGAAGTTGAGGTCGCCGATGACTTCTGCAAATTACTTGTGACTTCCTCTAACGGTATACCAACGCATTCAAGACTGACTTTTCTACCATCTAGTGATCACCGTCTGGATGCGCCTTTTACTATGCACGAGCTCGACGCTGCGATATCTACTTCCCGCCGGTCATCTTGTCCAGGACCAGATGAAATTACATACTCCGCGATTTGTCACCTTGCAGTAGAAGCTTGAGAAATTCTCCTCAC